>NC_086206.1:2871818-3190909 GCF_035770615.1 Melospiza melodia melodia | reverse complement strand
GCGCTGCCGCTCGCTGGCCCAGGAGCACAGCCCCCACTCCTGCAGCAGGGATGCCATCAGTAAGTACTGCATTTCAGACTTGCAATGCTTTGGTGAGGAAAGCAAAATGTAAGCTACATGTTCTGTTGCGTTATGGAGTTTTATCATTTGCAATGTCACAAAGTCTTCAGTGAATTCAAATATTTAATGTAAGGAGTATGTCTCTCAACTACAGTTGTGGAGATTTAGGTTTAGAATGTTGAATTCAATTTGATTTTGAAATTTCAGAAGTGACCTTAGAGATTGATGTGTATTTCAGCTTTTGTTTTCTTGTGGATTTTACTTGTAGTACTCTGTAAATAAAACAATGGGTTTTTTTCAAACTTCTCTTTTCTGTATGTCAGTTATTTCTGACAGAGCTGAAAAGGTGCTTTAACTTGACCAAATAAAATAAATATCTTGACTCCTTTCAGCTTATCTCTTTAGGATGTGAACTAACAAACTAGTTACTTGATATTGCTTTTCGCTTTTTATATTGCCTTTTTTTTTGTGCCAGATATAAGTAGCAGCTAGTATTTACAAAGACTACAGAGCTGTGTGGTAAGGGATTTAAGACCTGTTTTATAATTACAGTCATTACAGATAATACTTAAAGCATGTATTTCAAATCCTAAAATTATAACTAAGGAATACCCATTTAAAGCACCTGCCAGAATTGAAATGTGAGTTTCTTCACTGAATAGTTTATATTAAATACATAAAATATGGTTTTGTCAGAAACTTTGGAGGCAAAATTGTGTATCTGACAGCTGTTTGATTAAGGTTCTGTCATAGGTTGCATTCATTAAGGTTTCTTTCTACTGCAGATTTACTATTTTCAGGCAATTCAAAACATTGCTTTTTCCATTCTGTCTGCAGCAGCTAACCAGTTCTCTTGCTGTTTTCAGTTTCCCATATGGATAACCCTGACAGTGAAATAGTGCTGTACTTGATGCTGAGGGCTGTCAATAGGTTTTACAAGCAGCATGGCAGATACCCAGGTATGTTAATACCAGTTCTTTACATCATCAAAAAAAATATAAAGTCCAATAGTTACTGTAGTTCAAGTTATAAACTGCAAAAACATTAGTTGTGGTTTTGTTTCCACAGTAATACTTTAGGAATATGAAAATTAGAGTTTTTTCTCTTCAGGAACTTAAAAAATTTACCTGAATTGGTATCATTAATGGGTTGTTTGGACTATGAATCAGTTCAGCTATGCAGTAATTTGTCTATCATAAGAAGCATCAACAGAATATTCAATTATTATTTGTCTAGTAATAATAACACAGTAATTGGCTTAGAAATTTAGGAAAGCAAAATATTCAGGCTGCCGTTTAAAACCATTAGCTTTGACTGTGATGTTAGAGTTGTGTGATGAAACAGTTGATGAGTTGATTTATTTTCCAGGTGTCTACAACTACCAGGTGGAAGATGATATTGGAAAGCTAAAATCATGCCTTACTGGTTTCCTCCAAGAACATGGGCTGTCTGTAGTGGTGAAAGATGACTATGTGCAGGAGTTGTAAGTGTTGTTTTTGAGGTGTGGCTTTGTTGGTAGAGCTGCTGGGCTGTTTGTGACTGTTCCTTTCCTGTGCAGTTGTCGCTACGGAGCTGCCGAGCCTCACGCTGTTGCTGCCTTCATGGGAGGTAAGGGTGACATCCAGGGCCACACAAACAGCCTGCTCAGCCACAGCTCTGCTGCCTTAGTGACTCTGGACTCCCAGAGCAAAGGCTGCCGCCACAGACAGCAGTAGGGCACAATCCTCCCCTTCATTCTCCAGATGAGACCTCTTGCAGTACATATAGAGTAAGTGAATGCACCAAGGGTTATAATCAGTAAAATAAATAAACTTCAAAAACAATCAACTCTTCAAGCTTAAAAATCTGTTAAGAAATGAAATGCTGGAAAGAGGCTTAATTTTTTTAAAAGGAAAGTGATAATTATAGTAATTTTAAAATTAGTGCAGTATATATCTTCTTTTAACATAGTACACATATGTTAGAGATCTATGAAATATCAGCAGCCTTGGATTCTTACCTTCATTTGACCTGCAGATGTATTTTAATGGATGCCCCGAATTGATACATCAATTCACTTACCTTCTTTATTTGGCTTCATGCAGTGCTGAAGATTTTGTATTATATTCTGCATATATAGGAATTTTTTTCTGATAAAGCAAAATTCGGTATACATAAAGGTAATTTCTGAAGAAGGTACAGAATGTTTCTTACTACAGGAAAACTCAGAGGGAACACACTGAAGTGACCCTTCAGTTTATTTTGCAGTTAAATTTTACATGATTTTTTTTTTAATTCAGCTTCTCTGATGAGAGAGGTTGCGACTTGCATGAGTCTGTCTGCTCACCCATTTTTATTCTGTGTGTCTGTACATGGAGGGAAAGTGTATGCAAAGCTAACTTCTGAAGTAGTAGCTTTCTGATCTTCTTTTATAGTGGGAAGTACTGAAGAGCATTTTTGCCTCCTAGGACATTTATCAGGCACTTCTAAAATAATTCCAGTGTAGAGACTTCTAGATAAGTAACATTATTTTACTCTTGTTTAAATATGACCTGCTAACTGCCTTCTGTTTTTTCTTCTCTTTTGCAGGAGCTGCTGCACAGGAAGTTATCAAAGTCATTACAGGGCAGTTTGTAATTTTTAATAACACCTTTATTTACAGTGGAATGTCACAGACTTCAGCAACTTTCCAGCTGTAGGATAAGCTCTTGACTTCAATGCCTCCAGATGCTGCTGCTGTATTTACAGAACTGTAAATACTGTGATGTTCTACCACTGACTGGACTGTTCTGTATGACCTGCCAATTAAAGTTTCTTTATTTGTAATTATCTTCTTTTTGTTGTTGTTGTTTCCTGAGGACAAATAAAATCATACTATATCTTGACAATTCTTTAAAATCTAGAATTTTTTGACTCACCTCTGAAAGAAAAAGGCAGTAGCTGTTTTTGGCAGGGTAAGTTGCATTTTGCAAATTGGCTCACCTTGTTGGCAGCAGAACTGCATTTTTTCTCATCAGAGCTGCTCATCAGCTCGAGTGGGGAGAGGACACAAAAGGATGAGAGAGGCTGGTGGAGCTCTGATGGTTCATGCATCCAATAGTGCAAAGAGCTGGAAGATGAAATACCTTTTATTGAGTTCAGGGTCATTAGGGAAAGGGAGTGTGTGCCTGAAAGCTCAGTTCTGTCAGCTGTATTCACCTAGTAAAAGGTTTTTTTTTCCTGCACCTGTGTGCGTGGCCAGTGCCAAGGGATGGCAGCTCTTTCTGTTGTGGCCTCCAACTGCAGAGTATGCAAAGTGAGCTGCATTGAAATGTGTTCTCCAGGGCTCAGTTTAGGGGCTGGTCCTGGTTAACATCTTTTTTGATGATCTGGATTGCGAGCACCCTTAATAAATTTGCAGATGCCCAGTTGGGTGGGAGTGTGGATCTGCTGGAGGATGGGAAGGCTCTGCAGTGAGACTTGGACAGACTCGATCAATGGGCCAAGGACAAGGGCGTGAGGTTCCACAAGGCCTGGTGCCACATCCTGCAGCTCAGCAGCCGCCTCAGTGTGAGCCAAAGTGTGCCCAAGGGGGCAAGAGGCCCATGGCACCTGGGCTGGATCAGCAGGAGCAGGGCAGCGCTTGCCCCTCTGTGCTGGGCACTGCTGAAGCCACACCTCAGTGCTGTGCCCAGCTCGGGGCCCCTCGGGAAAAAGGACATTGAGGGGCTGAGTGTGTCCAGGGAAGGACAGCAAGGCTCACGAAGGCTCTAGAAAAGGTGCCCCATGAGGAGTAGCTGAGGGAGCTGGGTTGGTTCAGGCTGGAGAGGAGGCTCAGGAGGGACCTCACTGCTCTCTCCAGCTCCCTGACAGGAGCGTGCACTGAGGGGGGGCTGCTCTCTGCTGCTGGGCCTGCACTGAGAACCAGAGGAAGTGGCCTCACATTGAGAGGAAATTCAGGTTAGATTTTAGAAAAAACTTTTCACTGTTCAGGTGTTCAGGTCTGGGAATAGGTTGGCCAGAGAGGGGGTGGAGTTGCCATCCCTGGAGCTGTTAAAGAGGCCTCTGGATCTGACCCTGGGAAATGGTTTAGTGGTTTAGTGTTTGCAGTGTCAGTGCTGGCCTGACGTTGAACTGATGGTCTTAAAGATCTCTTTCACCCCTGCCGCTTCTACAACTGCAAGCGCTTCCCGCCCGGCTGAGGGGAAGGCTCAGGGCTGTCCCGAGGCCAGGGGCGGCCGCGCCTGAGGGGCTCGGGCGGCGCTGCGGCTGCGGCGGCTCCTGAGGGGCCGGGCCGGGCTCTGCCCTCAGCTCCGCCAGATCGCAGCCCTCAGGATAAATAAAATAAATACAGTGAAATTTAAACCGGCGGGGCCTCCGCTGTCCTTCAGCCGGACAATCCCACCGCTCAGCTCCGCGAGATCCCTCCCATGAAACAGGGAGACCTTGTCCTGTAATCTCTAGAGCGTGGAGGGTGTGCAGTTGCTGATTAGGAAAAAACAAATAGGTATCTACATTTCTGTGCTGCAAGCACAACTGAGAGGTTTGTGTAAGATTGAGGGCGTGTGGGAGAATGGATTGTAAGAGAATAGAGGTAGTGCTGCAGGCAATCTCAGCCCTGATAAAGTGCAGCTGTGTAAAACAAGTGACCATCCTTGAGGGAAAAAGGAGCAGGAATGCTGAAATGCACTGACCAATGCCGAGGGGTAAAAGGGCACCCAGGTGTTGGCATAAGGCAAAAGGGTATAAAAGGCTGTACTGGGGAATAATAAAGTGCTGATGCTCAAAGGCATTCATGGTGTTAGTCTTGGGTTCTCTGTCAGGGTTATGGGGCTTTGTAGTGTCCATTAATATGGAATTGTTTTTTAAAAAAGCAGAGACTCACACTGGTGAAGAAGCCAGAGTTAATTCAATGAAAAAGCTTTTTTTTTTTTTTTCACAGCATCATTGTGAAAACTGTTTATAGGAGCTATAATTGCAAGTTCATCTCTTGTAACTGCAGCGTATATTTCAAGTGTGTTAACATTTATGTATAAATTTAAGTTTTATAGAAAATATTATTTTGCATTAAATATTGGAGCTGTCCCTCAGCGTAATAAATATAATAAATATTTTAAAATGTTAATTGGTAAAATTTTAATGTTTTATATTTTATAAAGCTGAACAGTTGTCTCTGAAATTATATGATAACTCATTAAATGTGAACAATGCAGAAGAATTGGATGTGCAAGTCAGAAATAGATGTCTGCAAGACTACTGGAAGAAAGCAAAAGAAATTTTACACAGAATAAACTCAATTGAAAAACAGCACAATGAGGTTGGTCTGTTTACCAAAATAGTATAAAACTAATCACACCTTTCCAGAGTTTAAGGAGAAAGCGAAAGTAAATCCTTAAGATAATTTCCATGTGAGCAAAAAACCCAGGAAAAAACATTGGATTTGTGTGAAACTACAACCTGCAGCTTTTATCAGTATTGTAGATCAGACTGAGTTACAGGTGTGCAGAGAATGGAGGCATCTGTATTGTATGAAGTGCTCTTGTTTATTGTAACCCCAGATTTTCTATGAGATAGAAAAAGAAGTTGAATTAATTTTTAATTGCTGGACATTCAACCCTATAATTTTAATATTAGCATGCATGAAATGCTCAGGGTTGTATGGCTGTAGGAACTGATTGACAGATCTGCCCCAAAGGGTGGATATTATACATTCACTGGAATAACAGCATGACAAAGCCAGGGGCAGGGCTCAAACTCCCTCCTCTTGCAAAAAGCAAGAGCAGCACACCTTTCAGCTAAATACAGGATAACCCTTTTGGCCATGCTTCACATGGCTTCCATCTCTTCTTTCTCGTTCTGGAATGATTCTTCTGAAAAAAAAAAACCAGTTTTTTTTGGAGAGGACCTGTCTGCACTAAATGGGAAGGCATGAATTAGCATCTTCAGCTTTTAAAGGGAAACAACTGTTGTTGTGTATTTTCCAGGAAATCCATCTTTATTAAGATTTTGATACTGCAGCCACTTAACACTGATTTAAATTGCTGGGCTTTGAAACAGTGAATAATTCCCACTGATCTCAATGGAAACTTGAAGTTATCACTGATGACTGCTCCCAAAGATCCTATTCCCCATTTTATCCCAGAAATGAACCATATTAAACTGACTTATTCAGTGTGGCTCTAGAATACTAGTGCTATACATAGAGAAATATGTGGACCTGACATAGGTGCCTTTATCACCATATTTTAAGCATTCATAAATATTTACAGAAAGACTCTTCAGAAAGCACCAAAGTCAGTAGTTCAAGCAACAATCTCCTTTGTAAATCTGCAATTTCCTTTAACTGAGGGTTTTAGTGTGCTTTTCTTGCCTGTGTAATTTGCTGCAAATTGCCATTTAAGTATTTTCCTTTTCCTTTCCTTTCCTTCTGAATGCTTTAGTAGTAGAGGTAGGTAATGACTGAAGGAGGTGTGGAATGACACAGATTTTTTTTTTCTCCCTTCTTTTCAAAATAATACATATTACATATAATAATTAAGGATGTTACTGTGCTGCCAGGTTGCTATGCTCTAATTTTATCCACTGGCAGTCTGGATTTCCTTTCAAACTTGAAGGATAATTTATTTTTTTATCTCTTTCAGGACATTATTGAGACTGGTAGAACAATGAAAGCTCTGCTTTCACAAATAAAAGACAAGAAACCAAGGATGGTAAAAGGTATATTCTTGTAAGGTGCAAGGATAAAGCCCCTAACTAACATACTCAAAACATTTGGGTGAATAGTCAGTGTATGCTGACAGGTGCTTGTTTTGCTTGAAGTTTGGAGTGGGAGGAAGCAAATGCAGGAAGTAATCCTTATCCAGCTGCTGAAAAATTGAGTGTTAAACTGGGAAATTTACCTGTGCACTACCATCTTCACTGCTCAAATTATTAAAAAAAAAGGTTTTATGGCTCTTTCCATGTAGTCCATAAAGTCTGATGCATTCCCTGTTTCTTACTTGATGTTTGAAGGAAATTCATCTCTTTCCATAGGTTTTCTAACACCACCTCAGTTGCCTCAGTACTAGAATGACAACACTCTGAAGATTTCTTAATACCCCCAACCGTAGAGGTTTCCAGAATCTAAGAGTCTGTCAGCACTGGGAAGATGACTTCAAGTAGCATTCTAGATCTGCTTTTAGTAGATCTCTAAAGAAATTTTGTGGAATATCCCTGTGTGTGTCAGGTAACCACAATGCTTTACAATTACAGTTGCTTTAAGCATCAGTTATTCAGACAGTCCTTCTAGTGACTGTCCAGGAGGTTCTCAGTTTCTTCTGAAGTGCTCAGGCAAAGCAAGAATAGATGTAATTTTGCAGAAGAAATTTTCCTTTTCTCCCTCCCTCCCCACTAAAATCATTACCAGCCACTCGGACATGCTTTCCCCTCTGTGCTGTTTTATGTCCATTGCTGCATGGAAGGGCAAAGAGCTGAGACACAGGACTGAAGGGAACTGAATACAAAGTTGAGCCACTCAGACATAAAGACCAGAGCCTTTGCTTCTCCCTGCACTACAAGGCTGAACACCACTTCTTCCTGTGCAATAATCTCACTGTTTTAATTTAAGTGCACAATTTGAGACGCCTATGGGAAGGTGTGGCAGAATGGGAATCTAGAGCTTAGAGCAAGGCATTTTAAAAACCAACCTTCTCTGCTCTGCCTTACAGCCTGCTCCTTCAAAGGACATGTCAGAGTCCAGGTAACAGACCACACTGTAAGTATCATGTTTTTCTCGGGGTTTCTTTTCCTATATTTTCCAAAACAGTCCTGCAATTTCACTTCAGGCAGCACATCTGACAGCTGGCCCACAAGTTTCATGAAGGCCAAGAGAAATGGAGAGAAACTACATAAAAAGCTAATGACCAGGTATCCTGAGACCTCATGACCACCTTGTTCTTTTCCCCTGGTTGGCTGAGTGCAGGTTTAGCTATTAGATAGACAAATTTAACTATTTAGATAGCAAAACCAGATCAAACCTTAACGGTGTTTTGCTTTGCTTTGACCCTAGAGGACATTTGTTTTGACTCCACATTATTAAGCTTGTCTTGTTTCCAAACTGAAAAGTCCTGCTGAATCACAGTTCATCTACTTTCACTCAAGTAAAATCTCACTCCATATCTCCTCTCCCAGGACTAACTCATCACTAGGTTTTAAACAATTATTATGGTAATAAAAATCATTCTCTTAACTCCTTAATTACATTACAGACATGGGAATGGTTTAGATTCTAACCTCTGTCATCAATTTACAGCTTAGATTCTTAAGAAAGCACCCTGAAGGAGATGATGCCTATTCCTCTCAGCTCAAGTATGTGTTGAATCCCAACTGTGCATTTAAAAGCTACTTACACCACTGAAGTATGAAAAGAACTGTATTTTCATACTGACCCAGGCTTTGAAACTCCAGGTAAATTTGTGGTTGGATATGCTCTTGACACTAATGACTACTTCAGAGATTTAAATTGAGTTGGTAATGCAATATAGGTGCATAAGAAATGGTTGTGCTTCACTGTTTCATAATTCATAATTCCACTCCACAAGTCTCATGGCTCAGCCTTGCTCCAGGACATTCTGAACCCCCAGGATTGTTGAGCAGCATACAATCTGCGGCCCCATCTGAAAATAAAATAACTTGTAATTTGACTTTGGATATTTGTCTGTCTTAGCTCAATCCTATGTTGCTCTTCTGTCACCAAGTCCTCAAAGCGGCCGTGCAGGCACTCTGTGGGAAGGTTTTCCACACACTTCTGGATAACGTGGCTGTAAGATCTCTCTTCCCTTATTCCATGACAGCTTCCTTAGGCTGCACAGAGTAGTTGACTTAGAAACATCATAAATTAATAGGGTTGGTCTTTTTTCCTGCCTTTGTTTTCAAAAGTACTTACTTAATTCTGGTTAACTCAGAAAGTTTTTCATTTCTAAGTCTTTATACTAAGACAAACCAGTTCTGCTGAAGACACAATCAATCTGTGCTATTGCTCAGTAGCATGAAGGTGTATGCAGTAATTTAACAAACCTAAGTTCTTTAGAATATATAAACCTATATATTACAGATAAACTTGGAAAGAATATTAAAATCTCAAATTTACTGCAAGGAAACTTGCAACAGTTATGGTTCTAGTGGTTTTTTATTACAATGCTGGGGATATAACTGAAAATCAGTCTTGCATTTCATTTAAAGATAGAGGTTCATAAATATTGTAGGTTGTTTTTTTTTCCTTTTAGCACATCTGTGTTCTGAATGTTATGAATAAGAAGCTTGACTAGGCCAATATTCAAGCAGCAATCAATTTATTATTTAATATGGTAAAGTATGAGCAATACAGTGCTGGGTACAGTGGGGGAAGTTTTCCCTCCAACTGCACACCGATAATTGATGGTTACAGGTATTTATAGGGGCACCCATCAGCTTTTTCAGCAGTTTCTATTTCCAATTTTTACTCATCAGCAATTTTTATTCCAAATTATTACATCACAATTCTATACACTATTGTGATTTTAATTTCTCAGGATGTATCTCAAAGGATTATCCCCAGATGGTGACGGTCCAGTTTCTGAAAGAAGAAAGATGAATCCCATCTGGTGGGGTCCAGCTCCCCAGATGTGTGTCCACCTTTTAATTGCAGAGACTCTAAATCTCATTACAGTGATGTCCAGCTTCCCTTTGGTCGAAACCATAAACCCTTGAGGTGATGTTCATCTTCTTTTCTCAAGCTGTTTTTTTTTGCTTCAATAAGGCATGAGATAAGCATATTTCCTTTCTATATATTCCAAAGCTATAGTTTCAAGGATACAAGTAATATTCTAAAATTATACTTCAAAAGGTTATTATTGCAGAGCTTTTTATTGATTAAATGCAGGCAAAAAGCAACATCTTTAACACTTTAATTCCAATGCTCCTAAATCATCTAGGGTTAATTTGCAAACAAAAGATAGGTTCAAAGGCTTTTTTCCATGCTTTAGTCTCCTCAGTAATTATTAGAATTCACAGCTCTCCCATTGTCGGGGTCCACACATTTCGCATTCACAACTACACACATCGCCTGTTTGTACCTGACACGAAACACAGCTTTGTATTTCACATGAAAGAGAATGCCAAAGAGAAATACAGGATGTGATCATGTCAATCTTCCGGAGCACTAATTCCTGGCTGCTGATTAGGTGATAAACCATGACACCAGGGAATTAATTCTGCTCCTTGTGCGTCCCTAAGAACCAGAAGCTCCATCTTACTGCCCAGGACCTGCAGCTCGCCGATTCCCGCTTGCGCTATGCGCTGAGCACCAGCTGTTGAGCCCCTGGCTTTTTGCCGTCGCGGAGGAGCAGCCCGGCGCTGGGGGCAAGGGTCCGGCGACATGGAGCGCTGCCCCCGCGCAGCGCCACACTCCGGGCCCGGAGCGGGTTCCAGGGCTGGAACGCGGGGCTGAGGCCCGGCCGGCGTCACCGCCCCGGCCCGGCCCCGACAATGGGGCCGCCGTTGCCGGGGAACCGCGCCGCGGCCGCCGCGGCCGTGACGGCGCTGCCGCCTCAGTTGCCGCCGAGCGCGCTCTGGGCTGCTCGTTCGCAGCCTGGGGCTCGTGGGACGGCTTCATTAGCGATCCGCCAAGGGGCTTGTTCACAGAGATTGTCTCTGAGAGCGAGTCCTGACCGCGCAGAGCGTTGGTCTCTGCGAGCAAGGAGTCCTGACCGCGCAGAGCGTTGGTCTCTGCAGCGTGTGCTGAATGTCGTTTGAAGGTAAAGATTGACTGAAGTTGTACTTTTTGGTTTTGTCACATCTGTGCTCTGAAAGAGAATGCCAAAGGGAAATACAGGATGTGATAATGCCAGTCCTCTGGCGCAGCAGTTCAGTGGCGTGTACAGCTAAATGGATGCACTATATGGTCGACTGATTGTGCTTTTTTTTCCACTGAAGAAGTGCAGAATTTCCTATATATACTAGTTTATACCTTTTTTTCCTATAGTGATTACTTAAACTGCTTAAAGGTGAATGAGTTCTGTTCAAGTTTCAGTGGGTTGTAATGATCTAGTCATTAAAATTATTAGGGAGATGCCCCTGAATTAAGGTGCAAACGAGACCATATGCCAAAGTTAGTAGTCTGGATTTTATGTAACAGTAAATGTGAGGAAGAGAGAGAGAGAAATAGAGAAGGGCGTTGGGGAGGGGGAGAGAAATAGAGAGTGACAGGTAGAAAGTAGAAAGTATCACCATTGCATGGATCTCACTGGCATACCATTAAATCCTCTTCTGGTCTTCTCTGTGGTGAGGTCTGGCAAAACAGGACTCCAATGGATTCATGCAGATTTGGGCAAGTTGGGACTGCCCAGGTACCTTCCTGGGCTGGGGCAAGTTGGACTCTATCTCTTGCTACTTTCAAATAATATAAAATTTTTAGCACCAGTATATCCTTTTGAGTCTGCCATGAATTGGGTTGTGGATTTTCAGATCTGCTGTGTTTCTCTGCATGCCATGCAGTCATTTGGTGCAAGGCCTCAGGAATGGCTCTGGGGGCACTCTGGAGGTCTCTGCTGGGTTGTGACACCCCCTCAGCTGCCCCTCATGGGAATGTCCCCTGGATGTGGCCTTCTGGGGCTGGGGGGTTTCAGAGCTGAGCCAGTTTGTCTGAGGGAGGATGGGTGTCCTCTGCCCCTTACCAGAGGTTGTGCTACACACCCAGAATTTCCTCCTTCCCCCTCTGTTGATGGGAGGTTTGTGAGCCAACCTGGCCTCAGCAGACCAGTCTGTGGTATGATTTCCCCAGCCTGAAGGCAGACACAGCTGATTTTCAGAACAGCTGCTGGGTTTGGCTTTGTTGTGGATACATTTTTCTCCTGTAGCCTTGTTTACTTCTCCCCAGACCTGAGATAACAGGACAATAGTGTCACCTTGATCTTGCCTCAAGTTCCCTTAGGTGGCTTACCTCACGGTCCCAAGTTCAGTCAGGAGGCATTTTCAGGGAAGGGTTGGCCTCATTGGTCACAGCTTCTTTATTCAGTTTTGTCAGAATGGGCAAAAAGTCCTTCCTAACAATATTTAAGCCATTAGCCATAACATTCCAGTCTCTCACAAGTCCTGTGAGGAACAGCTGAGAGAGCAGAGGTGGTTTAGCCTATAGAAGAGGAGGCCCACTCTAGCTATTTTTAAGTAATATTTAAGCTATAGCTTTCTCTGTTCAAACTATTATTAATGTTCAGATTTTTAGCTCCAGGTTTCAGTATGATCCATCCTTGAATTGCACAAGGTAGCCATATAGTTCAAATAAAGCCCAACTAGAGGCCTAACAATACTAGCCACTTATGCCAAACAAGCACTCAACTACTTTCAGATAATATAGCATTTTTAGCACCAGTATATGCCTTGAATCTGCCATGAATTGGGTTCTGGATTTTCAGAGTTCCATTCTTGCTCCTTCCAGTTTTGATGAGGCATTGTCTCGTCTGTGACATCATCCATTCAAAATGGCGGCTGAATTGCCGAAGAAGACATCAACACCTCGTCTTTTGTCCAGGGAAATGCTGAAGTCTTTTAGTGTAAGTATCCACTGGAAACTCTCCTGGTGTCCCTGCTCTCCCTGCCCCTGCTGTCCAGCAGTGCTCTGAAGCTGCAGAGCCCCTCCCCAGCCCTTTGTGCCGTGCTGCTGTTGCTGGGGCTGTCCTGGTGCAGTAGGGAACACTGTGGGATGTGTCAGGGACAGCCCAGCGCCCTGCCTGGCTGTGCCAGCAGAGCCCAGTGAAACCAATGTACAGCTGAAGGCCTGAGCATGTGTTCTGTCCCTTTCCCTTTCCACAGGAATTCCTTCTGTCAGGCTGGGCACCACTCACCTGTGCTGCTCTGACCATGCTGCCCTTGGGCACCTGGGCGTGTGGGGGGGGTGGAAGCTCAAACTCTGCCCAAAGCCTTGAGAGCCACGGCTGGTCCCAGCTGGAAGAGCTCCCAAAGCAGCTGTTCCCTCCCAGCTCCTGTGTGGGCACAGATGCAGCCCTGCAGGCAGCGCTGGATGGAGCCAGGGCCACAAAGGTCCCTTGCTGTCTGCAGCTCACTTGGCTGAAGATGCCCCACTGCTGAGGCTCTGCCAAGGAGATGCCTCTGTTTTCTTCTGTGGAGGGCTCTGTCAGCCCACACAGAGAAAACAACGGGGACAACTAAAACCTGGACACATTCCTGTGCACCTCACTCTTGGTACAGCTTTGTTTTCTTGCATCTCTTGGACTCATCCAGCACTGATATCTCCTTGCTGTGAGTTCTGAGCGTTGTGCAGGGATGGAGTTCAGGCAGTTCTGAGAGCTCCTCCCCATTCTCTGGAAAGGTCACTGCCTCAATCCAATGAAACATAAGAGGAAACAAATGCCCAAAGAGCAGAAACCCCCAACCATGTCCCATCCAGTCACGGAGAAGCTGATGGGACACAGCCATATGGCTGGAGTATGTGTATTGCATGTCTTATTGACTGATGCTAAGTATTTCAGCAGGAGACTTCCAGGGCTTCCAGGACTGTCCTAGTGGCTGTGATCACAAGTTATTCACCAGTGCCACTTGTTCAAGAAAAGCCTTTCTGAACAAGCACATCTCTGAGGCTCTAGCTGGTGTATTTTTGCCTTTCAGCTGCTTCCCTCTAAGTTCCTGAGGGAGAAGTTTCTCAGCACAAAGAAGGAGGCCAGTCCTGAGAAGAGTATTCTGCCCAGAATTGGCCCATTTCTAGACAGGAGTGAGACTCGTCGAAAGGTAGCCTTTTACTGCTCTTGTCCTTTCTGTTTCACATGAAGTTTGAAGAGGGTGTGTGTTTGTGACAGGCTTGCCTCCAGCAAAATGCCTCAGTGTCCAGGTCCTGCTGTCATTGCAAGGTGCTGGGAGTGGTGGGCTGGGAGTCCTGATCTGCACTAAGCCAACACAAATACCCTCTGCTGAAGCTGCTGGGCTGTGCTGGAGTGCAGCTGCCATTGCTAAAACAATGGGAGGAAGGCTGGGGACACAAAGGCACAACATTGCCATTTGCCATTCTCCTGCTGAAGGAGCCACCTCTTGCTTTGGTGTGGTCACCATCAAATGCTCGGGGTCACAGAATTCCCTCCAGAGTGGCAGCGTTGGCCTTTGAAGGCTGAGGACCTGCAGGAATTACTTCAGATTGAACAAAACAAATTAATTGCATTAATGCTTTGGGCTGGAACAATGTGTTGGACCCTGACGGGGTGTTAGATTTTGCAGGCTGCCAGATGTAGAGGGGACTGGCCCTGGGCAGAGGGGAATGGATGTGCTTTGTCTGGATCAGTGCCTACTCAGAGGTGTGTTTAAAGCTGCTTTTCTGGCAGGGTTAGCTGGGTATAAAGCACAGTCCAAACGGGTAGGTGACTGAGGTGGGCTGTTGAGCAGGAAATTGGCAGCAAGAGACACAGAACACAATCCAGGTTAAGGATTGTCTTGGAGAGGAGCCTTGGGAACACCTCAGGGAAGGGCACAGCTAAGGGACAGTGTGCTGCAGCCACTCCCTTCAGCAGAATGTGTCTGCTGTGAAGTCACACAGGAGACCTGCTTGTGTCTCTGCAGTGACAGCAGTGTGGCTGGAGAAGGCAGACAAAGCAGGGCAGAGTTTTCTCCAAGCAATGTCTCTGCTCCAGAAGCATTTGCTGTTGTTGCCTCATCATTCCAGATGTGCCTCTACAATGGTATTAAATAAGATAGCAATAAATACAAGAAAGCACCCATTTAAAACACATGGAAAAAGGAGATAACAACTCTACTTTTACCCAAGTCACTGAGAAAACAACTGAACCTTATCCTCATACAGCATTCACCTCACTTGTCTTTTTATTTTTGCCTTTCCCTCTGTTTGAAACACACTAATTTTTAAGTACAATCAAAGGGGACAAAATCATTGACGCAAAAGAAAATGGTTTATTAGTAACGATTCAGCTGAGCCAGGCGTGTCATCCTCCCCGTTAGCCAAGCACACACACACACCCTCTGAGAAAATGGCAATCTTTGTGTCCCCTTTGTACCCAGCTGGGGCGGTCCCTGTGCCCTTTGCCACTGGATGGGCACTCAGGAGCTTCCATTCTCTACTGAGCACCAACTTTTCTGTCCCCTCCCCTCTCATCCTACTTCCTTTTGGTCGGGTCTTCAACCCTGTCCCTCTCACTGCGACACCCAACAAACCAACCTGAACAAATCCAAACCACAAACAACACAGAACCAGCAATTCCATTCTTTTGCTTAATAACCTTTTGTCTTCAGCAAAATATCACCTCATCTATCACACCTCCTCTGGTACTGTTCTCTTCTTACTGATGTCTAAGTTCTAGAGCAAAAAAGGTATTTGCAGTTGTGTGGGCCTGGGTTTTCCTCTCTCAGAGTAAAGGACATCCCAAAATTGTTTCCCATAGAGTCTCCTGTATATTCATGGGTTTTACTTACTCCATGAGTGCTCAGTCAGTGCCCCAGAGCTCTGTGACCGCATGGGCACAGGGCTGTGTTTTAGGAAAGTGCTGCCTGGCATTCTGGAGAAAGAAACCTGGAGAAATCCATGCCAAAAGAGCAGCTTGGCTTGAGCCTGCTCTGTGTGGCCCAGCAGCTGTGGATGAGCTCAGAGCAGAGGTGGGTGAGCCACTGTTTGCCCAGTGTGGGCTGGGCAGACGTGCTCCCCCAGAGTCTGTACTTCACTGGGGATCAGTGGAAGGGATCCTTGATGAACCTTCCTCCCAGCAGCTGAAGCTCTCCCTCCTCTCTCTCGCCTCTCCAGTCGTCAACAGGTGCCCTGAAACCGAGCTCGTTTGAGGTTTCCCCACCAGAGATGGTATTTGAGAACATTGTCGCTCATGAGGTTTATGAGATGGCGCTGTCTCTCATGAATAAGGACAAGGTAAGTGCTGGCACACGAGGCTTTAACACTGTGCTGGAAGAGGAGAGTGCTGTCATTCCCCCAGTGTACAGCAAAGCGAGTTATCTGCTGCAGCACATGCAGAAGAAAATGTCTCAGCACCTTTGTTCTGCAAGATGGTGGAAATCTTCCTGTGCTGGGAATTGTCCCCAGATTTTGGCCATGTGTTGATGGTATCTATGCCAAAGGAGTTTCCTTCTCTGGAAAGCTCTGCATTGATAGGAATGTTGAGGGCTGTACAGTTCTTACCTGCTCTCATGCTTTGCCTTGAGTCTATACCACATCCTGTATCTTCTTGGTTAATCTTGGCTCCTGGTAGGAATCTCTGCCTCTCTCAGCCAGTTTGGCTCCCTCTGTGCAGCTCACAGCCAAAGCTCAGGGGCTGAGCCTTCTGCACTTTATGCTGGAATCACTTCTCATTAATGGCATTGGCCCTGCAGGAACCGTGTTCTGCAAGAGCCCTGCAATCAGACTGATGGAATAGAAGCAGTGGGAGGCCTTTAGGTGCCACTTGAGGCTCCTGCTCAGCTTCATCCAGCTCTGCTCAGCTTTTCCAAAAGCAACACGGTGCTCTGCTTTCCCTTTGCAGAAGCACAGCACATCCAAAGCCATGTGCTCCTGGAGGTTTGCACCTTCATGTGAAGTAATTGTGATTGTTTTGCGGTTTCCCAAGAGAGCTGAGAGGGAAAAAGTTGTAAAAGGTCAGCAGTTGTGTTCCACTGTAAAGAGGACAACTCTTTACATTCTGAATTTCAGTCAGAGAAACATTTTCTCAAGTGAGGCTTGTGCCAAGAGTGGGCTGGTGGGAGGAGACAGGAGGGAGTCCAAATCATCTGGTTTAGACTTTTGGAGAGCATTTTGGTGCTCAAGGGTTGACGATATCAGTGTGCTAGAAAATGCGTGTGTGCTGTGCATGTAGTACCCCAGAGGGCCGAACCTGGCCTGCTGGCTGCAGGCAGGAATGCCCAGCAGCCCAGCTTGCCTGCACAGGCAGCAGGAAGCCCTGGAGAGCCAAGATTGGCTTTGCATACTGGAACCACTCTGTCAGTGAGTGCTGGTCCTGTTTCTCCAGGCAGAAAATGCCTTTGAAGCCCAGAGTCAATAGGCACAGCCTGTCTGTGTTTCTGTCACTTTTGGCAAGCTGATTGCTTTCATGGTTTTATGATTCTTCCTTGCTGCTTTACTGCCCATTTAAATTCTCTTTGTCATCTCCTTGTTTTAGGGATTGTCTTGCTGTGTTCATTCCTTCTTTTGCTTTTCAGGTTTGCTTTTATTCCCAGTAAGGCCACAGTGTTTGGTCTCCTGTCTTGCTGGTCTGCCTGCCTGACTCTGTCCCCAGAAGGTCCTTACCCAACCCTGATCTGCTAGAAGGGAATTTCTCCCTTCCCCCACAGAAATGGGCTGGTTTGCTTTTAGGTAGCACATTCCCCCTCTGGAACATGACCACTTCATGGCTGTGTGCAGGCAGAAGCCAGCAGGCTTTTTGGCCTTGTGGAATATGCAGGTGACTTGGTTCAGGTGCTGTGTCTCCATCCTGCTGGTGCTGACCTGCTCGGCCCTTCCTTCCCAGCAGGCACTGCCCTACTGCCCCTGGCCAAAATGCTGGAGCCAGAGAGAAGGGGTTCAAGCTCAGCCTTGTGAATGATGTGCCTGTGCCTGCTCAGCTGAAAGTGCTTTGGGAAAGGCGCCAAGGAGGGATGTCACCAGGGCACGGACAGGGCTCCTCTCATCCTGTTTCCACAAGTGGCCAAGTCATCATTTCCTGTCTTTGCTGCAGTTTCCTCAGGTGGTGAAGGTCTCCATGGAGAGCTCACCTTACTTCCAGCTGGTGAGCTCCAACAACGCGTACCGTGTCGTGCTGCCGGGCGCCTCTGTCCCTGTGCGCGTCCGCTTCACCCCTGACGAGAGCAAGGTGAGGCTGGAGGGGCCAAAGCACACAATGATCTCCACAGCCATTGTTTTCCCTGCACTCTGGCTGCAGCCCATTGCATGCTGTGAGCTGGGCTCCAGGCGTGGGCAGGCAGCCTGCAGCCAGTCACACCTTGGCACTGCTGGCAGGCACTGCAGCCAGGCCTGACAGGCTCTGCTTCCCCTCCCTGCACATTGCTGAGCATTGCCAAGGGAAGATGCACAGGGAACAGGATGAAAATGACAGAGGGCTGTTGATAGATGTTGGGCCATCTCTAGGTCCAGTGGAAGGGGTTTCATTCTGATGGAAAACACCAGAGGACCAAAGAGGTCAGAGAGCTTTCCTCCTTCCTGGACTGCCAACAGCTTCCCTGCCTGCCCCTGGGCTGGAGCAAAGCCGGTGCTTTTTCACCCCCTCTGTTGTGCAGCCTTGCAGCTGTGCTGTCCCAGAGCACAAGTGAGCCTGGCACAGCTGCAGGGCCAGGGCAGAGGATGTGCTGTGCCCGTGAGCCCGGCCTGCCACAGGCACGCTGGGCCCTGGGTGCCCTTGGTCAGCAGGAGGTTGCTGAGCTGCAGGGCTCTTGGACACCTGCCTGAAGGAGCTGGTGTAGGGCAGGTACAAGCTGCAGGCAGAGCTGTGAGCCCAGAGCCCGTGGCAGTGACACTGCTGGGGCTCTGTCTTCATGCCTGTCCCTGTGCTTGCTCTGTCAGCTGGCACCCGTTCCGTGCCAAAGGTGCTTTTGTGGGGAGGTTTGAACAGCAGTGCTGAGGCCCTGGCAAGTCTGATCTCAGTGCTGGGATCTGGAGGGTTCATGTTCTGATCTGGAGGCTTGTTCATACAGAAGGGTTGAGGGCATGGCATGGAAGGGAGGAAGCCTTGTAGGCAAACAAAGAGAGGCCCTTTCCAACAGCATCCTGCTACCTCTTAGCACTGTTCTTCTCCTGACTTGGTTGGACAGGCAAAGTTAGAGGGGAGTTCTGAGCCAGCTGATGTTTCTGCACCAGGCCACAGGTGCAGGATGTCTTTGGGTGCAGCTGTTTTCTCCTCTTCCTTTTGCTGCTTGAACACTTTGTCCTATTCTCAGACAGTGGGAATATAGAAACCTAAAGAGCAATGTCCTGTGTTCCCTAGCTCCATGTTCCTTAGAAGGGACTTAGGAACTGTTTAACATAATTAAAATTTAGAGTAAAAATTATGGTGACCTAGGGTAGTTCTCCGTATGACCCAAGTGACACAAGAGCTTAATGCCACAGAGACAGGCTTTGCAAAGTGCACTTGTGTCTTTAAAATCTGACATATTAGTAGAACTTAGTGTTCATTTTAGAGTGGGATAGGTAAATTGATGCCCTTGAAGGGTTATAGAAATGGTTTTTCTTCTGCCATGGGGATGGCACTAAATGTCCTGTGCTGAGCCAGTTTCTTTTCCTGCAGGATTATTCCCACGAGTTCGTCTGCGTCACTGCAAGGGAAAGGATCGTTGTGCCAATTGTGGCCATTGGTGCCCGAGCTGTGCTGGACTTCCCTGCCCAGCTGGACTTCTCCAAGTGTCCAGTCAAGCACAGCACCCAGCAGACTCTGCTGGTGCGCAATGTCGGTAACCTGAAAGCTCGGTACCAGCTGAGCACCCAGAGGTGAGGCAGCTCATCTGTCCCTGTGCAAACACCTTTGGTGAGAGCAGAGTTGGGAAAGAGCATTGCAGCTGCTGCCCTGCAGCCTGGCTGGAAGGGAGCAGCATGGATGGCATCTGCTCTTGCTTTCAGTGGCCTTTGGGCTTTCTCTGTCCCAAATTTCCTGGAGGGTGCTGGAACATGTTAGTAGCTGGCTTGCACCCTGCTGAGCACAAGCAGCTTCTGAAATGCCTACTCACTACTGTCAGCCAAATAGACCCATTCTCTGGGAGGACACAAGCACGTGGCTTTCCAGTGGTCCTCTCATGAGATGCCCAACATGAGCTGTGCTGCAGGCAGCCAGTGCAGTTCCTGTTACTTAAAGCTGATCTGATTACCCTTGTCAGCTGAGGGCATCAGTCACCTCTTCTGTTCCATGATGAACCTTTGAAAGACAGTTTAAAATTTCAAAAGATGATTTAAATCTCTGAATAAGGTTGTGCCCCTTCCATTGAGATTTCTTTTAAAATACTCTGAAGTTTCTGTGTTTCTGCTGTTTTTTCTTTTTGTTTTGTGTTAAATGTTTGCCAAAAGATCATGCGTTCTTCATTGGGAACTTTGATGAAGGTTGAGCTCCTGTAATGCCTCTCCATATACCACATGCCCATAGGGACATGCACAGGTCTATAGGAAATAGGAGACATTTAGTGAATATGTGAAAAGCGATTGGGCTCATTTAGAAGGTAAAAGTATAGAATAACTTTTGCTGGAGGGGACCTCTGGAAATCATCTGAGCAGACACACTGCTCAAAGCAAGAGCAGTTGTCGGATCCCATTTTTCTCTTTCTCCTCTGTTTTATGGTTGATTTATGTTTGCTGGTTGTCGGTTTCTCCCGGCTGGCTGATTTATGTCCGGAGATAGCTCAGGGATGCCACTTGCTCGGTTTCTCGGCTGTTTCAAAGACTTGGAAAGGCCCAGAGTGGCCTTGGACAGCTCAGCGCTTCAAAGGACGAGGAGAGACTTCTGATCTTGTTTCGGTCTCGGTGTTTATTAATTGTTTATCTAAAAGATTTTCTTTCAGCCCGACAGAGGTCTGCACAGCAAGTCAGCCATGGGCACACTCCCGCAGCCCCTGGGGCGGTCACTTATCTTTATACCTAAAGTTACGTGTACAATATTTATGATTTTTCTCCAATACCTTCTACTCTTATTAACCGGTGCACTTCTAGTAAAGACCAATCCCAAAGTGCCACCATCACCACAGAAGATGGAGGCCAAGAAGAAGAAGAAGAAGGACAGGACACGCCCCAATTCCTCCATCTTACTTCTTTAGACCCCCCTGTACAGAAATCCTAAACCCTGTGTTCTACACCTTAATTAACTTATCCCTTCACCATTCACCCAGTGAAATCCTCCCAGTCCTCATACAGGTGTCATCTCCTGTGTAGGATCAAAGTCCTGCCACCAGACACTTCTGGCAACATTCCAGGACTCCCGAGCCCCCCAAGGGTGTTCTTGGCCACTCTGCACCTCAGTCCTGAGGTGCTGAGATCCCACATCTCCCCCTTCTATTTGCACCAGGAAAACTTCTTTTGCTATCCGATTCATAGTGTCTTTTAAACATGCAAATATGCATGGGATAACAAGTATGAGGACTAGTAGAATTATTAAAACATAGAACTCTACCCTTAAAATTCCTCTCCAAATAGGAGAGATGTCAAAGAAGTCTACCATACATTTTGCTTTGGCTGACTAATAGGTATATTACCCCCATTGCTTACTGCAATGAATGAAAGAATGATGCAGATAAGCATCATGAAACTCATGGCTTCGCTTCTATGTGAAATCATTGTTTCGCTTTTCTTTCAGGACCTTAACAGAGAATTCCCCCCAAAGTCCTTAGTTTCTTTTTATTTCTCTTCCGAGTCGTCTTGTGCTATCTGAGTCTCGACTCCTGTCTGAGTACTCGTCTCTTTGTTACTTGAATCATTGTTTCTCGGATCCGCGTTTTCATGTTCTCGCACTCGAAATGGTTTCACGTGTCGTACCGACACCCACGTCAGATCTCGATCTGTGGAGACACAAGCGAAAGCCTTGCCCCCCACTAGGTGGCGCTGTCACCGGCCTCCCCAGCTTGGATGACAGCATGAGCTGGACTGCCCCTCGTCCTGTCGACTGCCGTGTTCGTGATCTCGTTTGAGACCGTGTCTGTCTGGCTTTTAATTCAGCTGGAAATGGAGCTTGAACATCAGAACGTCTCCCTTGAAGGGAAGGGACTGGGACTCCGAGGGTTATAACCAGAGGTACCAAGTCTGAAGAGGGTGTGGAGCCCCTCGGACTTAGGATCCCGAGCACGGCCCCTCCTCGCCCGAGACGTCACGGGCCCGCCCCCGCCCGCGCTCTACTCTCTGCGCATGCGTGCTCTCCGAGCCTCTCCCCGTCTCTCCTGGGCTGACGTCACTCTCTCCCTTGTTCCACCTCCCAGGTCTCCTCCCTCGGTCTGCCCCTGACTCTGACTCTGTGTCCATTCCTCCCGCCGGTGTGTACGGCCCGCCCCCCGCCGGCACCCGGGCCCGCCCCGCCCCGCAATTCGAGCCGAATTTGTCCGCGGGTGTTTGCGAGTTCTGCCCGCCGCGCGCGTCTCCAGGGCGGCTGCCACCCCCCGGCGCCGCGCTGACAAAAGCCGCACCGGGACATGTGTCTCCCGGTATCTCTTCACCCGCGCTCCCCGCCGGCTCCGCCGCTACCGCGCGCCGTGCCCCCGTGAGGAAGCGCCCCCCCCCCGATCCCTCCTCTGTCCCCCTTCACCCCCCCCTCCGATCCTGACTCCCCTGTACTCTCCGGAGTTTCAGGACGCTTTAGGAGTTTCCTGGGGTTTCTGGGTTTTGGGACCGGGGCTTTAATATTTTTTCCTGCTCTCTTTTCTCGAGAGCCCTTTCCCCCTGGCTTCTTGAGGCCAGAAATAATTTTTTTCCGGAGCTTTGCTCCTCCACCCTTCTGTTGAGGATGCCGCAACGTTTCGTTGCTCTCCCAGTCTTTTCGACTGTGCTGATATGCTTTTCTTTTTTTTTTCTTTTTCCGGGAGCCTTGCTCCCCCACCCTTCTGTTGAGGATGCCGCAACTTTTTCGTTGCTCTCCCAGTCTTTTCGACTGTGCTGATATGCCTTCCAGCATTAATCTTGCCGGCGAGAGCAGCTTTAACGCTGTCTCGTCTTTTTTTTGTCATTAAGAAATATAAGTGCCTATTGATTTCCTGCCAAAACCCCACTTCCAATAGCAGGCATGTTTCGGCAAGTGAGTAATTAAGCCTTGCCCACAACAATAGCTGTTTTAATACTTTCTTTGGGATCTCTTCTGTGTGTGTTTGAGCCACGCCTTGTAAGGCGGACAAAATTTCCCGTTGTTGTTGGGAGAGTGTGCAATTATGTTCTTATATTTTGACCTTCTCACCGAATCTGTCGTCAGAGCTGTCCGAAGCCTCCCGTCTCTGTCCAGCAGGTCACAGGAGAAGAATCTGGAGGCGCCTTCCGGTTCCGATCCGGGCTGCTCTGCTACGAACTTTCTTCGGTAGAAGCTGAGAGATGTAATTCTCAGTGACTGCTGTTTTTTGCAGACGCTTCTGGCTGTTTTTTTTTCTTCTTTTTCTTTTTTCTTCAGGCTTCTCTCCTCAGGAGCTATCAGTGCTCTCCTGAGAACTCGTCCTAGATTGGAGCTGCCCTCTTTGCTTTTCAGCTCTTTAGCTCTTCAGCTCTTCAGGGCTGATCCCCCCCCCGAAAGGGTTGGTGGGGAGTAGCCCAAGCAGTGAACGCCAGATGTCGGATCCCATTTTTCTCTTTCTCCTCTGTTTTATGGTTGATTTATGTTTGCTGGTTGTCGGTTTCTCCCGGCTGGCTGATTTATGTCCGGAGATAGCTCAGGGATGCCACTTGCTCGGTTTCTCGGCTGTTTCAAAGACTTGGAAAGGCCCAGAGTGGCCTTGGACAGCTCAGCGCTTCAAAGGACGAGGAGAGACTTCTGATCTTGTTTCGGTCTCAGTGTTTATTAATTGTTTATCTAAAAGATTTTCTTTCAGCCCGACAGAGGTCTGCACAGCAAGTCAGCCATGGGCACACTCCCGCAGCCCCTGGGGCGGTCACTTATCTTTATACCTAAAGTTACGTGTACAATATTTATGATTTTTCTCCAATACCTTCTACTCTTATTAACCGGTGCACTTCTAGTAAAGACCAATCCCAAAGTGCCACCATCACCACAGAAGATGGAGGCCAAGAAGAAGAAGAAGAAGGACAGGACACGCCCCAATTCCTCCATCTTACTTCTTTAGACCCCCCTGTACAGAAATCCTAAACCCTGTGTTCTACACCTTAATTAACTTATCCCTTCACCATTCACCCAGTGAAATCCTCCCATCCTCATACAGGTGTCGTCTCCTGTGCAGGATCAAAGTCCAGCCACCAGACACTTCTGGCAACATTCCAGGACTCCCGAGCCCCCCAAGGGTGTTCTTGGCCACTCTGCACCTCAGTCCTGAGGTGCTGAGATCCCACAAGCAGTGTCTGGGGGTTGCAAGGTGCCCTTGGGAGATCTGGACCTGTCTTTAGATGCCACACAACTAAACAAACATACCAATGGACCTAGTTAAAAAGCAGGTGAAAACAACCTATTAAAACCCCCTCCATACCTTATCTTTTCTGCCTGTCAGGTGCAGTAGTGATTCATTGAGAGGATGGATCTAAGAGGATGAGAACTATCTTAAGGAACAGCTCACAATTAACAGATAAAAGGCCAAAATTTAGCTTGCCAGCCCCATCTCTCAGCAGTGGTTTTCATTTGGTTATTACAGTGTCAGGGATGTCTCCTTCACAGCTCTTGTATCTGTGGGCTCAGGGAACAGCTTAGTGATGCTGGCTGAAATTCAGAGGAGTAGAGCTTGTGTCCTTGGGTCTTGGGGAGCCAGGTGTGTGTGAGAGATGAGTGCTCCAGCAGGAACAGAGCAGTCTGGTGGGTACAGCCCAGGGATGGAGGAGATGCGGGGGCTGAATTGGAGTCAGTTTTTCAATCCTGACGACTGAGTCCTGGACTTGGCTGGATCCTCTTCTCCTGATAATTTGAAAAGAAGAAGACACCTTCTTTCTCATCCCTGGAATGTTATTCCCATCCTGCCATCTGAGGGCAGGAGCATGGGAGCATGTAACATGGGGCAGGAGTGGGAAGGGAATGGAATGGAAGGTAGTGCTGAAGCCTGGCCAGGGATTCCCTAACTGGCAGCTTCTCTGTTCTGATGAAATTTCTGGCCAAAGACTAAGAACAGAATGCTGTGCCTTGCCCCCAGCAGGCCCTGATCCCCCCAGCCCCAGCAGAGCTGCAGCAGTGCTGGCATCAGCCCCGGGGCAGATGCAGGAGCACGAGCACTGATCTGGCTCTGGGGCTGCTGGGGCCTTGTCTTTCCTCCCCTCCCTCCAAAGTCTCATGTCCAGCACATGAATATTGCTGGCCCCAGGCTTCTCCATCAGCCAGCAGTGATGTTCTCACCAGTGGCAATGGGAACAGGTCAGCCCATAATTACAGCAAGAGGTCCTGAATGAGCAGAACCTGAAGCAAGTTCATCAGCTGTCACTACTGACATGAATAAAGTTCAGCTTGCCAGATGTTCTCTTTGTTTTTGGGTGTGATGCATTCATCACCAAAGTCCCCAGAACACACTTTTAAGTGACAGATTGACCACTGGCAAAGCACCAAGGCCATGGCTGTAGAAGTGCACAAAGCCCAGCAGCTGCTGGGCAGAAGCACATTTCCCCTGAGCTGTCCCTGAGCATCAAAGCACAGAGTCTTGTGCTTGTCAGGCAAGAGCTGTTTACCTGGTGACCAATCCTGATTGCTCCTGTTAAATCCAAAGTGCACCAACACATCTGCATCATTATTTCCAACACATTGTACAGAGTTTGCCTGCTGGGCCAAGCAAACAGTTACCAGCCTGCATGACAGCCCAGAATCCCAGACTGCATAGCTGGTAAATACAAAGAAACCTCCTGTTGTGCTTCCTTGATGTGCTCCTGCTATTGGTGCTTCATTTAGCTGGGATTGGACCCTTCAGACTGTAAATGGCATCCTCCTTTTGGGTCTTGTTTCCATGCCACTGTCTTGCTCTAATCTGCTGGTGGTGTTGGTGCTTGGCACCAGTGGACGGTGGATGGGAGCTGACTCTCACTGTCAGTTTATCATCCCACTGCAGAACTTTCCTGCCTTCTCTCTGGGAGTTCTCACAGGCAGCTCCTCGCAACACTGACTCCTTTCCTCTTTCCTCCTGCTTCCTGTCCCTCACAGCACATACTGACCCTTGCTGTCCCTAGCACGACCACCTGACCCTTACTCTTCACAGCACAGCTGAAAAACTCCAACTCTCTCTGCACCAGCTAATCCGCTCTTTTATAACACCCATCCTTATTGCAAAATCCTTACTGGACACAGCGGTGACCTACTGAGGGCAAGGCTGTTCCTACTCTTTGGTAATTAGTACAGCTGCAAATCCTCAGGGGTGAGATTGCCTTCTGCACTATCTCTATTCTCTTACAATCCATCCTCCCACAATCTGCACTCTATTTGCACTCTTTTAGAGTTTTGACTGCTCCTTTTCTTAGAGCAACTTTCATTGAAATGCTGATAAAACGTGCCCATTTTAGGCTAAATCAGCATGTTTTCAAGGTAAAATAAACCAAAGAACTACACTACAAATTCAACAGTAATTATTCCTCGGTCTTCAAGGAAAAGTTCCTTCTCCCTGTCTGATTCCTAGGCTGTAATCTCACAGGATAGGTAGTGCCCTAACATTTGCATCTCTTGAGATGTGGTTTATAGGCAGCAGGAAAAGAGGAATTCCTGAGGCAGTCAGTGTCAAGTTGTGCATGCAGATAGCTCTGAACCCTCTCTGTGCTCTTCACAAACCATTCTCTGATGGGATTGCTGGCAGTGGGAGCCTTGAGGCTCATTGCAGAGAGCTGGATGCACAGTATGGGGGAGCTGAGGCCATTTTACCCCCAGGATCTTGTGAGGGCTGGATCTCCTCAGCAGTGGCTCAGTGGCTGTTTCTGACCCTGTCTGTTCTGTCTCTTGTGCTGCCTGTGCCTGGTTTGCTCCCTGCTTGCCCAAGGGAGCTGCAGTGCAGCAGGAATCTCATGGCCAGGCGTCCCCAGGCCTGACCCCTCTCTCTGTGTTGCAGTCCTTTCTCCGTGGTGCCGGCCACAGGAACTCTGGGCGCTGGTGAAACCCTGCAGGTGACAGTGACATTTCACCCGCTGACCAAGGGTGACCACTGCAGCCTCCTGAGCTGCAGCACAGGTGAGTGCTGGGCCCTGCAGGGCACAGGACAGTTCGGCACATGGCTCCCTGCTGTCCATCCCCTGCATTCCCTCCAGAGGTGCCTCCCTGTTCCAGATTTACCCCAAAGCTAACTGAGAACTCCTTGGTGTTTGGGGACTTGATAAAACCCCCTCTAACAGGGGATTTTTGGACTCCTGTTTTGCTGGGAGTTGCTGAGTGGAGGGAGGAGGAACCCTAATTCTCCACTACCATGGGGCTGTGCCTGGGTGAAGTTTTATTTTATTCCTGGGCAGTGCTGTATGAGAGGTGTGAGGTTTCCATCAGACTCTCCAATGCAATGGAATTCTTGCACACCTCTGTCCCATATGCTGCTTCTCCATTGGCTTGCCACAGACCCTTTTTCTATGTTGCCCTCTACACATAAATGTAGTTTCTCTCTAATAACATTTTCAGGCCCTCGAGTTCCTGGTTGGTGACAAGTCAAGACAAAGTCTTCCTCATCCCCATTTCCCAGGTCGTTCATGCAGTTGCAGACCTCTCACATCTATCTCCCATTTGATTTCTAGACTGAGGAATCCCATTCAGTCTTCATAAAGAAGCTGCTCTGTACTTATTAATCTTTCCTTTGTCCCTTTTTTATTTAATTTGAAATGCTCCAGCTTGGTATTTGAAATCACAGCAATATAAAATATTTCAAGACTGATGTGGCTGTGGGTTTGGACAGGGAGATGATGATAATTTTCATGGTGTTCAGTTTGTAGTGGTTTGTCACATTGCAGAGCCAGGCTGGCTGTGTTTCCTCACCTGTGTCCCCTCCTGCTGTGGGCTGTCACTTCACTTGTTCCTCTGGGCCTCCTTTTGCTGCCCACCTGCCCCCAGGCATATTTGCTGGTCAGCAAGAAGGGATCCAAGGGCTCAGGAGAGACAGGAGTCTCCTGGGATGCCCGGGGAGGGCCTGGGCAAGGCAGGACTGAGCAGGGCTCCTCAGCCCTGTCACCTGAAGGACTTGGATGCAGAAATCAGAAATCCTGGTGATCTGAGTGGGTCACCAGAGCACATGGACCAATCTCCCTGTCCATCCTGTCCCCTTGGGGCCAAATCTCCACAAACACTCTCAGAAATAAGGTGTTTAAGGAGCTGCCCAGGACATCCCCACGCTCTACACACAGAGCTGCCAGGATGTGATAAACAGACTGATGCACAGAACTGCTAATGCAACTAAAAGCTGGGACACCTTCTTCTGTGCCCCATGGTTTGCTCTGTTCCTTGTGCTTCCATCAGCCAGTGAGCTGAGCAAAGACTCTCCTTTGCTTTGTTCCAGGTGAAGAAAGAATCCACACAAAGCTCTATGGAGAAGCTGTAGATGTCAACGTTGGGCTGAGCACAAATATCGTGCACGTTGACACCACCTACATCACCACATCTACCCACAGAACCGTGTTCATTGAAAACAGGAGTAACATCACAGCCCACTTCCAGTGGAAGGCTTTTCCTACTGAGGAACGTGAGAATGAAGTGAAGAGGAGGTTGGTTTGAAAGATGCATTTCAGTGAGATATATGGCCCAGGACTGAAACTGATGTGTGGCCTCAGGGGGTGTTGGTGCTTTTGAATGGTTTAGGCCAAGTAAACCATGCCTGGCAGTGGGGTGTGTCGCCCTGGGCTTCAGGAGCTCAGCACTCAGCATTCCAGGTCATTTATACTCCAGCCAAGGATGGCATTTTGGGAAGGAAAGGTTGGCTGCAATGACTGGATTTCCTCAAGTTCTAATTGAGCTTTTGCCTCTCTAATCTTTTTCCTACATGACCAACAGTCCTTAAACAGTTCCTGAGTTGCTAGCCCCACTTTCCAAAGGTGATGCACCCTCTTTTTTTCCCTTAGTTCCTTCAAGAGCTCCTTGCCCATCCAGGCTGGTTGTCTTCTCCATCAGCTTGTCTTTCAGCACACAGAGACAGTTTGTTCCTGTGTCTTGAAGACTTCTTTCTTGAAGTATCTCCATTCTTCCTGGACCCCTTTGTATTTAAGGGCTGTTTGCCAAGGCACTCTCCAAATCAGTCTCTTGAACAGGCCAAAGTCTGCCCTCCAGGAGTCCACAGTGGAAGTTTTGTTGATGCCCCTCCTCATTTCACCAAATATTGACAACTCGATTATTTCACGGTCACTGTACCCCAGGCAGTGGTGAAAAGATCAAGTTCATTTAGGGAACTAAATTCCCTAATTTATCATTAGGGGATCTCCTGGTGATATCCAGTACCTGGACTCCAGGGAGGCAGCACCTACCTCCAGGGAGGTAGCACACTCCCCTGTGGAATGGGTCTGGTCAATGTACAGGGCCCTCAGTTCCCCTTAGAAGGGAGTCACCTACTACCACCACCCTTCTTGTTAATACTTGAGGCTGTGATCTGTCTGACAGCCCAAGTGCAACTGGGAGACTCTCCAGACAGAATTTGTTCCTTAGTGTCATCTGCCTGACCCTCTGGAGGCAGGGCCTCATAGCTGTTCTGTCAGGGCACCTGGGTGGGTGATGGGGGTCAGGACAGAATTTTATTACCTCTCCTGTAGAGACCCATTTCCATTCCCCACTGTCTCTTAGGTCTCCTCCTTCTGCCTGCTCACAAGATGGGCAGGGCTCCTCTGGTTCCTGCTGAGCTGCTCTCAGGGTTGGACGGGTGTAACTCCACCAGTTTATTTATTTTTCACTCTCCCTAATGCTCCTCAGCCTTTCCACTTCTTCCTTAAGCTCTGCCACGGGACAGAGCAGATCATTCACCTGCTGACTCCACACACAGGTGTCTTTTGCACTAACCTCTGATCTTAGCACCAGGCCAGACCCTCCCTGCAGCCAGGGGCCTGGGCAGCTTCGTCCTTTCTAAGGGTTCTGTTTGAGTTAGTGCACTCCTGCTGGCAGCAGCAGCAGCAAGGGCTTTTCATCATTTGTAAACCATTGCTAGGGAAATAAAAAAAGCAGAAACAAGAAAGAAAGAAAAAAAAAGGCTTGCACCTCACAACCAGCAAATAGACACAACCCACTACACAGGGAGAACGAGTCACTGCACCCTTTCTGCTCAGCCAAGCAAAAACTGAAAAACTGCTGGGCCAAAACTGCTGGGCCAAAACTTCTGGGCCAAAAGTGCCGTGGCAAGCCCCTGTGTGCTGCGGGCCAGGTCACTCGCACTCCCCAGAGCCATTTTAAATTGCCTGCAAAGGACCAGGAGATCGACCCTTGCCCGCTTGAATGGCTGGTGAGAGGGTGCCCTGGGCTTCTTGGTTTGCCACTGTTCTCTATCTCCTTACACTGTGTTTGACTTCCATACAAGCTCTGTGTGGTAAAAAAAAATCCCATGACCTTCTCTGGCTACTTCCCTGGGCTGTTTATTTCCATTTTTTCCCACTTGCCTGCCTCAGCCTGGACCTAGGGTGATCCACTTTTCCCTCAGAAGCAACTACGTTTCCCCAAAGTAAACTTCAACTTGGTTTTGCTTTTGTGGGGTTTCTTCCAATTGCATCTGGTTTTATGCCACTTTGTGTCCTAGACTGTCACCAGGACATGATGTTCTTCCTTACTTCCAGTCACAGGAATAGTTTTAGCTCCAAGGCCACTGTCCTGCTGCCAGAGAAGCTTTTGAGATCTCAGAGCAAAGAGGACTTTTTATGAGAGGAGATAGTGCAGGATCCTTTCCCTTTCAGGACATTCTACTACCATGCACTGGGATGGGACCCAAAAAGCTGTGGATCATGAAACTCCAGGAGTTTGCTGTCTCCCTCCTGCACAACAAAGTCCCTTCCCCTCTCAGAGCCTCTGTTTTCATGCATATAAAGCCTTGAATGTCACTGAAGGGATGTGGTGCCTGAATTCATCCATTTCTTTTGGAAGTGCTCTGGGATGCTCTTGGGAAAGGCAGAGTAGGGAACGGGGCAGGTCCAAAATGAAAGAAACAAAGAGTGATGCTGGTAACACGTGGCTGCAAGCCAGCTTCATCTCCCCTTCCCAGGGAAGTCCTGCTCCATGATCTTTTATCTGCTTTCCCCAAGTAGCTCAGTGGTAGGAAAAGCCAGCTGAGGTGGTCGGTGGATTCTCCCTCAGTTTTGGCAGAGGCTTTGAGCCAGGAGGTTCTCTAGAGGGCTTCTGGCTTTGGAAAGCTCTCCTGAGCTTGCAAGTGTGGAGTAAAACTACCTTGTGCCAGTGAACAAGTTGTCCTCTGATCCATCTGGGACTCCCATGGCTTGGGGTCAGCCCTTGCTGGGGAGCTGCTGCTGCTCCTCCCCAAGTGCTTTCTCTCCTGCACTCACACTTCTCTCTGCAAATCTGTGGCTCATGAAACCATCTGCTGGCCTTGTCTCTCCCTGGGGCTGCAGGCGGCGCAGTTTGCTGCACTCACCGAGCCAGGTGAGGCTGGAAAAACTCACAGAGGAGAAAAAATCAGAGGAGGAGAAAGATGAAGATGGCGCTGCTCTCCTGACCAGCATGGCCCAGGAGAAGATGGCAGAGGTGCAAGAAGACTCCATGATGTTCTCCGATGACATTTTTTTCATTGAGCCAATGGTAAGTGATAGCTGAGAACCCCATTTTCCTCCTCCTCCCTGCTCCTCCTCCTCCTCTCTGGAGCGGCTGCAGAGCTCCCTGCTCAAAGCATTTGTGCCCTGCAGGCTCCAGGCAGGGCTGGGAGCCTGACAAAGCCCAGCTCTGCTGCCAGGCTCGAGCTCAAGGCACTGCCTGCGTGTCCTGTCAGTGTCCCAGGGAGCAGTTCCTGTAGGCAGGGGCTCCCCCCACTCGTGGGGCTCAGCAGAGGCTGTTGGAGCACTGCCAGCTCACACACTGACCTGAAGCTTGCAATGGTTCCCTGGCAAAAGGAGGCCAAATTCAGCCCAAGTTAATGACAGAAATGCCAATCCCCTCCTGTAACCATGCCTTGCACTGTTTCTGAGTGTCCCTTCCAGCGTCATCTGTGAGCCTGGACACCAGGGTGGAAGGCTGAAATGGGCCTTTGGAGTTGTCCTGCACACAGGGACAGAAAACCTTTTCCTTTTCTGGTGATGCAAGCAAAGTGCCACGTGCTCCCATCAACCAGAGCCCTGAGTCTGAGTACTGGCATTGGGAGAGATGATGAATGCCTGCTGTCTGCACAGTGCAAAATCTCTTCTCATCTTGGAATAAACCCTAGAATAATGCCAGCCTCTGCTTTCTTTCAAAACAGATTAAACTAATATTTTTATTTCCAAGGAAGGGGATCATGTTCTCTTCTTGGTTCCTCCTATGGCCCATCTGAGGCCAAGTGCACAGTGGCAGTTGCATCCCACTGTAGCTGACAGCAGCATGATGGGACCAAGAGCTTGTGTCAGAGCAGCAGGAATATTGTGGGGAGTGGGAGCTGATCAGCTGAGCATTGAGAGCTTCCAGCACTATGTTAAGCTGGGTTTGGAGTGTTTCCTTGGGCTCCTTGTGTTGTTCACTCATCATTGATGCTCTAAATCAAGGCTTACAGGACTGTGGTTGAGAACAAGAAACACGAAGTTTGAAGAGAAATGTTTTGCTGTCTTTCTGTTGTAGGAGGGAGAAATCGGGCCGAATTGTTCGGCCGGAATCAGAGTGACCTTTAAACCCCTGGACGTACTGGGGTACCAAAGTATGGCTTACCTCAGCATCTCAGGTACAGCTCCTTCCCTCTGCTTCTCCCACCCACAGTGAAGCCATGGTGCCAGCCTGGGCTCCCATGGAACTGCTGGGAAGAGTCCCTGGTCAGCAGGGCAGTGCTGGCACATCCCCCCTGGCCCTGCAGCTCCCAGGGAGTCTCCCGTGCTGGGCCAGGGCTCAGAACAGCCGTGTCTGGGTTACCAATCCCAGAGCAACCCAGGCAGTGCAGGGAGAGGTTTTCATGCCATGGCTTTGCCAGCATTTCCTCAAAGGCCAAAGAGCTACAGAGCAGAGCAGCTTTAGTGAACAAGCACTAAGCCCCTCTAGACACCTCCAGGATGGCTCCATTTGACATGGATTCATCATCAGGCAGCAGGAGCTGAATTATAGATGTGCTCCCTGAGCCTGGATCCCCTCCCAGTGCCCAGACATGGCTGAGCCCCACTGAGCCCAGGGTGGTTGTAGAAGGAGCACCCTTGGCCAGCACCTGCTTCTGTCCCTGTGTGGGAATTGTCACCTTGCAGCTCACAGTCTGTGGAAATAGAACACAGTGCTGAGTGTCGGAAATTGAGGACTTTGGCAATGAAGTTGTGTGCTACTGGGCCAGGTAGTTTGGCAATTGCTGCCTGGCAATTTGCTCTTAATGAGCTTTGTGCCTTCCCTGAATGGATTTCAGAGCTCCTCTAAGTGCATGGGAAAGAAACCACAGAATTCTAGCATGTTCAGGATGGAATGGACCTTAAAGATCATCTAGTCCCTTCCCACTAGATCAGGTAGCTCCAAGCCCCATCCAGCGTGGCTTTGAACACTTTCAGGGTTGGAGCCTCACCCTTGGGGAATCTGCCCCAGTGCCTCAGCACCCCCATAGTAAAAAATTTCTTCCCTAATATCTAACCTAAATTTCTTTCAATTTCTACCCATTACTCCTTGGCCTGTCACTACAGGACATCAGAGATGTTTTAAACTCAGCAGACTGCTGGTTTAAATTGGAAAGCAGCCCGAGGAATGGGTTAGAAATTAGAAGTCAGCCCCAAGGGATATCTCCTGAGGGAAGAGAAGGGTGCATATCTTCTCCTGCAGCATCAGGAGCTGGTTGCATCCAGCCTGGAAAATGCAGTGGAGCAGAGGGAATGATTGTACTGCAATGGACATCTCTCCCCAGGCCGTGAGAGCAGGCTGCCTCTGCGCCTCAGAGGGGAAGGCCAAGGACCCTTGGTCGAGTTCAGCTCTCATACACTGAACATTGGGAATGTTTTTGTCAACTCTTCCCACATCCATGAGGTGAGCAGCAGGGCTTGGGATGGATCCTGATGGCTCCTGAGGCAGCAGCAAGCCTGGTGCAGCTGTGGAATTGCTGCCAACCCGGGCACTTGTGAGCAGGGAATATTTGTTGTACTGCTCAAATCTGAGGGGTCACAAAGGTGTGTCTGTTGTTCCTGAAGCCCCAGTCCCTGCTTTTGGGCAGCCTTCCTTAGGGATCAGCTGGCAGGCTTCCTGCAAAACAACCCCTTGCCACATGAAACCAACACTGCCTCCAAAAGCTGCATGTTCAGAGGCTTTTGTGGTAGTGCCAGACACAAGGCCCCTTTGCACTGGGCTCTGCAGAAGCAGCTGCAACAAACTGGCTGCCTTGGGCTTCAGCCCACTGCAAACAGCTTCCAGCCAAGTGTCCCTGCCTATTCCTGGAAGTCACAGGAAAGCCATCCAGCCTCCTGGCTCAGTGCTGGCCCTTGCTAAAGGCTTGGGAGTTCTTTCCCTTGCTGACCAGTCCCTCACCACACTTTGGCCTCGGTGCATCTCTGACCCGAGAAAGAGAAAAGTGCTCCTGGGAATAAAGCAAAGGAGTTTTCTACCTATTTACCTCTCCCTCCAGAAAAAAAAATAAATCAAGGGAGAGCAACTGAAAGACGTAGAAAATGAGGCTCTACATCATGCCAGACACTTTCAAAAGTGTGGCTGGGGAAGGGAAAGACATGCTGAGTTTTCTCACCAAAAGATGGTGCTGTCTCTATGTTTTGATGCTGATGCCTCATTCTCAGTGTGTTGTTTTCATGGTCTGGGAAAAGGTGAATGAGCAGATGGTGCTGTTGGAGCTGGGCTCACTGGGGCAGCAGCAGCTCTGGGCTGATTCCCTAGGCAGCTGCAATCAGCCCACGTTGCTCTCAGGGCCAGCTCTCCATGAGCTTGGTGCTGCTGAGCAGAGGGGCACTGCTCTGTGCCCATGGGATAAGCCAGGGTGACTGCAGTTCTGTGGAGTTGCCACTGCTCTGCATGAAAACCCAAAGGCAGAACTTGTCCTGTTGTATCTTTGGACTTCTGCCATTCAGCAGCACAAAGCATCTTCTGCCTTTTCTGGGTGTTCATTGCATCATTGGACAATAACTCACAAGAAAGGAAGGTTCCACATGGATTTCCATTTTGCTTTCTTGCTTCTGCAGGTGGAACTGATTAACGAAGGAGCTCTTGATGCTCCCTTCATCTGTATCCCTTCAACCACCAACGTGGGCTCCTGCTTCAAGTTTGAGCCCGAGGAGGGGATCATTGCAGCAGGTGGGATCCAGACTATTCAGATCTCCTTCAGTGCCACCGTGCTGGGGAGCTTTGAGGAGGAGTTCCAGTTCAGTGTGGCTGGATCTCCTATGCCTGCCATCCTGACCATCAAGTAAGGACCCTGGGAGCTGGGTGGGCACATCTGTGGCTGTCTCTGGGACATCCCCCACCTGCCTCCTTTTGGGGTGGAGCAGAGAAAAAAGGTGTTTCCTGAGGTCTGAATCTCTGCTCTGCTGCTGGCATTGCTTTAGTGTCAGGCTGCCTGCTGCCCTGTGTGGTGCCTGGGAGCCGGAATGACTCCTCCCTGCAGGGATCTCCCTGTGCCTTGGGCCATGGCAGGCAGTGGGATGGATCAGCTTTGGGCAGCAGCTGCTCTGGGATGTCCCACCTGAACACCCAGCAAGGCCCCCAGGGCTTTGCAGATGGGCCAGCCTGGCTGATTCTGCAGCAGCAGCAGTGTTTGTAAAACCTTGTGTGAATAATCCGTGCCAGATGGGCAGCAGCAGCCTCAGCTCAGCTCTCATGGCCATGCTGTGGGGCACAAGCTGTGCCCCCAGCTCCTGTGCACAGAGGGCTCTGGTGCCTCCTTTGCACAGCCAGCAAAGGGCTGATGTGGGAGTCAGGAACTGTGCCAGGGACATGGGCACCGTCCCGTGGGCTGGTGCCATGGCAAGAGACAATCCTGGCCCAGGCACAGGGAGAAGGGCTGATCATAGGGGAGGCAGAGCTCAGTGCTCAGCACCACAGCAGCGTGAGGCCTTGTCCCTGCCAGCCTGGGCCATGTGCTGCAGGATAATGGAGTGGAAGCAGGAGAGCTGATGCTGGCTGCTCTGCAGCTCTGGAGCTGGGCTGCTGCTCTTGGGAGGCACTGGCTCAAGGCAGTAAAGAAATGAAAACTGGATTATACCAATGAGATAAGGGAAATGGATTAAAAAGAACAAGAAAGTTATTACTTAGCAAGAGAAAAGTGGTGAGTAGGTCTGCCCATAGTGGAGAAACAACGATGCTGGCTTTGCTTTTGGAGGAAAGGTGCTGCTTTTTTAGTTTGGAAATCAAGAGGGAGCCTTTCACCATCAAATAATTGATTCTCCTCTGTCCCTCCCCCAAAATGGCCATGGGGTGTTTCTGCATAAGCAGCTTTCTCCTTGAGCAAGGGCAGGTGTCTCTTGTTGAGATGTGCAGAGCAGAGCCAGGGGCAGTCCTGTGAGTACCACACAAGGCACAGCTCACTGCTCCTTGATTTTGAACCAAAAGGCAGAGTGGGCATTGATTGGCATCAATACATGAAATCAACTCATGAGTGTTGTGCAGCTTCAAGTGCTGATTTCAGTGGATGTTGGTGACTTTTGGAGTGTGTCTGCTGAGTTCAAGGGCAGGTGAGGTGCTGTGCTAGATTCAGGACAGCCTTGTTTGGTTGTTGAAGCTCTTGCTCTTGGCTGTGCCAGCTGTGCACTGCTGACAAGCTGGTCCTTGCCTCTAGGATTGATCTGTCCATTGTGTAGAACTGCTGCTGCTCTTTTCAGAGGATGTTTGGGGCTCCCCTGGCTTCATGTCTCAAAACTGTCTGTAATGATTGTGTGGGTCAAACTCTCCTGAGAAAGCTCCTCCATGGGAACAGCAGTTGCAGCTCAGAAGGAGCAAAGCAGGGAAACTGTGGCTGGAAGGGCTGCTTACAGAAGTTTGTGGGGACACCTTGATGTCCATCCCATTGCAGATGGGGAAACTGAGGCACGGAGCCATGTGTGGGTGTGTGTTCAGGGTCCTTCATGGGACCCCCAGCAACCCGGGGGCTTCTCCTGCCTGCCCATCAGGGGCTGTTGGCTGCTGCCCCTTGGCTGGAGCTGCCTCCTGTGCCCAGGGCCCTGTGCTGAGCACACGGGGCTGTGTTGGTTGGGAACCCAGGGTGCCCTGAGCCCGGGTTTTGTGCCCCTGAGCCACGACAGCCAGGCCCTTGCAATGCCTTTAACCGAGCCATTGCCTGCTCTGTCCTCCAGGGGCAGCGTCACCGTGCCAAGCTTAGAGTTCGATGTCGATGAGATCAACTTCGGCGAGATCTCCTTTGGTGAGTGTTCCCTGGGCTGGACACAGCGTCAGGGAGCTGTGCCTTCCAAAATGGAGCCCTTGGACACAAAAGCATCTGTCACTCATGTTCTGCCACAGCAGCCTCTTCAGGCTGTGACCTCCAGGGCTGCTGCTGCCTCAGGTAGCCTTTTGCCATTGTGAGATCCAGTAGAAGCAAGGAATGGAAAGTCAGTATTTTCTGGTGTCTCTGTCCTGCTTTAAAAGACAGATGTCTGCCAAGGAAGGGGAATCTTCCTAGAATGGAAAGAGAACCCCCTCCCTTTCAAATTATTATACTTTTGAAACTACAGAGCTTCCAGGCAAAAAAATATGGGAAAAGGAATAACAGTTCTTTACTAGAATATATCAAGACAGCACAAACAAGAACACAATAACAGAAGTTTCCAACCCACCAAGTAGTGTTTTTCCCCTTTGGCGTAGTTGTGTTCAAAGGCAGGAGGAGCTGCGGGGATCTCAGAAAAGCCCACCCCAAAACTCCTGTCCCTCTTCCCAGACCAAGGGGAATATTCACTATGAAGCCTAAACCCATATTAATGAAGTTCATGAACTTTTAAAGAAAACTCCTTGCCTTTCCTGAGCTGCTCCTTCCCCACCCTGCATCACCACTGAGGCACTTGTTAGGTTGCCTTTTGAATAAATGGAAGAAGAAAGGCAACAGATGGAAATATGGTTCTGAAACAGGAGATTCACCCTACTTAATCTGATTTCATTCCTGAAGTCCCTTCAGCTGAAGGCAGCTGTTTTGTCTTTGCTTCTTTTCAACTGTTGATTGTTGTCTGCATGTGCTGGCCTCAGTCTCATTGGAGGTTTTGACATCTGTGTTTGTCCTTTTTGTGCCTCCCTTGCCTCCCTGCCAGAGTCCCTGCTGGAGCTGGCAGTGGTCACTTGGATGGGCACAGAGAAGCTCTGGGCTGCAGCTGCAGTTGTTTTTCCTCCCCATCTGTGTCCCAGATGCTCTTGGTGAGCAGGCCTGGGGAGAAGTCTCCTCCCCACAGAGCTGGCCAGCCCAGCCAGATGTGCAGTGCAGAGCAGGCTGTGGCTGCTCTGCGTGCTCTGCAGGACATCCCCTCCATGAGTGGCTGTATCTCTGGCTTTGCAGGATGGAAAGCAAATCTCAGAGCCAAAGTGGGGTAAACCCTTGCAGGCAGCACTCCCAGTGAGCAGCACAGCTGTGATGTCCCTGTGTGTGGGCTGAGGTGGGACCTGGTTCCTGATTGCTAATCTCAAAGCAAGGCTGGGCTGTGCCCCCAGCTGAGTGGGCTCTGAGCTGTCACGTGCTCAGTCTGTTTGGCCCAAACCAAGAGATGCCTTAAGGGTCCTGCAGAGACAAGCTGCATTAAATGCATCATGTTCTAGTTCCTGATTCCATCCTCACTTTTTTTTGCTGTAGCTTCTTCTCAAGGATAACTCACTGTTTATATATCTTGAAAACTGAGAGTGTTGGCAGATTGACAGGGAATTTTACAGCTTGAATTCTCAGAGTAAATGCTGGGTCTGGGTGCACACTCATCACTGAGGGAGAACTGGTGCTGGTTTGGGGCAGGTGAGGGAGCTCGTCCCCATCCCAAAGAGAGAAGCTTGCAGTGTTCAGCAGGGCTAGGAGTGGGCATTTTCAAGGCTGCGGTCTGGAATCTGTGTCAAAGGGAGCTAAGTGACGATTAATTCCTCACGCAGCTTCTGGGTGAGCTGTAGTTCAGATCATAAAGAGCTCAACTCCAATCCCACTTTGATCCTGCCATGATCTTCCCCCAGGATCATGCCCTGCTGGGGGCCTGAATGGCTGTTTGTGTCCTTGCCCAGGCTTTCCCCACACGCAGCGCTGCCGCCTCACCAACAGCTCCCCGGTGCCCGTGACGTTCCAGCTCCGCATGTCGGACGATGGCACGCAGCCGGCTGTGGACAGCCTGGATCAGATCCGCAGAGAAGGTGACCCATCCTGGAGGAACGGAATCCATTTCTATCTGGAGCCCAAGGAGTTCACCATCAATCCCAGCCAAGGCACCATCCTCCCCCAGGGACACCAGGACATCGAGGTACGGCAAGAGCCCGGCCACAGCCGCTGCAGCACCAGGGCTGGAGCTGCACTGCAGGGTGGGAGGGCTTTAGCCCTGGTGCCAGCTTGGAGCATCCTGGCACTGAGAGATCTGCACTGCTGGGAGGCCTCTGCTGGCTGGCTCACTCGGGATGTTCCTCAGGGAGCACTGTTTGCTTTCCAAACTCATATGCTGAGCTCACAGACCTTATGGTCAAGGCTTGAAGCCATTCTTGTGTTTTTGAGAGCAATTTATTTGATTACAAGTGGGCAGAGCAAGGATGAGGGCAGAAGGTGGCTGTTAGAGAGATGTCATTGTATAAAGCAGTGAGCTTTTTTCCTTGGTCTCATTTCCCCCTCCTGGGGAGCAGATGATCTGTGTTCACTGCAGGAATCTCCAGTGGAGACAAAAAAACTGCAGCCATGAACTGCCCAGCACCTGCTGGGCCACACTTTACCCTCAGCTTCCTACTGTAAAGCTGAACTCATTCTGTTCAAGTCAGCAGATTTCCTCTGTGTTTATGTCATCCTAGTCAGATGAAAAATTGGCCCCTTAATTTGAATACAGCGGTGCATAAAGCTTTAGTCTAATGTTTTAATGTAGCTTAATGTAGACTTATGCCCTGATAGCAAGGTGTGTTTACCAGATCTGGTCTTGCCAGAAGGCTTTTGTTACTCTGAGACTGCTTTAACATGGACCAGCAGAAGAATTAAGGCAAAATCTGCCCTTTCTTTACCATGAAACAAGAACTGGAGGATATTACACGTGGGTAATGAGCTTTTGTAAGGAAGAATTGACTACTTTTCTCTTGCACCAGGTGACCCTGTGTTCCAACAGCGTGGTGGATTTCTACCGGAGATTGCTGGTGGACCTGGAGGGTTTTGGCAAGGGAGTGACAGCCCTGGTCATCACAGCCAGGTACCAGCCCTTGCCTGGCCTCCCCCAGGCACTGCCTTGCCCAGGCTGTGCTGGCTGCAGCTGCCAAGGAGAAGTGCTGCTGAATGCCCTCATGTTGTGCCAGCTGGACACGAGAACAGCAGTGCTTGGGCAGCAGCCTGTGGTGAAAAGCACCCCTGCTCATAGCCCAGCACAGTCCTGAGCCTTTTTCTAAAGGGATCAGGGATGATATTTTTATTGGCCTGGAGTTTGTTCCTTGGGGTAGAACAAATTTCCCAAGGGCCTTCTCTCCTTCCTGCAAGAGGTGGAGTTGTGCTGGTTGTGAGCACCTTGCACTGGTTTGGGCCACACCAGGCAGCCTGCTGAGAGTCAGGGTCTGGTTCTGTTAATGACAGCACGTGACAAGGGAAAGTGGCTCACAGAAACAGTGGTGAGTGCAAGATCTTATGAGGGGACAGCAGCCCTTGATGGGGCAGGTCAGTTCCAGTTTTTCTCCTTCCCTGTGCTTCCTATTTTGAACGTTAATGTTCTCAGATTTAAACCAAAAGTCGTTGTTGCTGCAGCAGAATTCCATGCAGAGGGCAGTCCATCTGATATTTAAGGCATTCAAGCAGTAAGTTCAGATCTGTTTTCATATCTAGGAGCAAACACAAAAAAATTCATTAAAATTGTTATATTTTCTAGATATTAATGTAATCTAACTTGTTTTCCTTCGGAAATGATGTTGTAGTGCGTTTTTAAGTTTCTCTTGCGTTCCCCCATTTTATGTATCATTCTCCTTTTGTCCTTGTACAATGGTTCTTCCCTCCCCAGTTTTCCCGCCACAGCTCTCCTGACAGTTCTGTTACTGTGGTTACCCCTGCCCGATTCAGTTGTCAATCGCTCAAGTTATGTAACTTCCCCTCCCTTATTTTACCATATAAGTAAGCTTTTCCTCCTCCCTGGCCTCAGTCAATCACCCCCCACTCCTCCCAGCTTTCGAGAACCTTCTTCTCTTTGGGGGATGTAATTGGCTGGGCTCCCGGGGCTCCTCTCTAACCTTGTGTTTATTGTATATGTTTGCATGTCAGTTATGTTGTGCATCTATATGTTTTCCTATTTGCTAGCGGGGTTTCCCTCCTGTCTCCGCCCCTTGCCTTTAAAACCTCGCCTCTCCCCTCGCACCAGGCCTCTTTGCTGGTCGGTTCGCTCTCTCCCTCGGTACCTGCCATCCTTCAATGAACCGACATTAACCCCCAGCAAGTGCTCAGTCCCTTTCCTCGTCCCGTCCAGCGCATACAATCCAGCCCGCGATCCGGCCCAGCCCGAGGCCGCGACGCCAAGGGCGGCTGATCTCGGATGCAGCGGAGGCGCCGGCAGTTCCCCCTCTGGCTCGCCGGACTGGGAGCCGCACACGCGTTCGCGCAAAATACAGTATTTTATAATAGCCCTGCCTTTGTAACTACCAGGTTGTCAGCTTTTGAGAGTGGACAAAGGCTCAAAGCAGAATCGTTGTCATCTTAATGAAGACAGCCAGCCCTGCTTTCTCTTGGGAGTTACTGATTGCCCCCATTCCTTTGCTGCTTCCCTTAGAGAGTGAGAATTGAGAGACTTCCATTCCCTGCAGCCTTTCAGAAGTGATAACAGACACGCATTTCATTTTCCTACAAATCCAACCCTACCACAACAAGGAAAAGCTTGCCAGCCTTCCTCACCTCTTTTTGTCCTACTGCCACCACCCTGCCAGCCTAAGAAAAAACCCACGCAAACAAAAGGAAGGCTGCAAAAATGAGTTCACTCTGGAGCTAACTGCTTTTCAGAAGAGTTTAATTTAATACATGTTTATACAATTATACAATGTAGGAAGCACAAGGGGTTTAAAACTGTATGTATACAAGGACACATCTTGACTTTTTCCTGGATCTTTTGCAACCTACAGAAGGTACACAAAATAGTGTTTATAAGCCAGCCTGCATTAATTAGATGCAAACAGCTCACCTCAGTTGTTGCATCACAGAGCAAGGTGGAAAGACAAGCAACTAGATTTATCTCAACAAACAGCTGGCAAGTGTTGCATATGAAACTTCTCCATCAGTTATGGCAAACAACCCAGTAACATTGCTTCAAACCTCAGAAACCACTCCTGGAGAAGCGCAGATCTGTCAGTGCGTGTGCTCAGCAGCACTAGAGCACATGGCTGGCATGGCCAGCAGAGCAGCCAACCTGGGCATGACTTCTCCTTTGAAACCAGGGACCAAACCCAGAGGGGACAAGTGCGCCTTGTTGGCCTCCTGTGGAAACCAAAGCCCAGAGCAGCAGCTGGGGCCGTGAGGACGCTGCGATGTGGAACAGGACTTGGGGCTGTCCTGGCCCATTTCAGCTCCCTCCTCCCTCAGATGAGCCCTGCGTGATTTACAGCTCATTATCACAGCTCCGCTCTGAAGCCTTAGCAAGCACTCCAGATCAGCCCGAATATAAAAGGGAAAGAGCATAAGAAAGAGGGGGGGGGGATGAAAGGCAACAGTCTACTGATGAAACAGCAGCTGCATTCTTGTGTGGGAAGGTTAGGGAGTCTCGAGGGGGAAAATGGGGCACGGCTCGAGTACCTGTGGTCCAGTGGCGCGGGTGGCTCCGGGCAAGCCCCGAGGCGAGGCGGGTGCCCGCTGCCGAGCGCGGCCCGGCTGAGGATGGGATCTGCGGGCTGAGGGCTGGGATCGCCGGACTGAGGGATGGGATGGGCTGCGATCGTCGGGCTGAAGGACAGCGGAGGCCCCGCCGGCCTGAGGGCTGCGATCTGGCGGAGCTGAGGGCAGAGCCCGGCCCGGCCCCTCAGGAGCCGCCGCAGCCGCAGCGCCGCCCGAGCCCCTCAGGCGCGGCCGCCCCTGGCCTCGGGACAGCCCTGAGCCTTCCCCTCAGCCGGGCGGGAAGCGCTTGCAGTTGTAGAAGCGGCAGGGGTGAAAGAGATCTTTAAGACCATCAGTTCAACGTCAGGCCAGCACTGACACTGCAAACGCTAAACCACTAAACCATTTCCCAGGGTCAGATCCAGAGGCCTCTTTAACAGCTCCAGGGATGGCAACTCCACCCCCTCTCTGGCCAACCTGTTCCCAGGCCTGGACTCCTGAACAGTGAAATTTTTTTTTCTAAAATCTAACCTGAATTTCCTCTCCATGTGAGGCTACTTCCTCTGGTTCTTAGTGCATAGCTAATATCTGAGTTTATTAGAAATGCATTCTTTTATACACCATTCTGATAGAGGTGCACCTGATTGGTCTTTTAATCAACACCTTGCTTGTCACACCATCTGCTAATGAAGAAGACACCCTTTGGTAAACCTCTTATGAAAAAACAACTCTTCAAAGCACCAGCTGTAATTGCCTGCAATAATTTCTGAGATGGAAGTCATTAGTTTCAGCTCTACCTTCCCAGATTAGGTAGCCCAAGTAATATTTCATTGGGAGAAATTCCTATGTCCTTTCTTGGAGCAGTTCTGATCTGTAATAATGCTGATCTGGTTTCAGTCATTAATTTGGTAATATGGTTCTTAAGGATAGCATTCATTCTCTCCACACATCCAGAGCTTTGAGGGTGCCACGGGGTATGGAATTTCCAATTTATGTCTAATACAACACATAGAACATAAAATTTTTGAAGTCAAGTGTCTTCCTTTACCTGAGTCCATTCTTTCAGTTCTTGCATATCTGGGAATGATTTGTTCTAATAGCATCTTAGCCACTTTGGAGGTAGTTGCAGTAGAGATAGCAAAGGCTCCCAGTGGGTGAGGTGATCAACTGTTCCAAGAAGATATTTCCATCTCTGTATTTTGGGGAACTCAGTCTAATATATTTGCATATTTTGAAAGGGTCTAAGGGCTAGTGCTCTTCCCTCACTAGGGTGTTTTCTCATCACTTCTTTATCTTTGAACAACTTCAACATTGTCCAGTCACTATTTGGCTACTGCAGAGACTCCCTCACAGCAATAAGTTCTTCAGAATTGATCATACAGTGCTTGAGCTCTCCAGTGCATTCCTTGGTGTAGCTTAATTTCAATTACTGTAGCAATTGCTTTATTCATTCTTTGCCTCCCTTTCCTGCCAGCTGTGACTGGAACTACACCAAAGGGAAAGTGCCTGCAGCCGAAGGAAGGCTGTGCTTGGGTATCTGCTTCTGTTTGTTGTTGCTGCCAGCGTTGTTGTTTGTTTGCCTTGTTGTACATACTGGCAAAGAACTTCTCCCATATCTTTGCCTGAAAGCCCCTTAATTTCAAAGTGATAATAATTTGGAGAGGAGGAGGTCACATTTTCCATTCCAGAGAGGTCCCGCAGACACCTGTCTTTCCAACCAAGACAAGCTGACGGTTAACCATGTATTAGCAATTGTTTATTAAGAATTAATTGTTGAAAATGAATTATTATCAATCTAATAAACAGTTATGTAGGTGATTAAAGGTTGGCTAGAGGTCTTCACTGGAGCTCGGAAGGGTAGCTGCAGAGGTCTCTGGTGAAGGCTGGGAGACCAGCAGCAGCAGAAGGCACGATGTTGCTGCCTCCTGCAGGAGCTCCAGCTGGCACAAATGCTGTCCCTCAGGTGCTGCTTTCCAGGGCACCTGATCCTTGGCTCCCTGGCCTTTCTCCGTCTGCCCTACCAAGAATCTTCTGCTCCAAGGCTCTGCCTTTCACAGTCACCTGCCTCATCTTCTCAGCTGGATTCAGGTTAGAAATTCTAGGAAGAAGGGGACTGGTATTAGCCAGAGAAACATTCCCAGCCAGTTGCTCTGCAACTCGCACAGCAAGTTGCACAGTGTTGCATCCTCTGTCTGTGCAAGCAGCATGCAGCAAATTAAACAAGCTGCGTGGAGGCTGCAGAGGTGCAAGGGCAGGACCATGACCTGTTAAGTGCCTGGGGACCAACTCCAGCACATAGGGTTCCAGGCAGAGAAGCAGGCCTTGCTTGTCTCCAAAGGAAGCAGAGCTGGGCACTTGCTGCTTCCTGGATCTCCCAGTTTTGCAACCTTCCAGCAGTGTGATGTTCCATACAGTGTCTTTTCCCAGTGTCTCCCTCCCAAGGCCAGATGATGATCTTTCTGTGCTCCTGTGGGTGTTTGTGCCGCCTCTCTGGGGCTGCCTGACTCCATGCCCACCTCCCCATCCCAGTCAGAGGGACTGAAAGCAGGGTGTTGGGGGATGAACCAGGCTGTGCTTGGTGGTGCCCAGCATTAGGACAAGAGACAATGGGCAGAACCTGAACAGGGAATCCCACCTGAACCTGAGGAAGAACTTCTTTCCTGTGCAGGTGCCAGGTTGCCCAGAGAGGGTGTGGAGTGTCCCTCACTGGAATTATTGCAGAGCCCTCTGGACACAACCCTGTGCCATGTGGGACCAGATGACCTACTGGGGTCCTTTCCACCCTGTGATCGCCCAGTGATAGCCGTCAGAAACATGAGTTGGCAAGGGCTGGATGTTTCTCACCTGCACAGCAGGGTGGTCTGGAACATCCCCGCGCACTTTGGGGAGAACTGCACTTGAAAGGCCTGCTTCTGGCCAGGAGTGATGATGCCGTGGTAGGGCTTGATGGAGAACAGTGGCAGGTCATAGATGGCGTCTGGGAAGATTTCCAGGGCGGAACCAACGCGCTTTGAGTTGCGCAGCTTCTTGGGATGGTCCAGCTCCTCGAACTGCTGCCTCTTGGAATCCTGCAGGTGCTTGGCCAGCCGCTGCAGCAGCCGCAGCTCAAAAGCCTGAGTTTCCTGGTCCTGCTGCCACCCAAAATGATGCAGAAGGTTTCTGCAACGCCTTAAAGTTTCAGAGGAGAGGAAATTACCTGCAGAGAGGAGGAGGACACCTTTCAAAGACAAAATCCTGTGCTGCCAGCAGCTCTGCCTCCTGATGCAGGTAGGTGGAAAAGAGCTGGGATGCACTTGGAGCATCTCTGGCCAAGTACTTTTAGCAGGAAATGGGGCATGTGGGACAGGGTCTCTGCCTGAAGCACACACTCCTGTGCCAAAGCAGGAGAGTTGCTTTTAGACAGTGACTTTACATTTGCCCTGGAGTGAGGAACTGCACACAGACAGTGGCTACAGGTCAGCTCACTTGTAACACCCTTGTGTTTCCCAGTCTCAGACTTCTCAAAGAGTCTGAGATGTCCCTGATGTCCCCCTTCTCAGTCCTGACCCAGCACGTGGCTCTCCCCAGAGGCTGGCTCAGCTCCTTTGCAGACCGCAAGTGGCAGAGCAAGAACAGAAGGGGATGAATGGCAGATAGGGGCAAAAACTCTCCAGCTGCAGCTGGCAAGATGCTGATGAAAGTGGATGTGTGGAGAAGGATGAAAAAGCAATTCATGTTTTGGGGTGAAGTGGCAGGGTCTTCTCCCCGGGCTCTCAGCTACCAAGTGAAATGCCCTTACGTGCCAGAGCAGTCCTCATCGCTGCTTCACTATCTCCAGCTTCCTCCCAGGAGTATTCCAGGGCTATCTTCCCTGTGTTGCATAGCCTGAAACTGAAAACCAAGAAGGAGGAATAACAAAAAATTTCCAATAAATATAAAGCAAATAGTACAGTAACATTGTCTGATGGCCTCCTGGTACCACTTTCTGCTGAAGAGAATCTTCTTCCCCAGGCAGCCCTGCCATGCTCAGACTGCTGTCCTGGGTGGCCCAAAACAGCATTTCCAAGTGTGGATGTTTAAGAAGAAAGGGCCAACATGGTGCCCAGGACATTGAAGCCAAGGGACTTTAGGTCTTGGTTTGACTGCAAACTTATCCTTGAGCAGAATGAGGACAGGTGACATGCAGTGAGAGCAAACCCATGGCTGCTCTCAGCAGAAAGGTCTGGCAGCCCTGAGGCTCTCCTGGCACCATCTCCTGCTTGGCCTTGTGTGCACGGAAAGGGGCCTGTGCTGGTTGGGGCTGGGGCAGAGTTCTGGCAAGCAGGCACTGGGCCAGCCCTGGGCAAAGGCAGCTCCCGCTCACAGGGCCCTGCTGGCCTCCAGCACTCACAAGGCTGTCCTTGTCTGGAAGGGCAAGGTGTCCTTGAACTCAACCACGGTTGTGCTCAGTTTGAACTGGGCGTGGGCAACAACAGCACTGAGGTACACCTCAGCCTCCTGGCTGCTCTCCTCCACCACAGTGTGAGCTGGTTCCAGGACTGGCTCAACCACCTGCAAACAGAGGAGGGAGAAATCACTGAGCAGAGCCCAGAAGGTCAGGCTGAGAAGAGAATCTTCTGGCCTCCAAGATCAGCCTCATAGCGGGACTAGAAAGGACCATTGACTTTTACTTCCCTGGAAAGATGACAAAATTAGGACTGCTCTGCTACGGTAGTTGTTTCTGCCCACTGATCCAAGCAGTCACTACCACAGCTGTTAATATCCCCATGGATAGCTGTGTTCCAGTCCCTGTCCTTCAACCTTGTAGAGGGACTGGCTTTTTTCCTGTCCCCTGTAAATCCAGCAGGTCTCAAAATTAGGGTTAAGTTCTCCTGCTGGAGCTTTGTGGATGGAGAGCCTCAAGACTGAAGAGTTCTAGAAAGCACCTTTTCCTTCTTGTCTTAGGAGAAAGTGCTCTCCAGATGTCATGTCCGGAGCAACAGCCACACTGCTGGGAGCTGAGCATGGGCATTTTGGGATGTGAAAGATCTCACTGGAAAAGTCTCCAACTGCAGATGTTCTGATAGAAAAGAGGATGTTTTTTAGAGGCCTTAAAATGGTCCAGAAACTCAGAAAGAACCTTCGCCCAAGATGAGTGTGTTTGGCAATAATGACAATAAAAGCAAGAGTCTCTGGAGATGATCCTTCTCTGGACTCCTCCATAGAGTCACGCAGTGCCTGGGTTACTTCGTGATGAGATACCCCACACAATACAGAGACTATAACCAAACTCTCTGGTATCCATGCAGACAAAACTTGGAGCTCACCAGCATATGCAGGAGAAGTATATTTCTCTCCACTTTAAAAGAAGAGACAGAGTGCAGCAGACTTAACTCCTTGTTGGTGAAAAGGTACCAAATGAGATGAAGAGATTTCTACCATAAAATGGGATAAAATTATAAAACATTGTCTCCCATTCAACATGGGCTGCAACACTTGTGCTTGTGGCACAGACTGATAGTTTGTGTGTGGCTAAAGGTCTCCTGTCCAAAGGCTTCCCCCTCTTGTGTGAGTATATCCAGTCACTGTGCATCCACCTCTCCCCTGGAATGCACTGCTGCTGAGCCTCGTGGCTGTGCAGTGTCCAGAGGAAGCAGGAGCTGCACAGCCAGCAGTGATGCCGTTATGGTGGTTCTTTTAGTAAAAGCTGGGTTGCCTTTTTTTGCCCTTTTGCTTCTTACCTTCTCTTTTTTAGGCCACCTGCCTGCTGGGTCTTTCCACGTGGTATCCTTCACCGTCACAGTGCGCATTTGGTCGTCCCAGTCTAGAACCTTCCTTCGTGGCAGCTCAAAGTTGATCTTGGTCACCTTACATTTCACAAGGTGCCTTCTGAAGGTGACTGGGACATCTGATCTCAAGATCACTGCGATGTTCTTGGCACAGCCAGGATGGAGGTGTCCCACCTAGGGACAATCAGGGAAACAGTCAAGACTTCCAAACTGGAAGCACTGCCAAGGGCAGGACTGACAGCAAAAGCAACTGATGTGGTGAACAGCTGTGCCAGAAATCTGCATCTCAGAGTGGATTTATGTGAAATTTGACAGACAAAAGTAAGAACAAAAGGTGCCACCTGCCAAAATATGAAGCCTTGTCTGCAAGGCTGGCAGCCTTGGCCCAGCCAAGCCAGGGACTGCATCTCCTACATGGCACTGGAACGGGATATCAGTGGCATGTGAGGACTCCCTGCCCTGCCTGCTCTTGGGAGCACCAGGGCAGGGCCTGAGCAATGGGGAGAGGCAGAGCAGTGCATGCTCACCTTGGGGGAGAACTGGAACGGGGCGTCTGCATCCCACTCAAAGCGCATGGCCTGCGTAAGGGTGCGGTTGGTGATGGTGAAGGTCCTGCGGCAGCGCTTCCCGACAGGACAGTGCCCAAACTCGATGTGGTTCACTCTGACAGCTGTTGAGGAGGAGAGCAAGGCATGTCAGCATGCAGGGAGCTCCACCTGTCCCCCTCAGCTGCACAGACACCTGCACGTTCAATGCTTCCTTGCTCCAAGCCTTCCTCCCTCTGGAGGCAGTTCCCCAGGCAGTTCCCCATCCCACCACTTCCAGGCAAACACCCTGACACATCCTTCAGCCAGCGACGTGCAGCACAGCACACACTGCTCTGCATGCATGGCTGCCACGCCCACAAGCCACCAAGTCCCACAGGTGACAGCCCAGGCCTGGCTAGAGGGAGGACACACATGATCAGACATTGTCCTCCTCCTTGCTCCACCTTGGCAGCCTCTCCTCTCTTACCATCGATGATGTCTTTCCTCAGACTGCTCTTGGCATTCCTCTCCTGGGTGTCTTCCTTTAATCCATCGAGGGTGAATTCGTCGTTGTGGCCTTCACCCACCAGCTCAACCAGGGTCATGCAGATGTCCCCCACTACCAGAGCAATCTTCCCTTCCACACGTTGAGCCAGGGTGGGTTTGAAAATGACCTTAAACTGTGCCGATTGCCCATGACGCAGAAGGATGAAAGTCTGCTTTGGGGGCTTGGTCTCTGCACAGCAATGAAATCAGAGTTAAGTGATACAGCTGTACAGAGGAAATATTTCCATAGGATAAATGAGGAATAAGAGTTTGAAACCAGCTGCCTTCTAAGCACAGGTTCTACCCACAGTGGTTCCAGACCCTCTTGCTATGTTCACAAGCCTGCCACCTCCAGACACAGCACCACTTAAGCAGCTTAACCTCAGGCTGATGCCCAGCCCTCATTCCACCTGCTTCCAGCCAGCTCCAGCCATATGCAAAGCTCAGCCAAAGAGTGCTTTTGGCTTCTGCTGGCTGGTTGTGTGCTCAAGGGCTGTGTCTCTTCAGGCTGGTACCTTTCCACATGCAGCAAATACCTCAGAGGGCCCACTGAGGTAGTGACAGTCTCCCACAACTCAACCCAGCCTGTCTAGAAGAACTGAACAACTTCCTACAACTTGCTAGGAGGAGACCCTGCAAAACGTCCCCAGGAAAAGCCTGGGGGACAGAGAGCCCAAAGAATGAAACTACATCTGGCTGCTGCTCAGAGAAGCCAAGGGCAGGGCTCTTTTTCCGTTTTCCCTCTGTGCATGATCACACTGCATGGTTAAGGAATTTACCGTTTCTGACGGAGTCCTCTTCCATTTCTCCAGTGAGGACTGTCTTGAATGTGAAGGCCCTGCCTTTCAAGGAGAACGCTCCGTGCTCATCCTCCAGCTGTAACATAAACTGAGAAAAGAGAAGCCAGAGCACAATGATGCTGGTGTGAGCACAGGATGGCACAGGGACTGACACCACAGTGCTGCTGGTCCCACATGGCAGCCTGGCACCTCTCCCACTACAAACAGCACTGAGCACAAAAGTGAAGTCAAACCAGCTGAGAAGAAAGGGCGTTCAGAGGCATCTGGATAGAGCCGACACAGAACCAAACAGGACAGAAAGTAAGGGGCAGAATGTAATTAAACCCCAACTAAGTTTCCCTCAAATGTAGTAAACTGGGATCAAATACAATCTAATGGAACTGGGAAACCACACATGTCCATGAGAACAAAAGGTGACCTGAGAGATGGGGGAAAATATTCCACCACCTTTCTTGTGTTCAACTTAAAGAAAAAAGACTGGATGGAAAATTTTCAAAAACTCTCTTTTTGGAGAACAGATGTCAGTCACTTGCTTAAAAAGAATTTCTGACACCTCTTCCCAGGTCTGCCATGTTTTTTGGGACCCTTCACCTGTGCCACAAGCAGTGTTCCCAAACCTTCCTTGAGCAGGTCCTCCTCACCTTGACAGGTTTGGTGCCACTGTTACGGAGGACCAGGGGGAGCATCTCTGAATGCTCCAGCTGGAGCCTCTTGAAGCGCAGCACGGCCGTTCCCCTCTTGCTGCGAGCATTGGGGCGCACGACTGTCACCGGCAGCTCCTGCCCCTTCCCGCTGATGGTGAAGGTCAGGATTTGGGGTTGAACTTCCACAGAGCTGCAGGAGAGGTGCAGACACAATTTCAGCTGGCACTAACCCATTTCTCACTGGGCAAGTGAAGCACCAAGGGCCACCCACAGTGTTTTCCCTGCCTGGTGGTCCTGGTGCTGCTGGGGGGCTTCCACAACACAGCCCCCCAGCAGCCTCTTCCCAGTCCACTCAGGGCCATTCACTAGAGGAATCTGCTCCAAAGAGCCCTCCACAATAGCAGTTAAAAATAATTTCACTTAATTGAATCATGCAGTGCAGCAGGTAAATAAGGAGGCACCAGATGAGATATGGCAAATCCCCTGGCTGCAGTGAGATGAGACTTACGCAACAAGCAAAAGCACAGCACAAAAGCAGTACAAAAGCAACAAGGCAAAAATAAATCATCGTCACCATCAGCAAAGATCGTTTCCAAGAACAGTGTAAAAGCAATTCCTTATTAGCAGTTAGGCTTGTCTTGTTGTGATTCAGCCACTAAATTGCTGAGGAAGGACAGGTCAAAGCCCCAGTTCACAGGTCCCAGGGCAGAGGAACTGCGTTCCTCTTTCATACCAGCTCCAATCAATCACATAAAAAAGCTTAATGAATGCAAGTGAGTCACAGAGGATCACTTAATTTTACAGAAACAAAGAGGAAAATGTGACTACTGACTTACTGGCACAGAAACTGCTTCATCTAAAACTTTGTCCATGGAAACGCCCAGGTCAGCTGCAGCACATCTCAGTAACTTCAAATTGACTACCTAATATTTCCTTGTCTTTATAGTTCTTCATACTGAATCAACTATCAGCCTCATTTTTCTACTCTAAGAGTTACTCCCAGATCATCTCATGCCAAGTACTCTGCCTAAGGCTACTGAAAGCATTAGAGCTAACAAGAGGCCTGTTCCTTCCCAGTGGAGAGGCAGCTGTCAGTGAGGCCTCCCCCAGTATTTCACAGGGTCAGTTACCCTTTGGGGATGACAAGGGAAGCCTTGAAGGTGCAGTCGTAGCTCTGCTTGTCTGGCGGGGTGAAGGTCACCGTAGCAATGGCAGAGGATGAGCCACGAATGGACATCTTGACAGGATCCAGATTGAAAATATTGTTGATAGGGATTTGTTCCTTGGGGGAATCCAGAGAGCAGTGTTAGGAGAAAACACCTTTCAACATGACACAGTTTTAGTCATAAATGCATTACTGAGAACAGCCCCAGACATTGTGTCTTCCTTCCTCCTTCCCTGGGCAGGCTCCCTCCCTCCCAGGGAATGCTGACCTTGTACTAAAGCATTGTGTGTTTGGAGCGCTGGCAGCTGCCCCAGCCTACATGGGAGGTGGGCACTGCATGAAAGCCCCTGTAAACAACTTAGAACTGGCCTTCAAAGAGAAGGAAAAGCCAGGGAGCCCGAGGAACTGCTCTGCTTTGAGCCCTGGCATGTCAGCTCATGACAGCCCCTCTCTGCGTGTGCTTCCAGGAGAGGTTCAGAAGGATTCACTTCTCCCACTGAAGACCCAGAGGTGTGAGCCAAAACCTTGCCCAAGACACGCAGAATTCCACACAACTGTTCCCTGGCTCTGCTGCTCTCCCCTGCAGTTTGACCTGCACTGAGCCACACTAGTCTGGGCCACAGGAAGCAATGCATCTGGAGAACAAAACAGGCTCTCACCCGGCCCTTAGAGGGCAACCACCACCTTGGCCTCCTGCTCTTACCTCTCCAGGCAGGATGGAGAGGGCCACGTCACATGGCAGACGGCCTGCATTGCAAATTCTGAAATGAGCTTCTGCCTCCTGCCCAACCAGAACCTTGTTGAAAATGAATCTGTTCTCATCTCTGACGAACAGGCCCATGCCTTCCAGCGACTGCAGCTTGTACTCAAGGTCGGCGCTGCTGCAGATCGGGTAGTCCTTGAAGACTGACGTGACATCCTGAACGAGTGCTGTGGACAGACCAGAGGAATGAGCACAGAGAAGCCTCCCTGAGCAGAGGGATGAGCACGGAGGGGCCTCCCTTATGAATTTGTCTAGACCCTGCTGGCCTCTCAGAAGCCTTGATAAGCCCTTTCTGCCTGGGTGATTGCTAAACCCAGCCTTGGGTGGGGGAGCTGGCTGTGAGGATGGAACTCAGTCAACCTCAGTCTTAGAGAGCATTGCTTTCCTTTTATCCTTCCATGCATCCCTCTCAGCCTGGGAGGGATGAGTGAAGTGCTGGACTTGAAGAGGGCTGGAACCTCTGAGGATTTTAAGGTGGGACACCAGGGCGAGCACGCCTCTCCATCCAAGCAGCAAGTTCAGGTGCTGCTCAGCAGCAGGTGTGACCAAGGGCACTGTGGGCAGTAGGTACCTGGGAGGCAGGACTCGACAATCAGGGTGAAGGGAATGCCCAGGGGGTTGTCCTTGGGGTCTCTGCCCATGATGTCGATGTAGAGCTGCTGCTCACATGTCCCCTCCTGCCCTGCGAGGCACTCCACTTTGATCACCTGCAGGCCACACGGGCGGATGCAGCCACAGCAGGGGGACACCGTGAACGCGCCCAGATTGAGGTGACTCTGCAGAAAAAGTTCCAGAGGAGGCTGATGGCTAACAGCTGTGCCTTGAGCCCCCCAGCAAAGAGTATGTCCTGCCCTGGCCTCCAGCTGGGCCCAAGCACCCAGTCACAGGGCAGGGAAGGATGACTTCATGGCCCAAAGGCAGCCCCAGGCTGGGAGCAACAAGCCAAGAGGAGCTGCAAGCCTGTCCCAAGTGGCAGAGAGAAAGGAGTTTGAATCTAAAGAATGAAGGTGGTAGCTTTGATCCTTCAACCTCCAGAGGTAACACCAGAGGGCCGAAATAGCTCTGAGAAACAATAGGAGAGAGGTAGGGGACTGGGAAGAAGAAAAAGTGATGTTGTCTGAGCTCTGTGGACTGGGAGTTCAGTGGGGGATGTTTTTGCTTCTGAGGTGTTCACAGACCTATGCTGGCTTGCAGCTACCAAACACAGGACCTGCTCCCCTCTGTTGACCCCACAACTCCAGGTCAGAGCCAGACTACAGGAGTGTCAGTGGGACTGAGCAGATACTGGTCTTGCAGACCACGTCCCACCCTGTGGCGATGAGCCCCAGCCTGGGCACAGCAGCATCTTCTCACATCCCCTGCAGCAGCACTGCTGGGCAGCAGGAGTCACCCACCGGTGTTGACAAGCTTGATTCCTTTCCTGTCGAGCGCTTTGTAGCTGATGGAGCAGATTTCCTTTGCTTTGAACTGAGGGGAGAAAGCAGAGGCATCTGTCATGCTGAGCTCCTGTGCCTCAAAGGCCAAAGCTGGCCTTCCTCCTCACAGAGAAAAGCCTTCCTGTTCCTTATGGCTCGCAGAGAGCAGCCAGCAGCTCCCATTGCTGGACTGAGCAGCTCTATCACCAGCTTTGTACTACACATGGGGATACTGAGGTGTGTTTTTGCTCCCTCTCCCCAAGCCAGGGATGCAAATGGACGAGAGCCCAGGTCTCCTGGCTGCCTGCCACATACCAGCTGTGGAGTGCTGCCTCTTCAGACAGAAGGGTGGTGCAGGGCTTCTCATACCTTTTGCTTTCCAACGCACACGCAAGCTTGGGTGTTTGGCGGATGCAGAATGTGAAATTGGCCATGCCTATGTTCTTCAGCACAACGCTCCGGGTCTTCCTGGTGCCCACGATCATGGCTCCGAAGTCGGTGGGCGAGGCGGGCACAATGCTGTACTTGCTGTACTCCGCTTCGGCCGACACCCTCACTGGGATGTTGGCAACAGCCGGGCGTCCTCGACCTGGGCTGGCATCTGCCACCTGTGTCCACAGGAAGGGCTTGGTAAACAATAAAGAGGCCAGCCAGATTCTCAGCTCCACTTAAGAAGCCTCGCAAATGGTGTGGAAAGACTTTGTTTGTGTATGTAGGAGAGAGGATTCTCCAGTTTAAGGCCTCATTCCATTAGACATCTAGCTTGTTTACGCTCCCAAAACACCGTGTGACAACACAGCCTGGCCCAGGAGGCTCACCTGGCAGTACAGGATGGGATTGTTCTTGAGGACCATTTCACTGGTGGGGTGGAAGAGCATCTCAACCTTCTCACCAGGCCGGGATGCAATCAGCACGCCTGACTGAGGCTCAACAGTGAAGTGGGATGCCAAGTCTTGCATCTTGGGACCTGCACCCTTCAGCGTGAAACTGGGGAGAAAGGGAAGGAATGGAGATCTCTGCAGTTAAAAGTACAGGTGCCACCAGCACAGCCAGGACTTTGCGTAGGACCAGAAAAAAAAGGGAGAGTCCAGTTCTGGGAATCCTGGATCTTGACAGAGAGTGCAGACAATCACAAGATTACTGCAAGAAACCTCGAGACTGAAATTTTTCATTCACTCCTTTACAGAGTCTCAGAAAGAGAAAGGAGGTGACCACCAAAACAAGGCAATGAATCTCAGCATTTCAGTGGCTGAAATTTCTGGGGCTCTCCTTTGGGCTCCAGCTGAGCTGTGAAGAACTGCTGGTTTGTGGCTGAATTCTCTGGTAAAGCAATTGAGATCAGAGAGCCCAAGTTCTGTATTTACCATGAGGTAGCCAGCATGGAAACAGGCTCTAGCCATTGACAGAGGGAGAATGAAGGTCTGGGAAATGCTCACTACCAGGCAGCTGGACTCACCTGTACTCAATGTTGTATACCCCTTTGTTCTGTAGACTCAGGACTTTCTTCACTTTATCCAGGACATTAATGGTTCCAAATTCCAAGCTTCCATCTGCACCTGCAGAAAACCCACAGAGTGAGGTCAAACACGGTATTTGTGAGCTGCTGCAGAATACACCAAGTCACAATCAACATGGAGGTCTCGGCACAAAACCCTTTTCAGCAAGATCCCATTCTTGAAAGTGTTTTCCAGCTACTTGTCTGCCCTTTCTCTTCTTACTCAAAATATCTGCAGGCTTAGTAGCTAAAGAGTTTGCCTTCCATTTCCTCGCTCCCAAGCACAAATCCAATTACTTTAAATGCTGTGCTGAGTCTGTGGGCATTGCCAACTGCCTGTTTACGTCACTGTTGTTTCAAAGCCCCAAATCCAATCTGCACATGAAACTGCACACTTCAGTTCAGAGGGGAGAGACTTAAGGCTGTCAGAGTCCTGACAATGCTTTATTCCACGCAGCTTGCAGAGTATGTGCTTTAGGTATCCATGCCTTCCTTGCATGCTGTCCCATCCCATCCCATCCCATCCCATCCCATCCCATCCCATCCCATCCCATCCCATCCCATCCCATCCCATCCCATCCCAAAGTGCTTTGGCTGCCCACCTCCCAAGGTAATGCAGTGCACCTGGACTGCTTTGTTAGGGAGGCATCCACTGACCTTCAGGCATGTCAATGCTCAGAGAAACTTCATAGACCTCTGCAGAGATTTTGATGTTTTCAGCCTGAAAATTCCCCAGGATGTTTTCTGTATCTGAAACCTGAGGCAGCAAGAAACAAACACTGTTCAGATTATTCTTTTGGTAGACAGCCTGAAAGTCCTTGTCTCTGCTGGCTGCTTCCCCTATGACCTTCCTGGCTTCACAAACGTTGGTGGACTCCCAAGCTTTGCTAACCTGTTCCTCTCATGGGCTGCCCCAGTAGGATTCTGCTGCAGTAAAAACCCTATCAGCCCAACTCTGCACTCCTGCAGCAGGGAATGCTGCTGCCAAAGCATCCTTGAGAGGCACAGGGGTGTAAGAACAACCACAAAAAGTGTGAGGTGTCTCAGAGCAGGTGGCATTGACAACCCTCTCCAATCACCTAGCACCGTGTCTGAAATGCAGCCCCTAAACCATGGGGAACAAAATCCCAGGGGGAGAGTTTGTTGCACTATGCAAGGGCTTCAGACAAAGCCCAGGAGGAACGTAGAGATCACGCTGCAGTCCGTACCACCAAACAACAACCTTCAGCCATTCACAGGTGGTTGTGCTACAGGCTCAGGACGCAGTGTCTGCTTATCTGGGGGATGTGGATGCACTACATGGTCTGGCAAATGCTGTGCAGAGGCAGAAGTTGGGGTCACAGCACCCTTGTGTCTGGCAGGTGCAGCTCTTCGTGACTCTGTCCCTAGGAGCACATGGCTGCTCACTGTGCCCTGCTCTGCCAGGCAGAGCACAGTCCCTCTCACCTCTAGTTGCAGGATCTTCTCAATGCTGCCAATGTGCTCAGCCTTGAAATGCACTGTCACTTGAAACTCTGAGTGGGGATCAAGGATGCCATTATCTTGTGACAGGGAGAAGTCCTCAAAAAGGCCACCCAGCCCACGGAGCTGCCAGGCCATGGGCAGCAGGGTGTTGTTTTTCAGGACCAAGGTCCTGCTGTCAGCCCTGCAGAGACAGGAAGGCACTTGGCATCAGCTGCTGGATGGCCACACCAGCCTCGCCACTGAACGCAACTTGGAGCAGCTCCATCCATGCCCCGGGAAACAGAGTCAAACGTTTTCTCTTTGTCACAAGTCTCGGAGTGCTTGTGGGATGACTGACCTGTGCAGAAGCAGCTTGTCAAAAGACAGCTGCAGGGGGCTGACCTCCAGCTTCATGTCCACCCCATGGCAGCACAGGCTGAAGACCACTGGCTCCGGGTTCTTCCTAATGCTGCAGATGAGCTTGTCTTCCAGGAGGCCAGGGGAGGTGGGGTATGCCCAAATGGTCAGCTCCTGGACATGGCCCCACAGAAGAAATCAAAGGAGCTCTGAGTGTGAGCAGGAGGAGCAGCCCCTGGGCACTTCAGCAGTGCCTGCTCTACCTGCCCTTCTCCTACCTTCCCCTCCTTTGGTTTCAGGGTCATGCGGCGAGGGTCCGCAACAAAGGTCCTTGTTTTCCAATCTTTCTCAAAAGAGAAGTGGACCTCTATGACCATGGGGGAGTTGTTGAGGATGGTTAGCTTCTCTGAGTTGCCGGGACAGTTCTGGACCTCATACCTGTCCACAAAAGGGGAAAAGGCTGCAGAGGAGACTGTTGCCCTTGCCACACACCGAGGAGAGCACCGTGTGCACCCAAGGAAGCACTGCTGGGAGACCCTGCTCTAACAGACAAGTGAGGGAAATGGATCCCAGTCAGAGGCATGGCAAGGATCCTTGCCGTAGTTTATGCCTAACCCCTGGACTTGGTGCCTCCACCACAGAAGCCTGATGATGCTCAGGCCACTTTGAGAGTTTTTAATACAACATAAATTCAAGGGTGCCTAGAAAAATAACAGTACACCAGGCACATGGGTTCCTTCCCCTTCTTTCTTGGGGTGCCTTCCCTGCAGCGTATAAAGAAAGGCTTTTGGAAAAAGAGTTTAGCTAATCTTTTTCATAAAAGTCATGCAACTGCTTTGGATTTCATGGGTAGCTCAAAGTCTGAGAAAGAAATATGAAGCATCAATTCCCAAGAGGAATGCAAAGAGATAACAAATGACCCTTCTCTTGTGTGTGGAAATGACTTTGGAATGAAAGGGTTAAAGAGGCAAACAGAAATCCCAAACCATCCATCAACCTGGCTAAAGATCATCTGGTTTTTTAAACTATTTTAATTTCATTTCCTTGGGTTGTCAAAATAGACCGAACCCTCCAGAGTTCCTATGGGGACAAGAACTTAAATGCGATTAAAAAAACTAGTGACAGTAAAAGTAGAAATACACAATAGCTTCAATGACCATGTGCTTAGGCAGATTTTATCCAGCAGTGAGCATGCCATGTCATTACAGGAAAATGTAATTCCTGCTGTATGTTCTCCTCAACATCCATTTGCAGGTCAATAATAAAATTTTGTTATAATTGCAGATGAACGAAAGTTTTACAAAACCATCTACAGAAGAATTGCTTGATCAGGCTACCTGCAGAGCTCAAAGCACTTCAAAAACCACCATAAAGTTCATTTCTTAAGGGGTGAAGCTGAGATGTGGGGGGGGACAGAAGTTGCCGTCCGACACCTTTGGACTGGCGGCAGCACGCGGCTCTGGCCACCAAGGCGGCCACTGGGTAGGCAGAGCAGCTCCTCTCCAAGGCTCATCTGCCTCTTATCTGTTCAAGTTCCCATCTGTGGTCCTTCAAGCCCATGTCTCTCCCAGGACTCTGCCAGGGACTGCCCTGGATTGTGCAACCAGGAGAGCATGTCTCTCCAGGCACGTCCAGAAAAGTACAAGGCCCGGCAGGGAGCACATACCACTCTCTTGACTTCCCACACAGCAGCGGTCCAAAGTGGAATTGCTTTGTGCTCTCAACATATTCTTTGAAGATGACTTCATCCTCCTCCATGGTCTCCCTCCAGTGTGGAAACACCAGCCTGGGCAGAGAAAGTGGGGAAGGAGGAGCTATGAGATGCTCCAAGTAGGAAATGTCACCAGAAAGCCATAACCCTTCCTGGTGGCTGAGGCACCGTCTGCCTTCCCAGCTCCCAGCACAGGAAGAGGGGCTGGGCAGCCTCAGGCAGCGCAATCTCCCCGGCCCTGGCTGTGAGTTCAGGGCAGCTGTGCTGTGGGAGGCTGCTGGGGCCCAGCCTTACCGTGGGTTCTGGATGATGCTGGGGTACAGGCCGGTGACACTGCAGGGCAGCTCGTACTGGCGCTTGGACAGCACGATCTCAAACTTCATTGTCTGCTCAAACTTCCCTGGCTTTTTGGTGAAGAAGTTGACCTTCAGTTCCACCTGACCTTGGGCAGGCACTTTCCACCGGTACCGTTTCAGCCTGGCAATTAAAGAGGAGGCTTCAGACATTGCTGAGGAGCAAATGAAGCAAGGAGGGTGCACTCGCCATCCCCCAGCACTGGGTTGCTGTGGAGCTGGGGACAATGGACTTTGTTTGGCAAGAGGACCAAGAAGCAGAGGCATCACCTCCTCCTTTGTGGCTCACCTGAGGAATGCTGCTGGGGTTGAGGCTCTTTCCAGCACTTCCGAAGGACTTTGGGATCTTGTTACAGAGGAATCCTGGGAGCTTTCTGTTCTCTGTGTGGAGATCTGGTTCTCCTTTGCAGACCTGAGACTGCTGACCACTTTACCCCTCTTTGGCTGCCTCTCAGCAGAACTTCCCTTTGCATCTGGGGCCTTGGCCTAAGGGGAGAGAGAAAAGGGAGGGAGAGGTGAGGCCTGAGACATCCCCGTCCTGGAGAGTAAACTGAGGGTTTGTTCACCAATGGAAGAGAGAATAAATACATAAGTCCACCTGCCCATGGGCTTGGTTTTCCTTATTGGTGCTTGTTTTGCCTAGGATGCCCTTCTTATGCAAGACCCTCTCCTCAAAGGAAGTTGATGGGTTTAAGTTATTTTTTTTCCTTCTTGTCTTACAGAACTGCTCTGTTTCCAGCAGAGTCCCATCCCTGGCAGAAAGAAGACCTGCAGACATGGGGCCTCCCATCACATCTTCACAACCTCTCCACAATGATTCCTTTCCATCCAACCTGTCCCCCATGCCCCATCCAGCCTGGTCCCTACCCTGGCACCTTCAGTGCCAGCACCACTGGAGCACCAACCAGATTGTCTCCCACGGCAGCACCTCCTGGTGCCACGGTGGTGAAGGGCTCCACACACCCTGCAGAGCCCAGCCTCACCTCTGGGTACTCGGCTATGGAGAGCGCAGCACCAGGGGCAAGGGGAGGGCCGTCAGGATGCAGTCCCAGATGTTTCAGCAGCTAAACAGAAGAGAAAATCCTGTTGATACCTCTGTCACCTTCATCCTCACAACTCCTTCTCTAAAGGCACTGAGCTTTTGGCAATGGGGTTTTTGACTTATAGGAAGTACGAGTGCTTTGCTATGCCCAGTGGGGTGAGCAGGCTCCAGAACAGATGCAAGAGCTACAAGCCAGAGCGGGAGAGAAACCTCTCCTGAGTGACTCAGCTGAAGAAAACAATGGCCATGAGCTGCCCTGTCCTGGGGCCCTTTATAATGATTTCTGGGCTGGGAGACTGAACAGATGGGACACTTGTACACAGAGCACTCCCGCTTTCTGCCCATCTGAGGGATGGTGATAACTCCCCCATTCACACAGATGCTGCAGAGGCATTGTGGAACATCATCAGGGGTCTGGACAAGGCTCTGTGACATTACCACCTGGGGAGGACACAATGCTCCAGGGCCCACAACCACAGCAAGCTCAAGATCTGGGCCTTGCAGGGTTTTACCTGGTCTTCTGTTGGCAGCTTCCCATCCCTCAGGATCTCCCCAATCATGGCCTTCGGATCTGCGACCTGGATGTCCAAGCACGGCACCCCGACATGCTTGTCTCTGACTGCCCCTTCTGCAACTTTGCTTTGTGTCCTCAGCTGAGATGACTGAAGACTCCTTTGGCCTTCATGTTTTGGTTTAGGCTGCTTCTTCACCTTCTCCTGAGGCTTACTGGCCTTCCAGCCTTTGTTTCCAGCTGCAGGCTGGGACTTGTTTCCCTTTTGGATCACGGGTAACTGCACGGTACCCTGAACCCTGTCCCAGTAGGAGAAAACCTGTGCCATGTCCTGCTGTGATGACTCATAGATCTGAAACCTCAGGATCAAGATCTCAGCTGGGTCCTTGGGGACTTTGGTTCTCCCCTTCCCAGAGGCTTTAGTTCCCCTCTTCTGTGGGGCTTTGGTTCCCCTCTTCTGTGGGGCTTTGGGTGCCCCCTTCTCTGGGGCTTTGGTTTCCTTCTTCTCTGGAGCTTTGATTTCCTTCTCTGCTTTTGCAGGCTGCTTCCCGAAGGAGACTTTCTTTTCCTTCTTCAGCTTCTCTTCCTCCTTCTGCCTCTCTTCCTGCTCTAAGGCTTTTGCCTCCTCCTCAAGCTTTTGAGCTGGCTGCTTCAGCTCCCTTCAGCAAACAAAATAGAAAACATCACTGAGAGTCCCCACCAGAAACTTGGGCTCACCAGTCCTGGCTGGCCCTGCACTTCATTCCTTGACCCTGAGGCCATGGCAGAATTCATTTCTGTGGATTTTCCTCAACCCACAGAGGCTGGGAACATCCCAAGTGAGGGCATTGGTGGAAGGGCACCTCCAGGACCAGCCAAACCTAAGCCTTGCCATTGTAAGGCCTCAACTGTAGCACCTCCCTCTTAAGGCACAGCCAGACACCTCCAGCCCCTGCCAAAGGCTGATCCACCAGCTCTTTGTGCTGATGCCTGAAAAAGCTCTTTGTCTCTTGACTTCCCAGTTTAAAGCAGAGCACAGATTGCTGACATCTGCTTATCTCTTCTACAATTCTCACTCAGCTCATTCAGCCCCCTTCTCTGTGGGCACAGCCTGCTCCTTAATGACAATAATCCTATCGGTCAGAAAGCAGAGTCTGCAGGAACTCCTCTCCTGCAAGACAGGCTCTTGTCAGCCAGGTTTCCTGCTGGAACCCAGCTGTGACCAAGCAAACTGTCTGACCAAGTGCTATCTGCCATAGAAACGATTTGAAGCAGCTTCATCTGTCTCCTCTCCATGGAACCAACTTCAGCCTGGGCTGAAAGGAGTCCTGAGCTTGCTTTAAGCAGCCTCCACTCCCAGCTCCACACTTCTCCTGTGAGTCCTGAGCTGGGCTGCCTTGCTTGAGCAGAGCTTCTCCTGTGCTTGCCTCCTGCTGCAGCTGAAGGGGAGCCTAAAGGACAGGAGCTTTTCTGGGTGCTGTCCCACCATAAGGAGAACCAGGAGCTAAGAGGCTGGCCACCCTTCTGGCCTTTGATATCAAATACTTCTGAGCTCAAAGTCCTTGGAGCAGGGAAACCCTGCAGGGACAAAACCCTGAGCAGTAACCCATGAGGGCTTACTCACCCCTCCGTCTGTGTTCTCTTCCTTTCCTGTAATATTTTATCCACTTTTGCTTTCTTCTCCTCAGGGAGGGCATCATGCTCATCCTCATCCACTTGCAAGATGTGCAAGAGAAACAATGAGTGACTGCAAGCACAGCTGGGTGCTCTATGTCAGCTGCAAGGATTCACAGCTTTTCCCCACCCAGCCTATCATCCCAGGAGATATTGGGGAGCTCATAGCCCTGCTCCAAAATTCAGACAATCCCCCAAACTATGGCTGAGCAGAGAGTTCCTGGGCTTTGCCTGGCTTAAGCGCACCAAGGCTGTGGACAGTCGTTTGTCACTGAGCTACAGCAGCTGGCTCTTGTGCCCAAGATTTAATGTAGAGATTAACATTAAATCTAACATCTCTAACATCTGAGGTCTTGAAACCTCAGACCTCCTGCAATTCTGAGTGCTAGTTACACTGAGGCAGAAGGTAAAAAGATTAATAAAAACATTTCTTACAAGCTCTGCTGAAAATCCAGATACACAGGGATAAGGTTGAGGCTTGAGATAAGGTTGAGAGAGAAGATTTGAGAGAAGATATCTCACCTTCCTTCTCTCTTTGAGCTTCCTTCTTCTTTCTTTCAGCTTTGTTCTTGGCTTTCCAAGAAGCATAATCCTGCTGCAGGTTCACCACATAGATATGATGACAGTTCTTGACCGCTCTGAGTACACAGAGCAGAGAAGATTCCAGGCTGCTTGCAAAGAGGCTCTCCAAGCCATCAAAGACCACTCCCTTGTAGCAGTCTTTCTGCTGCAAATAAAGGGAAGAGTAAGTCAGCCATTGCATACAGGGGGCTCGCAGCTGAGCAGTGATCCCAGATGTCCCAGGGCACCAGCTATCCTTGTTCCAAGTGCAGTAGCTAAGAGCAGCTGGGACCTGTCCTTAGGCTCTGCCAACTAAGGGCAGCTGCAGCTTCCCCCAGGGTTCCCTGCACACAGTCCAGGATCCTCGAGCAGCATGTACAGAGCTGCTGCTCCTCCTCCTCCTCCTCTCTGAGTCGTACCTCAGTGCCTTCTCTCCGGAGCAGGAATGTCTCCTTTTCCCCCACCCCACACACCTGCAGCCTCTCACTGAGGATGTCCACCAGCAGCTCCTCGGGCAGCACACAGCTCAAGCAGTTCAGCTCTTCCCCACGACTGCTGACGATGCTCAGCTGCTGGGGCGCAGGAGCAGTGGAAACTGTGAACTGCAATGGGAACAGAAACCAACAGCCCTGAACAACTCCCACTGCTGGGCTTGGAGCTGGGCTTCCTCACCAGTGGAGACTAGAACAGACTAGCAGTGCAGGCTGGGGGCTCAGGGGATGGTTCTGGAGGGCCCATCCCTTGGCCAGCAGAGACCTGAGCTTGCAAGCCCCAGTGCAGCCTCCCAGCACTCTGCTCACTGCCTGCAGCCACACTAGCCAGGACTGCACTTTGCCAGCAAACCACTGAGAGCCAGTGGAGCTGTCTGCCAGAGCACATTCCCAGCCCAAGTATGGCACAATGGAGCCACGTGCCAGGCCCTGGCTGGCACAGAGCCTCCACTGTAAGCACTCCCTGCTCTTCTCACAGACAATGTAAAGATCCCAGGCATCAACCAGGGCAGACCATGTTTACCTTGGTGCCCTTTACCTTGGCTGGCTCCTTCTTTTGTGCTGGAAGGTTCTTGCCTTTGGCATACTTCTTGTAGATGTTTTCCTCAGCGGCTTCTTTATTCTTGCTCTGAGCAGTGAGCTTTTTACCTGCACAGGGGACAGACGGTTCAGGGGGGCTTTGTAAAGCAAGTAGGCACCTTTCACTGCAATGGGCACAACCTTGGGCCCTGGAAGGAACATGGCACTTGGTCCCCATTCTGCTGGGCACTGGCAGCACTCTTGCTCAGAAGCAGCTCCTTCCCTGCTTCTCTTACCAGCATGCCATACTTGATTTTAAAGCCAGCACTATGTCCCTCCTAACAACTGTGCATGCAGCTGATGCTGCTCACACAGCAGTTCCCCTGCAGATCAAGCCAGAGATTTACCTCCAGGAGCATTGTTTCCATACACTGCACCCATCCTGCATTCCCATGTGGAGACCTGCAGCCCTGCCACACTTGCATCATTTGTCTCCACTGAAGCTAAATCCTCCTTGTGGGAAAAGCCCAGCTGAGACCCAGACTCTTCTTCCTTCCACCAGCTCCCAACCCAGCCAGGTTCAAAACTGAACAATGCAAAACTTCCCCCTGCACCGAGCCAGGTCTGGCCTCACCCTGCAGAGCTCAGGGCACCAACTGCCCAGGAAGTTTCATAAATGTCTCAGTCTCAGAACAGCCCAACGAGCTGTGTAACCTGACAGTGGCCACAGGTAACTCTCTGGAGAAAAGAGCTCATCTGGAGCATGTCTCTCATTGGAAACTCCTCTGGGAGGCTGTCCTTCCCTTCCTCTCGTTTGCGAGGTTACACGCATAGTCAGTTCTCTTGTGCTCAATGAGCCACTTCAGAAGGCTTTTTCCTTGTTCAGGTGGGCAGCAGTTCTGCTTGCTGCCCATGAGGAGCAAGCTCAATTCAGCTTTGAGGAAATATAAAATACTTTGGAAAGAGACAGGCGTGCTTCAACACCCCTAGAAAAATGAACATGTTCCAAGAATAGCAGAAAAAGGGGCTATAAAAGAACCCCTGACGGAGCCCTTAAAATTGATTTTTTTTTTTTAAAGAAGCCAGAGACGCACTTCAGCCACATTCCCTAAGAGACACAAGGACTGAAAAACTGCTGCTCTGAGTAAGCATTTTTCCTTACCAGCATCACCTTTGTGTTTACCTTTTTGCTCCAGGGCAGCCTGGGTGCAGAGCAGCCGGGCACGGAGCCCCGCTGGGCTCTGGTTGTTGGCCATGGCCTCTTTCACCACGGTGTCAATGGACACGTGGGCAGCACCATAATACTGACACAGGCCTGCTGCTATCTCTGTCTTTCCTGAGAGAGAGAGGAGGACTGCTTGGTGACACTGCCACAGGAGGCACTACAGGGACAGGCCCTGGAAAAATCTCCAACAAGATTTAAAGGTTAAAAGGACAGTGGGAAAGCAAGTGTCCTTCCAAGGGAGGCCATGAGGGAGGCAGCTGCAGCGTGCATACAAACTCTGAATGCTAGAGCCAAGAGGATCATCTCCACCTCCCGTTCAGCTGAGGACTTGCCTTAAGCACCGTGGCCCACCAGGATGTGTTCCTCCTGCTTGTCCCTCTCCCTGCAGCCCCGGGCTGCAGCTCACGTACCTGCCCGGGGCGGCCCATGGACGATGACAACAATCCCTCGGTGGGGCTGCGCCTTGCGCCGCCACGAGGACGGGGCAGTGCCCGGGGGGCGCAGGACGGCCCGAGAGAAAGGAATCCCAGCCACCTTCGCCACGGACTCGGGATGGAATGTGATAGCTCTGTGACGTGCTGCAGGGCAAACCAGGGGGAAAAGTCAGCCTCCTGCCTACCTTTGATCCTCACCATCCTCCCCATCTCCTCAGATCCCAGGAAAGAAGACTTGCTGAAAGCAACATGAGCTTGTTCTTTTGTTGCTAGGAAGGTGCAAATAAAAAGAGCCAGTGATATTAGACCTGTCTGAAGAACTCATCCAATCCTAGTCTTTGTGGCTAAGGGACACAAGGGAATATCCTGATTATTTCCCCAGTCTATGGCAGGTGCTTGCTTTGGCTAAACCCAGGATTGGAAGAGGATGCCACAGCCCTTCAGCCAAGAGCTCCTCCACCAAGCTGGGGAACAGGCAGCTGCTAAAAGCATGGGCTTTCCCTGGAGAGCAAGGTGACAGAGAGTTCAGGGTGTATGGGCTGGACTCTCTGCTGTGACCACAGTCCAAACAGACACTGGCAAACCCTCCCTGTTTTTCTGACCTGCCGCTGCCTTGCCCATGGCCTTGGCCTCAGCCTCAGCCCTGGCCTTGAGCTCTGCCTTCAGCCACTTCTGTGCTTCATGATCCTCAGACTCCTCTGCCATCCGCAGGATCTGTGCACGTAGGGGAGAGAAACCATCCACAAGATTCCTTTTCTTGCCTTTCATCACGCAGACTCAACAAACCTATTGTCTGTCTCCTCCCTTCCTCCCAACAACACAAACTATTTAGTTTAGGTCCTCCCACAGCATGTCAGCACACCTGGCTTTGCCCTGGGGACTGTCTCCATCTCCCTGGCACAAGCCTGGGAATGCTGGAGTGCTGTGGGGCTCGGGCAGCGTGTACATGGACCTGCCTTCTCACCTTCTTCTCAAGGTACTGCTCATCAAAATCCAGGGCGTAAAACTCAATGGGGAAGTTGCATGGGTTCTTCACCACCACTGTGGCCTCCATCCCATCACTGTCCACCAGCATCCATCCCATCTCTAGTTCTGGGGGGCTGAACTCCAACCGTGGCTCCAGACCTTGTCCTGAGAGGTACAGCTTGAAGTGATTGCTGCTCCCAAAAATGTTAAGCTCCAGCTCATTACTGTAAGACCTCTGTAAAGAGAAAAGTGCAGGAAACTCATCCATGAAGTCTCAGATGACAGGACTCCAAATACAATGCTTGCCCCAAGGCTGGGGTGTTATCAGTGTCTCCAAGGGAAATGGAAACCAGATATTTACTTATGCTAGGGAGTACAGCATCTGTAGTAGTCTGGGTCTGAGTAACTGGGATGAATGCTGGTGTGCACTGTAACTGGGTATTTGGGAATCAGACGGATGTACAGTGGACTGTCAGACATTTTCACCTGGTCATGCAGGAGTGCAGTGCTCATGGGAAAGGCCCTCAGGGTTACAGTGTCCAGACACAGTCCTGGCACTGCTGCATCAGGCAAACACCAGCTCCAGGAGAGGCAAATGAGCTCTTGCTGGCCAGAAATAAGGGTCATCTTCTCTGCTTAGTGTTTGGCTCTGGTCCAAGCCAGACACAAGATGGTTTCATTTCTTGAGCAATTAAAAGATCCCTGGGAGTGTGTGTGGGCACAGAAGCACTTGTGTCCATGCTGGTACACACTGCCACTTTCCAAGACCCAGCAGCCACAGGCAAACCACTTTTGGGAAGGCTCCATCCTTTAAAAGTTGACTCCCCAGCTGCATGGGAATGTGCAGGCAGGCCAGAGCCCCAGGGACTGCTGGCAGCACCCCACTACAGGTGACTGTCCTGCCGTGCCCAGGAAGGTGGGTGGTGGCTGTCTGGTCTCTCAGTCCTGCAGCAGCATGAGCCATTCCAGGATTATCCTCTGTGAGTGGGCAGCTGCTCTGCACTGAGTGTCACAGCTGCAAATACAGCCGGGCAAGGGGCAGGCTGAGGGGAGTTGGGCACAGCCCCCCCATGTGCCAAGAGGCAGCCTCAGAGCCCTGGTGCTCTCTCTGCAAGCTCCCTGTGGGCATTTCAAAGCACATCTCACGGGAGTGCTCTGTGGGGTGAACTGAGCCACGCTGAGTACGGGGTTTGCAGAAGGCTCCCTGTGAAGGCAGAGCTCCTACCACACTCCCTGCACCAGGCCCTCATTTCCAGATAGCCCTGACAGGCCTCCTGGGCTGACACCCGCCAATCTCACCTCCTCCTTGGGTGTAAATTTGATTTTCAGATTCTGGCACCTTCCTGGATCAAGGGTTCCTTTGGAGGGCTTCACTTCAAAGGGACAGGGCTCATACTCCAGCGCCTGCTGCTTCTGACGAACGGCTGGTGTCATGTATTTGCAGTGATTGGTCTGGGCACAGAAACCAATTATGTGAGGTCTCCTCATGCTCTGAGACACTGACATGGTGCTGAGAGCACCCACAGCCAAACCAAGTGTGGACCCCATAGCCTACAGCAGGAGGGAAAACCTCACCCAGGGCAGGCAGATAGGGAACTACTGTTGTCAGAGGAGGAGGAGGAATGGGTGAAGATGGCAGAAAAGCAAAGCATCTGCTAATGGAACAGGTCCAGGCAAACCAGCCTTGATCTAGACCCTCAGAAGCTTCCTCAAACACGCTGTAGACCCAAGTGCTCAGGCAGCCACAGGAGCAGAAAGGGCAAGAGTCACAAAGAAAACCCAACCAAGAAGTTTCGTGTTCAATGTTGCCTGGGCTTTACCTTCTGAACAGGCTTGATGGACCATTTGCAGGGTACTCGGAACCAGTTGTAGAGGTGGACTGTCTCAACCTTGTACTGCCCAACAACGACGGCAGAGTAGTGCACAGTGTTCTTGGACAGTTCGATTGACAGCTCAGACACAGTGGCATGAAGACGGATGTTATATGTGGGGCCTTTTGTCACCTGGAGAAGGACAGAGAATTCAGCGGAGGGTGCAGGTGACATCTGCTGCTGTGCCCAGCCTGCTGCTTGCCCCAAGAGCTGTGGTACCTCTATGGGCAGCACCACATCCACGTCACCCCGTGGCCGCCGGGCACTTTCAAAGCGCACGTCAAATGTCTTGATGTAGCTGTGGGGCAGGCCCTCCACCGTGTCCAGGTCCACGCTGAAACCTTGAAGAGATGAACACAAAGCAGCTGAGAGACACCAGAAATACAAAATGTGTCATAAGCACATTTAGGCCTTACAGGTGTCCTGGCTGAGAGGTCTGGCAAAAGCTCCATGCCCTGCTGTGACCTGGACAAAAATTTCAGAGTGCACCTGAACACCCTTCAGGCACAGCGAGCCACTGTGTGATGGAAGGGCAGCCTTGCCTCAAGGTCTCTTTTGGAAACCTCTTTTGATCCACCAGAGGATCTCACAGGCTGCTTCCTCAATAAAGGCTGAATACAAGTCCTGTGATAGTGTGAACTTCAAACAAAACACTTCAAAAACACAGCAGACCCCACTGGTTGGCAAAGTAAGCCCATAGAGTGCTCAAAGAAACTCGATGCCCATGGGAGCCAAGGGTGGAAGATGCTGAGAGGTGACCAGGGTGATGGTCACCATTGGCCCCTGCACTGAAGCGTTAGGGCAGTCACAGGCAGGCCAGGTCCCTGGGCATGGCTGGCCAGGAGAGTTCTGCCTCTAAAGCTCTCAGCAGAGGCACTGAGAAGAAAAAGCTCAGAAACCTCCCCAGGTTCAATGGCTTAAGCTAATCTGTCTGAGACACCTCCTTCAAGGGCACAGGAAGTGTCTCCAGCACTGCTTACCTGTGTTCTCCAGGACAGATACATGGATCTGGAAGGACACTGGGATCTGCCCATGGTTGGTGATCTCCAGAGTGCTTCTCTCAGTGAAACCCTTACGGACGGTGCCCATGTCCAGGACATACTCGGGCAGCTCAACTCTGCAAGGAAGATTAAGGACAGTCCTTAAACCACAGCCTGGCTACACATCCAAGTGGATGGAGGATACAAATACAGTGGCTATTTCTTTATTCACTGCTGTAAAAACTCAGCTCAAGCCCATGAAACCCATGGCCTAACCACCTGGCAATGACTTTGGGAAGTCAGGAGGAGTGCAGCTCCTAGGTTTTTTCAGCTACTAATGGTACCTGAAAATAAGTTTAAAATGGACACTGGCCACAGCTCCTCTGCCAGGAAAACCCACTGTAAGTGAGTATACTAGGTCTCCACTGGTCTCAATGAAACTGCTTAGCCTGAGCCTGAAATTGCTTTGGGGCCTAGTAACAAGATTTGCCTGCACAGGAAATCTTCATTGCTCTGCAACCAGACCACACGATCTGTTCTGCAGAGCATCTTCTTCCTGAATTGAAGCTCCCGTGCTTGTGCTGCATCATGATGGTGCAAAGGGATGGACCAAGTCACCTAGATAAGCCCTGCCACCCCACCAGGGTTCAAGCCATCTGATGTTGGGTTTTAAAGGGTTTGCTGACACGTGCAGCTCCCTTCTCCTTTTGTTTAGTGGCTCTCTTGGTTGGAAGCAAGACCTCAGCTGGGAGTTGTCTCTTTCAGAGCTAGGCAGCAGGGACAGAATCTATGCTGTCTGGAAGGGCTAGAAGGTCTGCACTGGGTCCCCCAGCTCTAGGGACAGAACCACACACCTGTGGGGAGCTGAGCAGTGCAAAGCTCAGCGTGGTGCTGGGGAAGGGAGGACACTCCGCTGCTCACATGCAGCGTGTCACAGCCACCAGGACCAGAGCCCATCTGGAGTCCAGGCTGTTCCCAGCTCTGCAGACACAGGGAGCTTTCAGGAGAAGGGGACATGGCTGGGTGTTCCCACCCAGGGGCACCTGGAGATGGGGATGGGAGTCCCTACTCACTTGACAAGGCTCTGGCACAGCTCCTTGTCAGGGAAGCTGCTCGTCGGGGGCTGGGACATGAACTGTTCCTGCAGCTCCACAGCAGCCTTCACTACCAGGTTCCTCACCATGTTTAACTGCAACTGAGTGTTTGTCTGAGGAAAGGGAAGACAGGGGCTGTTTAGCAAAGGTCCTTCCCATGGTTTACACCTGAGAAAGGATCCCAGCCCACTCTTGTTGGGAGGGGGTGTGGGGTCCTCCTGTCTGGCTGCTCAGTGCCTGTGACCCCTCCTGCTCTCTTAGCCAGGATCTCATCTCCAGGGAAGTAACTCCAGCATCTTTGCCTGCCCAGACACTGTTAGCAAAGCTGATCTGGCCAGGCAGACAGACAAGCCAGGAACCTTCCAGAGCTCCAGATAGTTGCCTGACCCCAGCCTGTACCAAGGCAGCTTGAACAAAAACTGTCTTGAAAGGGGGACCAAGCTAGTGCCTATTGGAGATGAGCCCTGCCAGCACAGCCCCTGGGCACAATCAGGCAGCTGCTGTTAAGATCTGTAAATCTGGCAGGGCTTGGGCTGGGACCAACAAACTCCCCAGCCATGACCTGCATCTCCTTCAAAGCACCATCAACTCCATCCCTGGAGCATGGCCTTCAGCATCTCTCCCTGGGCCAGCCAGGAAGCTGCTGCAGCCCCAGAGGAGACCATGACCAGCGTGGCAGCCCTAGGGCCAATGCTGAGGTGACACATGGTTCTAAGTGGGCAGGGAGGTCCCAGGTGCCATCAGGGCAGCAGGAGCTGCTGTGGGCTGCAAGGGGCTCAGGTGACATGGAGAGGGTGGCCTGTGCCAAACGGGGCTGCAGCTGCTCTTACTGCAGTGCCAGAGGCAAGCACGCTGGGCTGCAGGTCCTTAGTCTTCGGAATCAGACTCTTTGGAGTCTGAGCTTCTGCGGTCTGAGACTTCAAGGTCTCAGTCTTCAGGCTCTGAGTCTTCTTCCGAGCACCTGATTTACTCCTCTGACTGTGTTGTTGCAGCGGTTTTACGGGCTGTGTCAGAGGCTTCTCATGTGTTTCATCTCCTGAAGGAAGAAAACATTCACAAAGAGAAGTGTGAGCAAAGTGCTAGTCCCACTGAAGCTGGGAAGTCCCTACCTCCCAACACTGGTTTCTTCCAGAAAGAAATCCCTCAAGCCATCTATGGAAAGTGGATGCTGCTGCTCCTCTCTGAATTCTCATGTTCGCTCCCACCCACCTCCCTTGCCACTGAGGAGCAGCTCATCCCCTGCAATGTCACACAAACCCAACCCTGCCACAAGCCTCTCTTACGGCTTTCCCAAGCCTTTCACTCTAGCCATTGTCCTTCAGGACCCTGCCAGATGAGCTGGCAGGCTCTGCAGGTTGGCCCCTGGGACAAAGTCCACATGGGATCCTCTGCTCAAGACTCATGAAGCAACCAGGGGGCTTGAGTTGGTCTGGGAGTCCTGCAACCCTCCAGGCTCGGTGGAGGTTGCCATGAGCTGCCCTATGGGCCTATGGTAGGGAACAAAACCAGAGGGGCCCTTCCTGGGGGCAGACAGGCAGTGCCCACCTTTGATGTTCCAGGGCAGGTTCAAAGTGATCATGGGAAAGGATGCTTCTCCTTTCAGGCAGATCTTTTCTGGTTCCAGGTCACCCACTTTAAGATGGTAAGTCCTGCTGAAGGCTCCTGGTAATCCTGGCATGTAAGAGAATTCCAGCACTTGCTTCTCACCAGGTGCAATGGAGCCCTGCATGGACAGGAGAGGAGGGAGGGAATGCATCAGAGTGTTTGATGGGGATGGCTCAGGGGACAGACAGGCTGAGCAGACAGGTTCTCATCTAGAAGAAACCATCAGACCACATCACCTTAGTGATAAACATATTACAGTGTTGGCTTTCACAACTGTTAGAGTAAATACTATGTGTTTTATAATGTTGACTTTTGTAAAAGAAGTTTTGCTAAAGTTTAGAGTTCTTTTAATGCAAATGTTGTGTTGTGATACCAATGTTGGTGAAGAGTTGTTGTAGTATTAACACTTAACCAATGAAGGAATGGAAACCTGTTGAATGTGTAAAAAAGTTAACAAATTACCAGGACTAGGACAACTGCACATACTCCAAAAAGGTGAGACGGAGGAGGAACTATGTTAAAATATCTCAATATGTATAAGCATTTGTAGATATGGCTGATGCAATACCCAGGGTATATCAGGGCTGTTGCTGTGCTGACTGGTCTGTGCCTCTGGCTAAGCACCCAAGCCAAGCACCCAGTGCTGTTACTTCTGCTTTGTTGACTTTGTCCCCTTTGTCTCTTATTAAATTTTCTTTAAATTTTAACTGAGGAGTGGCCTTCATTTTTCACACCTTTTACCTTCCTTGTGCCCAAAGAGTCGAGCCTCTGACCCTGGGGTGCTGTGTGTCCTCCCCAGGGCTCATAAGGCTGCAGCCCCAGCACTGCCTGATGTGAGCACAGCTCTGCTGCTGATGGGGTTTGCCCTCTGCCAGCAAGAGCCCGCCTCATCAAAAAAAAGGCTCTTGTGTTGCCGCTGTGGAAGGGAAATCCCTGCACTGAGCAGGGCCAGCAGCTCCTCTCATCCCTTGCAGGAGGCAGGCATGAAGAAATGGAAAGCCAATCGGCTTCCTCTTCCCACTGCAAGGAGGGACAAAGGCAGGAGCGCTGCTTCGGCTCAAAGACTTCCAGACAGGACTGAGAAGCTTGGACAGTGGTGGGATGCTGCTGATTTTTCTCCAGCTCTTCCAGCCCCGCTGCTCCCTGGGCTGCCCCACAAAGGCGCTGCACAGCAACAAAGCTGGAAGAGGCAGGGAGCAGCAAGCCTACTAAGGGATATCTGGAAGGGGCTAGCAGCGGGCCTGTTGGCTAAAGGAGCGAGAAGTAAGAGGAAGAAGCTGAACCAAGGAGATCGAGAGAGGAAAGATGGGAGCCTTCTGCAACTGGAGGGGAAACAACTGGAAAGCATATCAGCCATTTTCACTAATAAAGTGTTGCCCACTGTTGCCAACGGTTGCTAACGGTTGCAAACGGTGCTAACGGTTGACAACTGAGACTGAGTGTGCTTGTGGTCTCTGCTTTAATGTCGTGACCGCCTCGACTGCGACAGGATATGTGATCACACAGCCTGGGTAAGGTGACCCTCAGAAACGCTCCAGTGCCAGCACAGCCTGAGATCTCAGCCGTCGGGGTGAGTGACTGTGAGCAACCAATTAAATTTTAAGTTATGCCACAACATAAGTTATAAATCCACTTTCTGACATGGGGTGAAAAATTACTATAGAGGCTGTAGACGTGCTGGGAGCCTTAACACATCGCACGCGTAAAGGAGGTTGTTAGGAGAAAATGCAGAGAGGCTCTGTGTCTGGGAGGCTGCAAGAGATTTCCCCCTTGGAGGCAGGCAGACCCCGAAGCCCGGGAAAATTTTGCCCGTCTGACCAACAATCTTCCTAAAAGGGCTGAGTTACGGGAGGAATCTTAGCATATACAAGCAGTTAACACTGCCAGGTTTTCCCCGCCATTTTTGCTTTTTGTTGGGCTTAGAGCACCCGGAGGGTCCGGCTCCCTGCAGAGCTACTTCTTCCCTGTCTGTCTACGCTGCTGTTGCCTCTTCCCCGCTCGCCACGGCAACCCAGTGCTCCTCTGCTTCCCCGAGGGAGCAGCCGCCGTGTCCCGACCGGGACAAACCGCGGCTGCTGAGCCCGGCCCGGCTGCCGGCCGCAGCCCGCGGGACAGCCAGCCCTGCTGCCGGCCCACGGAGCCGGGCCCTGCTGCCGGCCATGGAGCCGGGCCCGGTGCCGGCCGATAGAGCCGGGCCCTGCTGCCGGCCATGGAGCCGGGCCCGGTGCCGGCCGATGGAGCCGGGCCCCGCTGCCGCTCGATAGAGCCGGGCCCCGCTGCCCGCCCATGGAGCCCGGCCCCACTGCCGCCCGATCCAGCCCGGCCCCGCTGCCCGCCCATGGAGCCCGGCCCCGCTGCCGGCCGATGCAGCCCGGCCCCGCTGCCCGCCCATGGAGCCCGGCCCCGCTGCCGGCCGATGGAGCCGGGCCCGCTGCCGGCCGATGCAGCCCGGCCCCGCTGCCGCTCGATGGAGCCTGGCCCCGCTGCCGGCCGATGGAGCCGGGCCCTGCTGCCGCCCGATCCAGCCCGGCCCCGCGGCCCGCCCATGGAGCCCGGCCCCGCTGGCGGCCGATCCAGCCCCTCACGCCGCGGCGGGCACGCACGCTGGTACGGTTGGCAGCACTTGCTCCATCTGCTGAGCAGGACCCGACACAGCGCCTCAGGGCTCTAGCAGTGACGCTCTGTCCCCGTCCTCTCTTTGCTCTGTCCGGTTCTTATTTTCTCTCTCACTCTTTTCTGTCCCCTTCTGGTCGGGACCATACCCTTTCTTTATCAAGAAACAGTTTTCAGATATAAGGCTGCGTTTGTGCCTTATTTTCATCTGAGAAATCTATCAAAAAGAATTCTCCTCTGCTCCCCTTACAGCAGGACAGACAGCGACCAACACACCTGTGCCTCCCGCCGGTGTCACCTCTGACAGCAGAGCCACCCGCCAGCCAAGGCCATTGGGAAGTCTATCAGGTGAGCACTTGTTGGACCTTCTCTGCCCCCGGCAGAAATGGATTACAGCTCTGTCTCTCTCATGGCTGGGTTTGGGGTTTTCCCCTCCAACTTCCCCCGCCCCAGCTTTTTTCCTTTCACACTCTCCTGGGCCACCTGACACAGGGCTGGGCTCAGTCACTTGTGCTACTTACAGTGGTGGGGTTGACCAGAAACACACCAGGCAGACGCTGGTCTGCAGGGCTAGGGTTTAGCACCCAGTTGAATTCCATCTTGCCAGTGTTCTCCAGGGTGACATTGCTGTGATGAATTTCATTAAACAGCTGGAGAGAAGGCACAAGAGAGGGAAGTTACAGACCCAGGCCTGCTGCTGGGAATCCCCTTCCTCTCTCCTGGGTTTGAAAGCAGACACATCATGGGAGCAGGGACCAGGGAGGAGATAGGGGCACTTGGGAACCAGGAAACCCCCAGGCACAGGGCACCTGCACAGCACCAGGGAGCTCTGGCAGCACGCAGAGCTGTGGTAACAACCACGTGAGGGCCAGCAATAAATGAACCAGGGGACACAGGCCCTCCTCTGCCCTCTGAGGGGTCACCAACAGCCAGGAGAAACAGAGACAGCACTGAGGCATTCCAGAAGAAAAGGCACCTACATGCAAGTATTGGCAAGCAACATGGATGCAACAAGGGAGTCACCCAGGGCAACACAGACAGGGCCAGCAGTTGGAAATATCTGTGGGCTTTCAATTGAAAAAGAGTGAAGTGGGGATTATTCTGGGACAGTCTCTCCAACTGTAGTGACTGGAAGCCCAACTTCTTTCCTTGATCATTGTGTGGATTAAGCAAGAGCTTTAGACAAGAGCATCTCCTTGGAGGTCAGGCTTTAGGAGTGGACCAGCAGAGGGATGTCTCAGGGACACACCCCTCAGAGCATCCCCACTGGGCCCCTGCATGCCCCAGGAGGCAGCGTTAGGTGTCCTGAAAAAGAGGCATTCCCAGCATTGTGGAGAGGGTTGGAGATGGCCATTTTAAAGCAGCTTGGATGCCAGATGTGTCCCTCAAAGGTTGGACTTCCAAGCCCCAGAGCCAACAAAGGGGCTGGGAAGGGCAGGGAGCCCTGGAGCGAGGTGGGCAGGAACCTGCTGGCCATGGTGCCAAGGCAAGGAGCTGTGGCAGGGATGTGTGTGGTACCTGAGAGCCACAGTAGGTCTCCCGGGGGCTCACGGAGTAGCTGATGCATGAGGCCTCCCCAGTCAGCATCAGCTCGTAGGTGGGGCCTCCCTCCACGTGGCACAGCGCCGTGACGAAGGAGATGGTGTTGAAATGGCTACAGAAGGTGAAGGAGACCTGCTGGCTCTCTCCTGGCTGCAGCACACCTGACAGTGGCAGGATACTGAAAACCTGAAGGACAGGAGAGATTGAGGTGTTGCGCATGGAAATGGATGCAAAGAGCATCTTGGAGCAAAGTGCAGCTGTACCTGGAGGGGCCTATTCCACAAACACTGCCAGAATCACCCTCATCTCATCCTGCATCCATGCCACTGACCAGTGCAGGGACCATGGGGAAAATCTTCTCCCATACTCACGGATCAATGCATTAATTAATACACTACATTAAAGTAAATGTCTCCTGGCAGTAGAAATTCTCTCTGATGCACAACTTGCCTTTAAAAAGCATTTCTTACTGCTTTTAGCAAAGCAGAGTCAGAGCTCTTGGAGCTCTCAGAGTGAGAGCTCTTGGAGTTCAGGGAGCTCAGAGAAGAACTCCAGCCCAGCTCATCTGACTCCTGAGGCCTTTCCCCTTTCTTTCTGATATATATGGTGCGTTCTCAAGGTGCCTCAGCAAAAGCTCCTGCAAAAATTTCCTATGAGATGAGGTCCAGGGGGAGCAGTGCCCTCCACAGGTGCTGCACAGCATCCTTGGGCAGCCCTACAAGGTGTCCTGCACGGCCTCTCCAACTACCAGCTGCTCCAGCAGCACTTTGTGATGGGCCTGCAGGGATGGGGGGCCCCTCTGTGGCCAATGCTGAGGGCCCCCAGTGGCACTGGCAGCTCCAGCCCTGCTTGCCACGCTGACAGTGTGCAAGTGAGACAGATTCCCTCTTACCTCCTCCGTGGCCACGGGAGTGTGCAGTACATCCCTGGGGGGCATGGTTCCCACCAACTCTAGTGGGCTGTAATACCGTGGCACCTGAAAAAAAAGCCATTTTCTATGCTGGGAGGAAGAGACAGCCACTTTGCAAAGTCCCACTTTGTAAGACAGCTTCAGGGCCAGCAGTGCAACAGCAGCTCTGGGTGAAAGCAGGGACCTGCAAACAGGGAGTCTGGCTGGGTTGGGAAGAGGCTCCATGGAGATCAGGATCATCCCAACTTGTCTGGGAGGGAAGCTGGAGGTGTTACCATGATGATGCAGAGAAAAGCCTCATCTTACATTGGGAAGGAAACAAGGCAAAAAATCCTACACTCAACACAGACCTGTAGGATCTGAGCCAGCTTCTCCAAGGAAAACTCTCCTATTTCTCCCTCCCCCTCACCCCATGTCCAGCCACTGGCCCTGCTGCCCAGCCCACTGTCAGGGCACAGCACAGCAGGGCAGCAAAAAGAGAGGTCAGCAGCACAAGCATGACCTGGTGCTGGCAGGCTGGGGAGGCAACACAAGCACCAGGTGTACAAGAAAATCTACCTCTGTTACTGAAGAGTGGGCAGAATCCTGCAATTCTTTCAGGGCTGTGGCTGGCTCCTGCACACTTCTAAACCTGAGGCGTCTCCTGAGAGATGACGCGGAAGGCAAACTGGTTCTCCTCTCCTTGGGTGGTCGGGGTTTGAATTTAGCTGAGCTAAGCTCGTATCTGGAATATAACATAACTATGAACAGGGAGCTGCAGTGGGAGGGAGGGAGGGACAGCTGCACGAGCAGCTCCTGGCCAGGATGCAGCCCCTGGGTGGGTGCTGACACGTTGGACTGAGAAATGGTTTGATCCAGCCCTTCCCAATCCAGGCTGGGGCAGGTCTGTTCTAAAGGCAGCCCAGGGATGGCACTGAGGTGCTGCAGCAGCTGCAACTGCTTGCATTGAGCAACTACAGAGGACAGGCATCAACACCTGGTGGGGATGCAAAAAGCACAGTGGGAGTGGAAAAGACAGAGAAGGCAGCAAAAAGGTGAGATTTGAGGCACCAAGGGGTAGAGCCGGCCACTGATGAGCCAGCACAGCCTCTACCCCCAGTGCCCAACACCAGAAACTGCAGCTCTACCAGGGATTTATCAGGAATGTTTCCCTGACAGTGTTGGGGGACTTGGTTGACATTTTCCAACACTCCCAGGTGACTCAGGTCACATCCCCCACTTTTAATTGAAGCAGGTGCTCAGGGTAACTCTGCTTGTGTTTCTATGCCACGTGAGGGACACAGTCAAACCGTGCCTGCCTGTCACCCTGCTGAGCTGCAAGTGCTCCCCACAGTCAAACACCACCTGGATGCTCCATTCCCAGACAGGCCTGTAATGAGCTGCTCCCCAAAGAATCACTGCCTTCAGCTTTGTAGCTTGTTATCTAAGGCTAGGTTTAATTTCTGGATGAGGTGCTCTCTCATTATAACCCTCAAGAGATCCCTAATCATCTATTCCACTGTCTTTAGTTTTAATGAATGGTTTGAGGCAACTTCCCAGGACCATGGTGCCCATAGAATGACACTTTTCACTCTAAAGTAGAAACTCTCTGGAAGGCAGGGATAGGAGATGATGTGACGAACGAGTCCTGCTGCCAAGCACTACAGAAGCCATAAGGGACATGTTGCAGTGAGGAGAAATCAAAATGAGTAACAAGTGTCACAAAAAAAGAGAGTGAAGAATCCAAGATGTCCACTGAAAGCTGACCCCTGGGAAAGAAATCATCCTGGCAGTAAAGGAGTTGTCTCAGAAAAGAAGGAAAGGGAAGGCTGTTCAGCTGGCTGTTCAGCATCAGCCCAGGCACTAAGTAGCTCTTTGGCTGGTTGTTGGGACTTTCTGGGCATCCTCCAGCACAGTGCAAGGGAGGAAGGCAAGGAGCAGAGAGCAGCTCCTGCAGAGAGGACCCATCCCAAAGCAGAGGGGCCAGAAAGGCCTCCAGCAGCACTGTGGAAGCTGGGACTGGGAGCCTTTCATCAAGGTGGACATGGCCTCAGGCCACAGAGGTCTGAGAAAGCAGCTTTCACCCCAGCTTTCCTTCCCAGGGGAAACCACTCGGGGGGCTATGCAGCATCAAACTGGTGGAAAACTATTCCCTGAGCACCCAGCCTGAGCTCAGCTGGTCGGTGTTATTTGCACCAGAAAAAGTCAGAAGCAGTCTGTCAGATCCTGGGCAAACAGCTTTGTTCTTTGCCAAGTACAAACAGGACACCAGCAAGAAGAGCTTCAAGGAGAGGGCAAAGGTGCACATACCTCAACCTGTAAACCTGGCTCTTGGAATGGAATGACCAGTGGTACTGGACGGGCAGTGGGCTGCAGTTGGTTATCTTCAGAGAACGCACTTCTTCAGTGCCAGCCACAATGCAGCCAAACTCCAGGGATCTGGACTGCATTTGGAGATTTGGGAAGTGCACTTCTCCCCGAAGGATGATACGCTCCACAAGAGGATGGCCCCTGACCATGTCTATCTTCAGAAGCTTCTCTGTTTTCCAGCTCTTAAAATCCAGTTTATAAGCTGGGTCGAATGCGATGTAGAGATGGCAGGTCTCCCCTACACCCACTCTCACAGGCTGCAAGGAGATGAGCAGTAATTAATCACCTGTGGGATGATGTCCCAAGGTCTGACAGCAGCAAACAGTAAATGCTCCAAGTGAGGCCAGCATGGGCTCCTCAGTTCATGGTTCATCTCTCTACAGCAGGGGTCTGACTGCAGGCACCACAGTCCAGCCCAGGATCCCTCAGGCTCCCGTTGCTGTGCTCAGCCCCAATCCAAGGGGGTGGCTGCTGGAGAGCTGGCATGCTTTCCAGGAGACACCTTTACTGCATGCCTTGCCCAGACCCAGCTGCCTGCTCCCTTCTCCCTGTGCCTTATTAAAGCCAGGATGGATCTTCTCAATTCAGATACTATTTTGATTCTTTCAGCAGCTCTGCTGATGCAGCTCAGGCCAGCCCACTGCTGATGATACAGAATAAACTTCTTGACTCAAGGAGCTCCCAACAGAAAGGTACCACCACATCCCTCCTCTTCAGACCCCACTGGAGGAGTCCAGGGCTGCTCACCTGGCCATCTGGGAGGGGCTGCTTCTCCTTATCACAGACCAGGAACGGCTGCTCCAAGCCCAGCATAAGGTCCAGTGGCAGCAGGCAGGTGTTTTTTATAGCCAAAGGCTGGTACTGCAGCCTCAGGAGATCACTGGGTTTCTATGGAAACAGGAGAGAAGGAAAACCAGCCTCAACTAGCCATAGACGTCCTTCTCCTTCTGCTGCATCTCACATTCTTCAGCCCAGAAGTGCATACATCTCTATTTACCCTTTCTATTTGTTTCTACCCTTCCAGGAGGTTTTTCCTGACAGCAGATGCTTTTCATGTTTAGAAACCACAGCATCATCCGAGGAACAGGGAAACACACCCATGTACAGATGAGGGAATAGGCTCCTGAGAGGAGGTGGCTGCTTGAACAAGATCTAAAGCAGAAAGTGAATCCAGACCATTTGTCTTCAGTTTTGTCTTTCTGTTGGGCAAAACAGCACTAGAGGATCTTCACTCACATGCAGTCATTTCTCACAACCTTATTGGCTCTAGCAGCCTCACAAAAGCCCGGGCTCTTCCTTCCTGTCTGTGCATTGTGCTGGGCTTCCTGCATGGTTCAGAGAAACCAGAGGCTTTGGGAAGCTGGTTCTGGAGGTACTGGTATCAAACAGGTGCTGTGCCATAGTATGCCATAAATCAGTTTGTGTGTGTGGCATTGAGCAGAACCCAGGCAGAATCAGGGAGAGCTGAAAAGCTCCTAAATTACATCTGAACTGCCTGTTCCAGGGGGGATTCTGTACTTCAGTGGAAGCCTGGGAAACCAGAGGAGAGGCCTGAAACTACAGAAACCAAAGGATGAAAGATCTTCTCTTTTTTAGACAACTTGCAGGAGAGGGAAAGGTGATGCTGGAGTTGGGGTCCAGAGACTAAAGGGCACCTGCTCTGCCTCAGTGTCATCACTGCAGTTGCAGGATGCCTGGGGATCCTTTGAAGACTTAGGGAAATGCACAGAGCTGTACTATATAACTATACCATAAAGCATTCATGCCAATAGCAGAGAAGGCAAAGAGACATAGAAGGTGATGGGTTTTTTCTTGTCAGCCTGAGGAATTCACAGGAATCTCCATTTTTCCCAGCTTCCCTACAGTATCGGTGTACAGACATCACCATGCCTTGGAGTATCCTCCAAAACCTCTCTTTACAGTGAGCAGAGAAATTGGCATTTCTCTGGAAGTGGCCATGATCCCCCTTGGCAGTGCAGCTGTAACTGCAGTTTTACTTTGGGGAAATTAAATACCAGTCTCATCCCTAAAAGCATCTTCACTCACTCTACAGAGTGCCTCAGGAAGGGTAAAGAGGGGCTTTAACACAAGCACACACCCCCCTCAGCCATGCTGTTAAATGCCAGCATGCATTTAACAGACTTACCTTGGTCACCTGGAAAGACAAGTGTCTGGCTGACAATTCTATAGAAGGGTGAATAAACTTGCAGGTAATGACTGTCTCCATTATCTTCTCAGTCCTGCTGGTTGCCATACTGACAGCTTCACACATCACATAATCCTGCACCTCCTGCGTGCAAGAGTCACTAGTCACCAGTGGGTGGTGGCAGAGCATCCAGCAAATGCCCTCCACTGGCTCAGCACCCGCCACCCACCACAGGCTCTATAATTGCCACAGAGTTATGGTCACTGCCCCCTTTTCTTCCAGTGATGCAGCTTATTTATTTTGTGCTCAATTGTCGGTAACACTGCACCCCAATACCCACAAAAGGCACTTGTGAGATAACTCCCTCCCTTCACAAGGCTTTTGTTTTACTCCATGCTTACCCCAGATAAATCACTTGGCACTTGTTTAATTCACTTTCTTTTTGGGCTTTCAGACTAAGTGTAACTTATTTCTCTGCCCTTCTTTGCTGACTCAGCATGCAGCACTGTTTGCCCAAAAAGAGCAATATTTCCTTCCACCCCTGCTTTGGGATCAGCACTGGGTTTTGGTAGCTGTGGAATCACAATAAAGCCTTAGCTGCTCTGATGGTGGCCAGCAAGGAAAGCAACTGGTGCTGCCACAGAAACGTGTGGTCTTACATCAGCTTCTTAAAGGCCTCTGCTCAGTTCCCCAGGGAAATGTCAAGGGAACAAGCCCAGGGGAGGGGATCTGATGGTGGCCCAGGCTCAGCCCACGGTGGGGCCCTCACCTGTGCGATGCTGGAGAAGCCTCGCAGCACCATGTCCTCAGACCGGCCTGGCTGCAGGTCCATCGACAGCGGCTCCAGCCCAAACAAAGGCTCGGCACGTTTGGGGCTCTGGGAATCATCCTTGGGGCTGCTGAGGGCTGAGACACTCTGGCCCTCCTGCTCAGATGGGCTGTAGCATTCCACACTCCAGAAGAGCCGATGGAAATGGTGGCCCCTGTTTGTTACTTTGAACTGACGAATACAGGGCACCAGGCTAGAATAGAAGGCAGGATGGAAAATAGTACGGGAGTTGCTTTTTCCCTGGTCATCAGATTGCTCCCAGTGAGCAACTTGAGTTGTTAATTGCTTGGAGACTGTCTACATTTCCAGTTCCTAATGTGGACCAGAAATAGTGTCTGATAAGGTGCCCTTTTGACATCGTTATTTCAAAGGGAAATATGTTTATAAAGGTAATGTAACATTTGCCAGGTGAGGCTAACAGGAGGTGGTGTTTTCCTCCAAGATGTTTGTTCTGGGTTGATTCATACTGTTACTGTCTTTTGTATTAATCTGTGCCTGAAACTGTTACTGAATCTTTGAGATCCTGCACTGGGGGACATTGTGTAGGGGGCTATGATTGCAGACATTTCTAAAAGCCAGCTCGGAGGCAGTTTCTGGATGATCCCAGCAAGCTGGCAAAAAGTGTCTGCCTGCTCCAGGAGAGGACACCAGGGGTGCAGAGCCTCTCTCATTCATAGTAGCTTTGGTTTTGCACTGCTAGCCATTTGTAGAAACTTCATTTTGCATTAGAAACTGTTTGGAAGTGAACTTTGCAAACTCTGCTGGCAGTGAAAAATCGAGCGAGGTCCTGGGCAGAGCAGGGCAGCAGCAGAGCCCACGAACAGCACGAGGAAGCGGCGGCAGCGGCCGTGCGGACCCCGCACAAACCAGAGAGTTTCCATCTGCCCCTGAAACTGCTCTGTGCGCTCCTGCCTTGCCCGTGGGGGTTGTCACCCTCCTGTCTCTTTGTTCCCAGGGCCCCTGCTTGCCATTTTGGAAGGGAAGGGTGTGATGCCATCTTCCCTTGGTCCCTCAGCCACATGGAGGGACTACCTCATCTGGACACCATTTCAGGAACCTTTTGTTCTGGGGGAGCCTGTGAGATCATTACTCGGTCAAGTGAGGACATCAATGTATCAGAGCTAAAGACAATTCAATGGCAATTTAGCAACTGGTTTCCCTGTCAGTGGCTTTTGAGGGTGTCTAAAAACTCTCAACTGGCCATCACATGCTTCTAAAAGAATCTCTGCCTTCAGGGAAGGAGTCAGGGCTTTCAACACTGAAGAAGACCTTGCCTGAAGGACTACAGCAAAACTGCTCCTTGTTGAGACAGGAGGAGGAGAGGTGGGAGTGGAGAGATCTCCTACCTGAATTGGTATCCCAGGTTGAGCTCTGGGCTGAATGGCTTGTCTATGACAATTGTGGTGCCAGTGCCCAAAGCCACCAGCCCGAAGGCAGTGCTACGGTTGCTCCCAATGAACACCCGGACAGGGACAGAAAAAAGCCCCCTGTCATCCAGGGTTGCTGTGACAGTCACAGGCACCTCACCCCCAGCAGGGATCACTCCTTCGCTGGGTTCAACGGTACAGCAGTGGCGTTTGCGAACCTGTAAGACAAGCACAATATGCATTTAGGAAACCACCCTGGTCTCTTGTGGGCCACAAGAGAAGAAAGACTAAAGAGAGGATGATAAAAATCATAAAGGTTTAAAATCCCTAAAATACAGTATTGGGCAACAGCAGAGTTCATACAACCTGTATTTTCCCCTCCTTCAATGGACTCACCTAATTAACCCAGTTTTGCCCAACCCAAGGGACGCTTATCCTCAGGAGAGTGTTCCTTCCCCAGTCTTTCTATGCAGTGTGGGCCAAGGAAAGCTGCTTTCTCTCTCCTGGCCTCTCACAAAGGCTCAAGGCCACAGGAAGCCAGGACTGCTCAAATCCCACTGCAGGAACCACATGGCTGGAGGACACTGCTGAGAGCCTGAAGAGTATCTCTGCAAAACCAGTTGTGCAAAACGCCAACACCAAACTATTCTTCCCCAAGGAGCCATCAGTGCTTCTCAACATCCCCTAAAGGACTGAAGCCCTCACTTCCCACTGATCATCAGCTGTAGAGAGGTGCCCCAGTGCCCTCTGCTTTGGAAAAGTCACCTCTAAATGCTTATAGCAGAGCAGGAAAGCAGGAAGCAGAAAGAAAACTGGATGCATGTGCTCTGTGGGCATGGCCCACTCTTCCCAAGAACTCTTGTCATCTTGTTTCTCATGGACTTCGCGGACTGGGCAAGAAAGCTGGAAGCTGCCCAAAGGAGAGGGAAAGGCCTTGCACCAGCACAGCTGTACAGACACAGCTCTGCAGGTCCAGCCCTGGTATGAGCACGTGAAACCCAACCTTTACACACCATGAGCACCCAGCCAAGGTGCACTGCTCCCTGCAGAGGCTGAAAGCAGAACTCCATTGTGGAAACAGCTGGAAAAGCATCAAGAGGAAAATTCACACCCCTCCTCCTTGGCCCAGGAGGCTGTGGCTGGACTCTCCCACATGGCCTGATGCTTTACCCACAGACACAAACAAGTCCATAGCATCAGGTTTTATCCAGCTCCACAAGTTCAACACACCCAGCATGAAGAAGAACAAACCTCAAGCCCCTCACAGATCTCCCCCTCCAGCAGACATCCCAGCCAGCCCCAGGCCCAGCCTACAAGCCCTTCCTGGCTGCACCAGCCCTGCTCCACCTGCCAGGGGAGCAGCCCCAGCTCCTTCTGCCCTATGCAGCCCCCCATGTATTAGGCAGCCCTTCTCTGCAGCTGCTCCCCAAAGATGCTCTTCAATAGCACAGAGATCACAGGCTGGGGGTGCACAACCCCCACACTTGTCTTTGTGTGGACAGCCCAGATGGCTTGACCCACAGGAGCCTCCACATGAGCAGTTTGGCACAAAGCAACTGTAGGTGGACAAGGAAACCATTGGGAAATCCATGCTCTGGGGAGCAAAGGCACACAGGTTTCTCTTGAGCGCAGAGCTCCAAAAATGTGATCACGCAAAGCTAAAGACCTTCCATAAAATTAACGGAGAACTTGTCAACACAATCCAGATTAATTTCTGCTCCAATATCTCTGCACCTGACTTCACTGAGGGGTGCCCCAGCTAAAACCACTCCAGAGCCAGATTCCTCTTGCCTCGCTCAGAGGGAATATTGGAGTATCTTGCCTCCTCTCACACAGGGCAATATGGAAATCTTGCATATAAAAACCAAGTCATGGCTGCTACTGACCAGTCCATTTCCCTGGAAAACAGCCCCACAGATACTTACAACCTCCATCCTGAAGTCTGTAGGGACATGACCTTTGTTGAAGAGGGTAAGACTTCGTGAAGTAGGCTGTAGTGCTGGGATCTTGCCAAACTCTATCAGCCTGGGACTTGGGTAGATTTGTGCCAGCTGTCCAGTGCTCCGTAATTCTGGTCTCTGTTCCAGGAAGCAGGCAAGAAGGATTTAAAAAAAAAACCAAAACAAACCTTAACAGGGAAACCTAAAAAAGCTTAAACAGCTCAACTGCACTCGAGTTGTTTCTTTAGGGAATGCTTCCACTTTCCAGCTGAAATGCTGGGCTTTTAGAAAAAAAAAAATATTCACCTCCAAATTAAAAAGGATTATGGTATGAGAAACTTCCCAACCACAAATTATTGGCCCAAAGGTAAAAGCTTTGCAAGGAATTTCTACTTAAGACCAGGCTGAGAGTTAAACAATTAGTTATTCTGGTGGGGAGAAACCCTCCTCTTTAAGGGAAGCAGCCTGATAGGAGAAAGCAGCTGTTTTGTCAGACTTCAGCTTGCACTGCCTGTCCTGGCACAGCTTGCACTGCCGGTCCCTCCTGTTCACTGATTTACATGCAGTGCCACAATGGCCCAGGTTCAGATGTTTGGTGCCACCCAGGGAATTTGGCATCATCATTTCGATCTGTTTTAGTATAAATTTACATCCCTCTCCAACCACTCTTCAAATGCCAGCTTTCCTTTCTTTAAGAGAAGGCTCAAGGTTCCCAGAAGTCTTCTGACATCCTCTTTTGTGCTCAGAGAGATGACAAGACATTTTAAAACAGATGTTTCCAAAATTAATAGCATTAAAGATTAATTAACTAAAATAATCTTTGATTCCAGCTTAGATGAACTATCTTCTGTGTCAGACACTGAGGTCACCACCTGTGAGGCACGGGCTGTTTGTGCCACCGGTCCCTCCTGTCCTTCTCCCCAGCAGCCTGTGCCTGTTTTCCCCGGCAGAGTCCCTGTCCCTGTGCACCCTGCCAGGAGCAGCTGCACACAGGCTCACAGCTCCCCTTGCCCTCACCAGGGGGTTTCTCTCATCCCCGAACACGCCGATGAGAACGTCGGTGCGATGCTTGTCCAGTGTTTGGACTTTGATTATAACTGGGACCTCAGCAAAGCTGTGAGGCTGGACAATCCCACAGGGCTTGGGGCTGCTGTAGAGCACAGGAGAGTCCTCCTCGCGTTCCTGGAAGGGACAGAATGAAATGCAGCTTCAGAGGGACCTCGGAAGAAACCTTAAACTCCTGAACATCCACTGCAACAGCAACTTACACACATGTTTAAAAATCCCCAGAACAAAGGTCAAAGACAGAAACAAGATGCAAGAATTGCAGGCTTAGCATTCTCAGGGGGTCCTGCAAGGAGGGTGCCAGCACAGGCGTTGGTGTCTGTGGATGCAGCAGCTTTCAACAACTCTCTAAGATCTCTCACAAGAAAACAGCCTGAAGACTAGACCAGAACATCAACTGTTTCCTCAGGAGGTTGAACTGCATCCTAAAGTTTACATTCAGGATCCTGTTCTCAGCAGATCTTTAAGACTGAATAGAAACCAGCAAGGCTTTATCCAAACCCTTTTTTCCCCTAATAATCTCCTCAATAATATTTGAGCGGAGGAAGTGGATGTGATGCCAAACCTGGGGAATAAGCCCGTAGCAGCCAGGAAAGTCGGTGTCATTTGCAATGAGGAACTTCCTCTCGTATGGCACATTCAGGTGGCACTCATCGTACAGCAGGATTTCAGGGTACACTCTCAGCTCAGGAACGAGACACCTGGGCAAAGAGATGACCCCAGGGGAATCAGAGATACTGAGAGAAGGGAGAACGTTTACCCCCAAAGATTGTGAAATGGAGCATAACATTTGTCACTATCAAATAGATATTTAACAGCCCTACAGGGATAAATTGCCTTCTACCTCTTCCCATCCAACATGTCTTGTCAAGGAGGGGCAAACCCTGAGAGGCAGCACCCAGAGGCTGCCAAGGGCCCCAGGCAGAGCACTTTGACCCACAGCTGCCTCAGCCCCTCCTTTACCCAAGAAGGCTTGCAAGGACTCCTGGAACAGTCCCGGTGATCCATGAGCTCTGGGGAAGCCTTCCCAACAAGGATCAGTGCTCCCTAAGGCTCAAGGAACACACATCTCCAGTGTCTCAGTAAAAATGACTCCCTTCTCTGCCATGGTGCTGTTGCCCTGCCTGAGAACTCAGCTCTTTGCCCCAGCCCTGGAGGGCACGAGACAGCAGCTGCCCCACAGAGGGGCTGATCAGCCCCTGCCAGGCCCTGCAGCTCCCTGGCTCCTTCACTGCACAGCTCCAGGCACTGCCTGGCCCCAGCTCCACCTGCTGTACACAGTGGCAGCCCAGGCACTGCCTGCATGGCTCTGCCTGGCACAGGGAACAGCACCAGGGAGCTGCATCCCTCTGGGCATCACACTGACACCCACAGCAGCACAGCAGCATGGAATTCTGCTGCAGCAACAACGACTTTTGGTTTAAGTCTGAGAACATTAAAGCTCAAAATAGGAAGCACAGGGAAGGAGAAAAACTGGAACTGACCTGCCCCATCAAGGGCTGCTGTCCCCTCATAAGATCTTGCACTCACCACTGTTTCTGTGAGCCACTTTCCCTTGTCACGTGCTGTCATTAACAGAACCAGACCCTGACTCTCAGCAGGCTGCCTGATGTGGCCCAAACCAGTGCAAGGTGCTCACAACCAGCACAACTCCACCTCTTGCAGGAAGGAGAGAAGGCCCTTGGGAAATTTGTTCTACCCCAAGGAACAAACCCCAGGCCAATAAAAATATCATCCCTGATCCCTTTAGAAAAAGGCTCAGGACTGTGCTGGGCTATGAGCAGGGGTGCTTTTCACCACAGGCTGCTGCCCAAGCACTGCTGTTCTCGTGTCCAGCTGGCACAACATGAGGGCATTCAGCAGCACTTCTCCTTGGGAGCTGCAGCCAGCACAGCCTGGGCAAGGCAGTGCCTGGGGGAGGCCAGGCAAGGGCTGGTACCTGGCTGTGATGACCAGGGCTGTCACTCCCTTGCCAAAACCCTCCAGGTCCACCAGCATTCTCCGGTAGAAATCCACCACGCTGTTGGAACACAGGGTCACCTGGTGCAAGAGAAAAGTAGTCAATTCTTCCTTACAAAAGCTCATTACCCACGTGTAATATCCTCCAGTTCTTGTTTCATGGTAAAGAAAGGGCAGATTTTGCCTTAATTCTTCTGCTGGTCCATGTTAAAGCACACTCTCAGAGTAACAAAAGCCTTCTGGCAAGACCAGATCTGGTAAACACACCTTGCTATCAGGGCATAAGTCTACATTAAGCTACATTAAAACATTAGACTAAAGCTTTATGCACTGCTGTATTCAAATTAAGGGGCCAATTTTTCATCTGACTAGGATGACATAAACACAGAGGAAATCTGCTGACTTGAACAGAATGAGTTCAGCTTTACGGTAGGAAGCTGAGGGTAAAGTGTGGCCCAGCAGGTGCTGGGCAGTTCATGGCTGCAGTTTTTTTGTCTCCACTGGAGATTCCTGCAGTGAACACAGATCATCTGCTCCCCAGGAGGGGGGAAATGAGACCAAGAAAAAAAGCTCACTGCTTTATACAATGACATCTCTCTAACAGCCACCTTCTGCCCTCATCCTTGCTCTGCCCACTTGTAATCAAATAAATTGCTCTCAAAAACACAAGAATGGCTTCAAGCCTTGACCATAAGGTCTGTGAGCTCAGCATATGATTTTGGAAAGCAAACAGTGCTCCCTGAGGAACATCCCGAGTGAGCCAGCCAGCAGAGGCCTCCCAGCAGTGCAGATCTCTCAGTGCCAGGATGCTCCAAGCTGGCACCAGGGCTAAAGCCCTCCCACCCTGCAGTGCAGCTCCAGCCCTGGTGCTGCAGCGGCTGTGGCCGGGCTCTTGCCGTACCTCGATGTCCTGGTGTCCCTGGGGGAGGATGGTGCCTTGGCTGGGATTGATGGTGAACTCCTTGGGCTCCAGATAGAAATGGATTCCGTTCCTCCAGGATGGGTCACCTTCTCTGCGGATCTGATCCAGGCTGTCCACAGCCGGCTGCGTGCCATCGTCCGACATGCGGAGCTGGAACGTCACGGGCACCGGGGAGCTGTTGGTGAGGCGGCAGCGCTGCGTGTGGGGAAAGCCTGGGCAAGGACACAAACAGCCATTCAGGCCCCCAGCAGGGCATGATCCTGGGGGAAGATCCTGGCACGATCAAAGTGGGATTGGAGTTGAGCTCTTTATGATCTGAACTACAGCTCACCCAGAAGCTGTGTGAGGAATTAATCGTCACTTAGCTCCCTTTGACACAGATTCCAGACCGCAGCCTTGAAAATGCCCACTCCTAGCCCTGCTGAACACTGCAAGCTTCTCTCTTTGGGATGGGGACGAGCTCCCTCACCTGCCCCAAACCAGCACCAGTTCTCCCTCAGTGATGAGTGTGCACCCAGACCCAGCATTTACTCTGAGAATTCAAGCTGTAAAATTCCCTGTCAATCTGCCAACACTCTCAGTTTTCAAGATACATAAACAGTAAGTTGTCCTTGAGAAGAAGCTACAGCAAAAAAAAAAGTGAGGATGGAATCAGGAACTAGAACATGATGCATTTAATGCAGCTTGTCTCTGCAGGACCCTTAAGGCATCTCTTGGTTTGGGCCAAACAGACTGAGCACGTGACAGCTCAGAGCCCACTCAGCTGGGGGCACAGCCCAGCCTTGCTTGAGATTAGCAATCAGGAACCAGGTCCCACCTCACCCAACAGACGGGGACATCACAGCCATGCTGCTCACTGGGAGTGCTGCCTGCAAGGGTTTACCCCACTTTGGCTCTGAGATTTGCTTTCCATCCTGCAAAGCCAGAGATACAGCCACTCATGGAGGGGATGTCCTGCAGAGCGCGCAGAGCAGCCACAGCCTGCTCTGCACTGCACATCTGGCTGGGCTGGCCAGCTCTGTGGGGAGGAGACTTCTCCCCAGGCCTGCTCACCAAGAGCATCTGGGACACAGATGGGGAGGAAAAACAACTGCAGCTGCAGCCCAGAGCTTCTCTGTGCCCATCCAAGTGACCACTGCCAGCTCCAGCAGGGACTCTGGCAGGGAGGCAAGGGAGGCACAAAAAGGACAAACACAGATGTCAAAACCTCCAATGAGACTGAGGCCAGCACATGCAGACAACAATCAACAGTTGAAAAGAAGCAAAGACAAAACAGCTGCCTTCAGCTGAAGGGACTTCAGGAATGAAATCAGATTAAGTAGGGTGAATCTCCTGTTTCAGAACCATATTTCCATCTGTTGCCTTTCTTCTTCCATTTATTCAAAAAGCAACCTAACAAGTGCCTCAGTGGTGATGCAGGGTGGGGAAGGAGCAGCTCAGGAAAGGCAATGAGTTTTCTTTAAAAGTTCATGAACTTCATTAATATGGGTTTAGGCTTCATAGTGAATATTCCCCTTGGTCTGGGAAGAGGGACAGGAGTTTTGGGGTGGGCTTTTCTGAGATCCCCGCAGCTCCTCCTGCCTTTGAACACAACTACGCCAAAGGGGAAAAACACTACTTGGTGGGTTGGAAACTTCTGTTATTGTGTTCTTGTTTGTGCTGTCTTGATATATTCTAGTAAAGAACTGTTATTCCTTTTCCCATATTTTTTTGCCTGGAAGCTCTGTAGTTTCAAAAGTATAATAATTTGAAAGGGAGGGGGTTCTCTTTCCATTCTAGGAAGATTCCCCTTCCTTGGCAGACATCTGTCTTTTAAAGCAGGGCAGAGACACCAGAAAATACTGACTTTCCATTCCTTGCTTCTACTGGATCTCACAATGGCAAAAGGCTACCTGAGGCAGCAGCAGCCCTGGAGGTCACAGCCTGAAGAGGCTGCTGTGGCAGAACATGAGTGACAGATGCTTTTGTGTCCAAGGGCTCCATTTTGGAAGGCACAGCTCCCTGACGCTGTGTCCAGCCCAGGGAACACTCACCAAAGGAGATCTCGCCGTAGTTGATCTCATCGACATCGAACTCTAAGCTTGGCACGGTGACGCTGCCCCTGGAGGACAGAGCAGGCAATGGCTCGGTTAAAGGCATTGCAAGGGCCTGGCTGTCGTGGCTCAGGGGCACAAACCCGGGCTCGGGGCACCCTGGGTTTCCAACCAACACAGCCCCGTGTGCTCAGCACAGGGCCCTGGGCGCAGGAGGCAGCTCCAGCCAAGGGGCAGCAGCCAACAGCCCCTGATGGGCAGGCAGGAGAAGCCCCCGGGTTGCTGGGGGTCCTATGAAGGACCCTGAACACACACCCACACATGGCTCCGTGCCTCAGTTTCCCCATCTGCAATGGCATGGACATCAAGGTGTCCCCACAAACTTCTGTAAGCAGCCCTTCCAGCCACAGCTTCCCTGCTTTTCTCCTTCTGAGCTGCAACTGCTGTTCCCATGGAGGAGCTTTCTCAAGAGAGTTTGACCCACACAATCATTACAGACAGAGTTCTGAGACATGAATGCAGGGGAGCCCCAAACATCCTCTGAAAAGAGCAGCAGCAGTTCTACACAATGGACAGATCAATCCTAGAGGCAAGGACCAGCTTGTCAGCAGTGCACAGCTGGCACAGCCAAGAGCAAGAGCTTCAACAACCAAACAAGGCTGTCCTGAATCTAGCACAGCACCTCACCTGCCCTTGAACTCAGCAGACACACTCCAAAAGTCACCAACATCCACTGAAATCAGCACTTGAAGCTGCACAACACTCATGAGTTGATTTCATGTATTGATGCCAATCAATGCCCACTCTGCCTTTTGGTTCAAAATCAAGGAGCAGTGAGCTGTGCCTTGTGTGGTACTCACAGGACTGCCCCTGGCTCTGCTCTGCACATCTCAACAAGAGACACCTGCCCCTGCTCAAGGAGAAAGCTGCTTATGCAGAAACACCCCATGGCCATTTTGGGGGAGGGACAGACGAGAATCAATTATTTGATGGTGAAAGGTTCCCTCTTGATTTCCAAACTAAAAAAGCAGCACCTTTCCTCCAAAAGCAAAGCCAGCATCGTTGTTTCTCCACTATGGGCAGACCTACTCACCACTTTTCTCTTGCTAAGTAATAACTTTCTTGTTCTTTTTAATCCATTTCCCTTATCTCATTGGTATAATCCAGTTTTCATTTCTTTACTGCCTTGAGCCAGTGCCTCCCAAGAGCAGCAGCCCAGCTCCAGAGCTGCAGAGCAGCCAGCATCAGCTCTCCTGCTTCCACTCCATTATCCTGCAGCACATGGCTCAGGCTGGCAGGGACAAGGCCTCACGCTGCTGTGGTGCTGAGCACTGAGCTCTGCCTCCCCTATGATCAGCCCTTCTCCCTGTGCCTGGGCCAGGATTCTCTTGCCATGGCACCAGCCCACGGGACGGTGCCCATGTCCCTGGCACAGTTCCTGACTCCCACATCAGCCCTTTGCTGGCTGTGCAAAGGAGGCACCAGAGCCCTCTGTGCACAGGAGCTGGGGGCACAGCTTGTGCCCCACAGCATGGCCATGAGAGCTGAGCTGAGGCTGCTGCTGCCCATCTGGCAGGGATTATTCACACAAGGTTTTACAAACACTGCTGCTGCTGCAGAATCAGCAGGGCTGGCCCATCTGCAAAGCCCTGGGGGCCTTGCTGGGTGTTCAGGTGGGACATCCCAGAGCAGCTGCTGCCCAAAGCTGATCCATCCCACTGCCTGCCATGGCCCAAGGCACAGGGAGATCCCTGCAGGGAGGAGTCATTCCAGCTCCCGGCTACCACACAGGGCAGCAGGCAGCCTGACACTAAAGCAATGCCAGCAGCAGAGCAGAGATTCAGACCTCAGGAAACACCTTTTTTCTCTGCTCCACCCCAAAAGGAGGCAGGTGGGGGATGTCCCAGAGACAGCCACAGATGTGCCCACCCAGCTCCCAGGGTCCTTACTTGATGGTCAGGATGGCAGGCATAGGAGATCCAGCCACACTGAACTGGAACTCCTCCTCAAAGCTCCCCAGCACGGTGGCACTGAAGGCGATCTGAATAGTCTGGTTCCCACCTGCTGCAATGATCCCCTCCTCGGGCTCAAACTTGAAGCAGGAGCCCACGTTGGTGGTTGAAGGGATATAGATGAAGGGAGCATCAAGAGCTCCTTTGTTAATCAGTTCCACCTGCAGAAGCAAGAAAGCAAAATGGAAATCCATGTGGAACCTTCCTTTCTTGTGAGTTATTGTCCAATGATGCAATGAACACCCAGCAAAGGCAGAAGATGCTTTGTGCTGCTGAATGGCAGAAGTCCAAAGATTCAACAGGACAAGTTCTGCCTTTGGGTTTTCATGCAGAGCAGTGGCAACTCCACAGAACTGCAGTCACCCTGGCTTATCCCATGGGCACAGAGCAGTGCCCCTCTGCTCAGCAGCACCAAGCGCATTGAGAGCTGGCCCTGAGAGCAACGTGGGCTGATTGCAGCTGCCTAGGGAATCAGCCCAGAGCTGCTGCTGCCCCAGTGAGCCCAGCTCCAACAGCACCATCTGCTCATTCACCTTTTCCCAGACCATGAAAACAATACACTGAGAATGAGGCATCAGCATCAAAACATAGAGACAGCACCATCTTTTGGTGAGAAAACTCAGCGTGTCTTTCCCTTCCACAGCCACACTTTTGAAAGTGTTTGGCATGATGTAGAGCCTCATTTTCTACATGTTTCAGTTGCTCTCTCTTGATTTATTTTTTTTTTTTCTGGAGGGAGAGGCAAATAGGTAGAAAACTCCTTTGCTTTATTCCCAGGAGCACTTTTCTCTTTCTCGGGTCAGAGATGCACCGAGGCCAAAGTGTGGTGAGGGACTGGTCAGCAAGGAAAAGAACTCCCAAGCCTTTAGCAAGGGCCAGCACTGAGCCAGGAGGCTGGATGGCTTTCCTGTGACTTCCAGGAATAGGCAGGGACACTTGGCTGGAAGCTGTTTGCAGTGGGCTGAAGCCCAAGGCAGCCAGTTTGTTGCAGCTGCTTCTGCAGAGCCCAGTGCAAAGGGGCCTTGTGTCTGGCACTGCCACAAAAGCCTCTGAACATGCAGCTTTTGGAGGCAGTGTTGGTTTCATGTGGCAAGGGGTTGTTTTGCAGGAAGCCTGCCAGCTGATCCCTAAGGAAGGCTGCCCAAAAGCAGGGACTGGGGCTTCAGGAACAACTGACACACCTTTGTGACCCCTCAGATTTGAGCAGTACAACAAATATTCCCTGCTCACAAGTGCCCGGGTTGGCAGCAAGTCCACAGCTCCACCAGGCTTGCTGCTGCCTCAGGAGCCATCAGGATCCATCCCAAGCCCTGCTGCTCACCTCATGGATGTGGGAAGAGTTGACAAAAACATTCCCAATGTTCAGTGTATGAGAGCTGAACTCGACCAAGGGTCCTTGGCCTTCCCCTCTGAGGCGCAGAGGCAGCCTGCTCTCACGGCCTGGGGAGAGATGTCCATTGCAGTACAATCATTCCCTCTGCTCCACTGCATTTTCCAGGCTGGATGCAACCAGCTCCTGATGCTGCAGGAGAAGATATGCACCCTTCTCTTCCCTCAGGAGATATCCCTTGGGGCTGACTTCTAATTTCTAACCCATTCCTCGGGCTGCTTTCCAATTTAAACCAGCAGTCTGCTGAGGTTAAAACATCTCTGATGTCCTGTAGTGACAGGCCAAGGAGTAATGGGTAGAAATTGAAAGAAATTTAGGTTAGATATTAGGGAAGAAATTTTTTACTATGGGGGTGGTGAGGCACTGGGGCAGATTCCCCAAGGGTGAGGCTCCAACCCTGAAAGTGTTCAAAGCCACGCTGGATGGGGCTTGGAGCTACCTGAGCTAGTGGGAAGGGACTAGATGATCTTTAAGGTCCATTCCATCCTGAACATGCTAGAATTCTGTGGTTTCTTTCCCATGCACTTAGAGGAGCTCTGAAATCCATTCAGGGAAGGCACAAAGCTCATTAAGAGCAAATTGCCAGGCAGCAATTGCCAAACTACCTGGCCCAGTAGCACACAACTTCATTGCCAAAGTCCTCAATTTCCGACACTCAGCACTGTGTTCTATTTCCACAGACTGTGAGCTGCAAGGTGACAATTCCCACACAGGGACAGAAGCAGGTGCTGGCCAAGGGTGCTCCTTCTACAACCACCCTGGGCTCAGTGGGGCTCAGCCATGTCTGGGCACTGGGATGGGATCCAGGCTCAGGGAGCACATTTATAATTCAGCTCCTGCTGCCTGATGATGAATCCATGTCAAATGGAGCCATCCTGGAGGTGTCTAGAGGGGCTTAGTGCTTGTTCACTAAAGCTGCTCTGCTCTGTAGCTCTTTGGCCTTTGAGGAAATGCTGGCAAAGCCATGGCATGAAAACCTCTCCCTGCACTGCCTGGGTTGCTCTGGGATTGGTAACCCAGACACGGCTGTTCTGAGCCCTGGCCCAGCACGGGAGACTCCCTGGGAGCTGCAGGGCCAGGGGGGATGTGCCAGCACTGCCCTGCTGACCAGGGACTCTTCCCAGCAGTTCCATGGGAGCCCAGGCTGGCACCATGGCTTCACTGTGGGTGGGAGAAGCAGAGGGAAGGAGCTGTACCTGAGATGCTGAGGTAAGCCATACTTTGGTACCCCAGTACGTCCAGGGGTTTAAAGGTCACTCTGATTCCGGCCGAACAATTCGGCCCGATTTCTCCCTCCTACAACAGAAAGACAGCAAAACATTTCTCTTCAAACTTCGTGTTTCTTGTTCTCAACCACAGTCCTGTAAGCCTTGATTTAGAGCATCAATGATGAGTGAACAACACAAGGAGCCCAAGGAAACACTCCAAACCCAGCTTAACATAGTGCTGGAAGCTCTCAATGCTCAGCTGATCAGCTCCCACTCCCCACAATATTCCTGCTGCTCTGACACAAGCTCTTGGTCCCATCATGCTGCTGTCAGCTACAGTGGGATGCAACTGCCACTGTGCACTTGGCCTCAGATGGGCCATAGGAGTAACCAAGAAGAGAACATGATCCCCTTCCTTGGAAATAAAAATATTAGTTTAATCTGTTTTGAAAGAAAGCAGAGGTTGGCATTATTCTAGGGTTTATTCCAAGATGAGAAGAGATTTTGCACTGTGCAGACAGCAGGCATTCATCATCTCTCCCAATGCCAGTACTCAGACTCAGGGCTCTGGTTGATGGGAGCACGTGGCACTTTGCTTGCATCACCAGAAAAGGAAAAGGTTTTCTGTCCCTGTGTGCAGGACAACTCCAAAGGCCCATTTCAGCCTTCCACCCTGGTGTCCAGGCTCACAGATGATGCTGGAAGGGACACTCAGAAACAGTGCAAGGCATGGTTACAGGAGGGGATTGGCATTTCTGTCATTAACTTGGGCTGAATTTGGCCTCCTTTTGCCAGGGAACCATTGCAAGCTTCAGGTCAGTGTGTGAGCTGGCAGTGCTCCAACAGCCTCTGCTGAGCCCCACGAGTGGGGGGAGCCCCTGCCTACAGGAACTGCTCCCTGGGACACTGACAGGACACGCAGGCAGGGCCTTGAGCTCCAGCCTGGCAGCAGAGCTGGGCTTTGTCAGGCTCCCAGCCCTGCCTGGAGCCTGCAGGGCACAAATGCTTTGAGCAGGGAGCTCTGCAGCCGCTCCAGAGAGGAGGAGGAGGAGCAGGGAGGAGGAGGAAAATGGGGTTCTCAGCTATCACTTACCATTGGCTCAATGAAAAAAATGTCATCGGAGAACATCATGGAGTCTTCTTGCACCTCTGCCATCTTCTCCTGGGCCATGCTGGTCAGGAGAGCAGCGCCATCTTCATCTTTCTCCTCCTCTGATTTTTTCTCCTCTGTGAGTTTTTCCAGCCTCACCTGGCTCGGTGAGTGCAGCAAACTGCGCCGCCTGCAGCCCCAGGGAGAGACAAGGCCAGCAGATGGTTTCATGAGCCACAGATTTGCAGAGAGAAGTGTGAGTGCAGGAGAGAAAGCACTTGGGGAGGAGCAGCAGCAGCTTCCCAGCAAGGGCTGACCCCAAGCCATGGGAGTCCCAGATGGATCAGAGGACAACTTGTTCACTGGCACAAGGTAGTTTTACTCCACACTTGCAAGCTCAGGAGAGCTTTCCAAAGCCAGAAGCCCTCTAGAGAACCTCCTGGCTCAAAGCCTCTGCCAAAACTGAGGGAGAATCCACCGACCACCTCAGCTGGCGTTTCCTACCACTGAGCTACTTGGGGAAAGCAGATAAAAGATCATGGAGCAGGACTTCCCTGGGAAGGGGAGATGAAGCTGGCTTGCAGCCACGTGTTACCAGCATCACTCTTTGTTTCTTCCATTTTGGACCTGCCCCGTTCCCTACTCTGCCTTTCCCAAGAGCATCCCAGAGCACTTCCAAAAGAAATGGATGAATTCAGGCACCACATCCCTTCAGTGACATTCAAGGCTTTATATGCATGAAAACAGAGGCTCTGAGAGGGGAAGGGACTTTGTTGTGCAGGAGGGAGACAGCAAACTCCTGGAGTTTCATGATCCACAGCTTTTTGGGTCCCATCCCAGTGCATGGTAGTAGAATGTCCTGAAAGGGAAAGGATCCTGCACTATCTCCTCTCATAAAAAGTCCTCTTTGCTCTGAGATCTCAAAAGCTTCTCTGGCAGCAGGACAGTGGCCTTGGAGCTAAAACTATTCCTGCAATTGGAAGTAAGGAAGAACAACATGTCCTGGTGACAGTCTAGGACACAAACTGCCATAAAACCAGATGTAATTGGAAGAAACCCCACAAAAGCAAAACCAAGTTGAAGTTTACTTTGGGGAAACGTAGTTGGTTCTGAGGGAAAAGTGGATCATCTGGGGTCCAGGCTGAGGCAGGCAAGTGGGAAAAAATGGAAATAAACAGCCCAGGGAAGTAGCCAGAGAAGGTCATGGGATTTTCTTTTACCACGCAGAGCTTGTATGGAAGTCAAACACAGTGTAAGGAGATAGAGAACAGTGGCAAACCAAGAAGCCCAGGGCACTAAAGGACCCTCTCACCAGCCATTCAAGCGGGCAAGGGTCGATCTCCTGGTCCTTTGCAGGCAATTTAAAATGGCTCTGGGGAGTGCGAGTGACCTGGCCCGCAGCACACAGGGGCTTGCCACGGCACTTTTGGCCCAGAAGTTTTGGCCCAGCAGTTTTGGCCCAGCAGTTTTTCAGTTTTTGCTTGGCTGAGCAGAAAGGGTGCAGTGACTCGCTCTCCCTGTGTAGTGGGTTGTGTCTATTTGCTGGTTGTGAGGTGCAAGCCTTTTTTTTTCTTTCTTTCTTGTTTCTGCTTTTTTTATTTCCCTAGCAATGGTTTACAAATGATGAAAAGCCCTTGCTGCTGCTGCTGCCAGCAGGAGTGCACTAACTCAAACAGAACCCTTAGAAAGGACGAAGCTGCCCAGGCCCCTGGCTGCAGGGAGGGTCTGGCCTGGTGCTAAGATCAGAGGTTAGTGCAAAAGACACCTGTGTGTGGAGTCAGCAGGTGAATGATCTGCTCTGTCCCGTGGCAGAGCTTAAGGAAGAAGTGGAAAGGCTGAGGAGCATTAGGGAGAGTGAAAAATAAATAAACTGGTGGAGTTACACCCGTCCAACCCTGAGAGCAGCTCAGCAGGAACCAGAGGAGCCCTGCCCATCTTGTGAGCAGGCAGAAGGAGGAGACCTAAGAGACAGTGGGGAATGGAAATGGGTCTCTACAGGAGAGGTAATAAAATTCTGTCCTGACCCCCATCACCCACCCAGGTGCCCTGACAGAACAGCTATGAGGCCCTGGCTCCAGAGGGTCAGGCAGATGACACTAAGGAACAAATTCTGTCTGGAGAGTCTCCCAGTTGCACTTGGGCTGTCAGACAGATCACAGCCTCAAGTATTAACAAGAAGGGTGGTGGTAGTAGGTGACTCCCTTCTAAGGGGAACTGAGGGCCCTGTACATTGACCAGATCCATTCCACAGGGAAGCTACCTCCCTGGAGGTAGGTGCTGCCTCCCTGGAGTCCAGGTACTGGATATCACCAGGAGATCCCCTAATGATGAATTAGGGAGTTTAGTTCCCTAAATGAACTTGATCTGTTCACCACTGTCTGGGGTACAGTGACCGTGAAATAATCGAGTTGTCAATATTTGGTGAAATGAGGAGGGGCATCAACAAAACTTCCACTGTGGACTCCTGGAGGGCAGACTTTGGCCTGTTCAAGAGACTGATTTGGAGAGTGCCTTGGCAAACAGCCCTTAAATACAAAGGGGTCCAGGAAGAATGGAGATACTTCAAGAAAGAAGTCTTCAAGACACAGGAACAAACTGTCTCTGTGTGCTGAAAGACAAGCTGATGGAGAAGACAACCAGCCTGGATGGGCAAGGAGCTCTTGAAGGAACTAAGGGAAAAAAAGAGGGTGTATCACCTTTGGAAAGTGGGGCTAGCAACTCAGGAACTGTTTAAGGACTGTTGGTCATGTAGGAAAAAGATTAGAGAGGCAAAAGCCCAATTAGAACTTGAGGAAATCCAGTCATTGCAGCCAACCTTTCCTTCCCAAAATGCCATCCTTGGCTGGAGTATAAATGACCTGGAATGCTGAGTGCTGAGCTCCTGAAGCCCAGGGCGACACACCCCACTGCCAGGCATGGTTTACTTGGCCTAAACCATTCAAAAGCACCAACACCCCCTGAGGCCACACATCAGTTTCAGTCCTGGGCCATATATCTCACTGAAATGCATCTTTCAAACCAACCTCCTCTTCACTTCATTCTCACGTTCCTCAGTAGGAAAAGCCTTCCACTGGAAGTGGGCTGTGATGTTACTCCTGTTTTCAATGAACACGGTTCTGTGGGTAGATGTGGTGATGTAGGTGGTGTCAACGTGCACGATATTTGTGCTCAGCCCAACGTTGACATCTACAGCTTCTCCATAGAGCTTTGTGTGGATTCTTTCTTCACCTGGAACAAAGCAAAGGAGAGTCTTTGCTCAGCTCACTGGCTGATGGAAGCACAAGGAACAGAGCAAACCACGGGGCACAGAAGAAGGTGTCCCAGCTTTTAGTTGCATTAGCAGTTCTGTGCATCAGTCTGTTTATCACATCCTGGCAGCTCTGTGTGTAGAGCGTGGGGATGTCCTGGGCAGCTCCTTAAACACCTTATTTCTGAGAGTGTTTGTGGAGATTTGGCCCCAAGGGGACAGGATGGACAGGGAGATTGGTCCATGTGCTCTGGTGACCCACTCAGATCACCAGGATTTCTGATTTCTGCATCCAAGTCCTTCAGGTGACAGGGCTGAGGAGCCCTGCTCAGTCCTGCCTTGCCCAGGCCCTCCCCGGGCATCCCAGGAGACTCCTGTCTCTCCTGAGCCCTTGGATCCCTTCTTGCTGACCAGCAAATATGCCTGGGGGCAGGTGGGCAGAAAAAGGAGGCCCAGAGGAACAAGTGAAGTGACAGCCCACAGCAGGAGGGGACACAGGTGAGGAAACACAGCCAGCCTGGCTCTGCAATGTGACAAACCACTACAAACTGAACACCATGAAAATTATCATCATCTCCCTGTCCAAACCCACAGCCACATCAGTCTTGAAATATTTTATATTGCTGTGATTTCAAATACCAAGCTGGAGCATTTCAAATTAAATAAAAAAGGGACAAAGGAAAGATTAATAAGTACAGAGCAGCTTCTTTATGAAGACTGAATGGGATTCCTCAGTCTAGAAATCAAATGGGAGATAGATGTGAGAGGTCTGCAACAGCATGAACGACCTGGGAAATGGGGATGAGGAAGACTTTGTCTTGACTTGTCACCAACCAGGAACTCGAGGGCCTGAAAATGTTATTAGAGAGAAACTACATTTATGTGTAGAGGGCAACATAGAAAAAGGGTCTGTGGCAAGCCAATGGAGAAGCAGCATATGGGACAGAGGTGTGCAAGAATTCCATTGCATTGGAGAGTCTGATGGAAACCTCACACCTCTCATACAGCACTGCCCAGGAATAAAATAAAACTTCACCCAGGCACAGCCCCATGGTAGTGGAGAATTAGGGTTCCTCCTCCCTCCACTCAGCAACTCCCAGCAAAACAGGAGTCCAAAAATCCCCTGTTAGAGGGGGTTTTATCAAGTCCCCAAACACCAAGGAGTTCTCAGGTTTTTTTGGGGTAAATCTGGAACAGGGAGGCACCTCTGGAGGGAATGCAGGGGATGGACAGCAGGGAGCCATGTGCCGAACTGTCCTGTGCCCTGCAGGGCCCAGCACTCACCTGTGCTGCAGCTCAGGAGGCTGCAGTGGTCACCCTTGGTCAGCGGGTGAAATGTCACTGTCACCTGCAGGGTTTCACCAGCGCCCAGAGTTCCTGTGGCCGGCACCACGGAGAAAGGACTGCAACACAGAGAGAGGGGTCAGGCCTGGGGACGCCTGGCCATGAGATTCCTGCTGCACTGCAGCTCCCTTGGGCAAGCAGGGAGCAAACCAGGCACAGGCAGCACAAGAGACAGAACAGACAGGGTCAGAAACAGCCACTGAGCCACTGCTGAGGAGATCCAGCCCTCACAAGATCCTGGGGGTAAAATGGCCTCAGCTCCCCCATACTGTGCATCCAGCTCTCTGCAATGAGCCTCAAGGCTCCCACTGCCAGCAATCCCATCAGAGAATGGTTTGTGAAGAGCACAGAGAGGGTTCAGAGCTATCTGCATGCACAACTTGACACTGACTGCCTCAGGAATTCCTCTTTTCCTGCTGCCTATAAACCACATCTCAAGAGATGCAAATGTTAGGGCACTACCTGTCCTGTGAGATTACAGCCTAGGAATCAGACAGGGAGAAGGAACTTTTCCTTGAAGACCGAGGAATAATTACTGTTGAATTTGTAGTGTAGTTCTTTGGTTTATTTTACCTTGAAAACATGCTGATTTAGCCTAAAATGGGCACATTTTATCAGCATTTCAATGAAAGTTGCTCTAAGAAAAGGAGCAGTCAAAACTCTAAAAGAGTGCAAATAGAGTGCAGATTGTAGGAGGATGGATTGTAAGAGAATAGAGATAGTGCAGGAGGCAATCTCACCCCTGAGGATTTGCAGCTGTACTAATTACCAAAGAGTAGGAACAGCCTTGCCCTCAGTAGGTCACTGCTGTGTCCAGTAAGGATGGTGCAATAAGGATGGGTGTTATAAAAGAGCGGATTAGCTGGTGCAGAGAGAGTTGGAGTTTTTCAGCTGTGCTGTGAAGAGTAAGGGTCAGGTGGTCGTGCTAGGGACAGCAAGGGTCAGTATGTGCTGTGAGGGACGGGAAGCAGGAGGAAAGAGGAAAGGAGTCAGTGTTGCGAGGAGCTGCCTGTGAGAACTCCCAGAGAGAAGGCAGGAAAGTTCTGCAGTGGGATGATAAACTGACAGTGAGAGTCAGCTCCCATCCACCGTCCACTGGTGCCAAGCACCAACACCACCAGCAGATTAGAGCAAGACAGTGGCATGGAAACAAGACCCAAAAGGAGGATGCCATTTACAGTCTGAAGGGTCCAATCCCAGCTAAATGAAGCACCAATAGCAGGAGCACATCAAGGAAGCACAACAGGAGGTTTCTTTGTATTTACCAGCAATGCAGTCTGGGATTCTGGGCTGTCATGCAGGCTGGTAACTGTTTGCTTGGCCCAGCAGGCAAACTCTGTACAATGTGTTGGAAATAATGATGCAGATGTGTTGGTGCACTTTGGATTTAACAGGAGCAATCAGGATTGGTCACCAGGTAAACAGCTCTTGCCTGACAAGCACAAGACTCTGTGCTTTGATGCTCAGGGGAAATGTGTTTCTGCCCAGCAGCTGCTGGGCTTTGTGCACTTCTACAGCCATGGCCTTGGTGCTTTGCCAGTGGTCAATCTGTCACTTAAAAGTGTGTTCTGGGGACTTTGGTGATGAATGCATCACACCCAAAAACAAAGAGAACATCTGGCAAGCTGAACTTTATTCATGTCAGTAGTGACAGCTGATGAACTTGCTTCAGGTTCTGCTCATTCAGGACCTCTTGCTGTAATTATGGGCTGACCTGTTCCCATTGCCACTGGTGAGAACATCACTGCTGGCTGATGGAGAAGCCTGGGGCCAGCAATGTTCATGTGCTGGACATGAGACTTTGGAGGGAGGGGAGGAAAGACAAGGCCCCAGCAGCCCCAGAGCCAGATCAGTGCTCGTGCTCCTGCATCTGCCCCGGGGCTGATGCCAGCACTGCTGCAGCTCTGCTGGGGCTGGGGGGATCAGGGCCTGCTGGGGGCAAGGCACAGCATTCTGTTCTTAGTCTTTGGCCAGAAATTTCATCAGAACAGAGAAGCTGCCAGTTAGGGAATCCCTGGCCAGGCTGCAGCACTGCCTTCCATTCCATTCCATTCCCTTCCCACTCCTGCCCCATGTTTACATGCTCCCATGCTCCCGCCCTCAGATGGCAGGATGGGAATAACATTCCAGGGATGAGAAAGAAGGTGTCTTCTTCTTTTCACATTATCAGGAGAAGAGGATCCAGCCAAGTCCAGGACTCAGTCGTCAGGATTGAAAAACTGACTCAAATTCAGCCCCCGCATCTCCTCCGTCCCTGGGCTGTACCCACCAGACTCCTCTGTTCCTGCTGTAGCACTCATCTCTCACACACACCTGGCTCCCCAAGACCCAAGGACACAAGCTCTACTCCTCTGAATTTCAGCCAGCATCACTAAGCTGTTCCCTGAGCCCACAGATACAAGAGCTGTGAAGGAGACATCCCTGACACTGTAATAACCAAATGAAAACCACTGCTGAGAGATGGGGCTGGCAAGCTAAATTTTGGCCTTTTATCTGTTAATTGTGAGCTGTTCCTTAAGACACTTCTCATCCTCTTAGATCCATCCTCTCAATGAATCACTACTGCACCTGACAGGCAGAAAAGATAAGGTATGGAGGGGGTTTTAATAGGTTGTTTTCACCTGCTTTTTAACTAGGTCCATTGGTATGTTTGTTTACTTGTGTGGCATCTAAAGACAGGTCCAGATCTCCCAAGGGCACCTTGCAACCCCCAGACACTGCTCTTGCTTTGAGCAGTGTGTCTGCTCAGATGATTTCCAGAGGTCCCCTCCAGCAAAAGTTATTCTATACTTTTACCTTCTAAATGAGCCCAATTGCTTTTCACATATTCACTAAATGTCTCCTATTTCCTATAGACCTGTGCATGTCCCTATGGGCATGTGGTATATGGAGAGGCATTACAGGAGCTCAACCTTCATCAAAGTTCCCAATGAAGAATGCATGATCTTTTGGCAAACATTTAACACAAAACAAAAAGAAAAAACAGCAGAAACACAGGAACTTCAGAGTATTTAAAAAGAAATCTCAATGGAAGAAGCACAACCTTATTCAGAGATTTAAATCATCTTTTGAAATTTTAAACTGTCTTTGAAAGGTTCATCATGGAACAGAAGAGGTGACTGATGCCCTCAGCTGACAAGGGTAATCAGATCAGCTTTAAGTAACAGGAACTGCACTGGCTGCCTGCAGCACAGCTCATGTTGGGCATCTCATGAGAGGACCACTGGAAAGCCACGTGCTTGTGTCCTCCCAGAGAATGGGTCTATTTGGCTGACAGTAGTGAGTAGGCATTTCAGAAGCTGCTTGTGCTCAGCAGGGTGCAAGCCAGCTACTAACATGTTCCAGCACCCTCCAGGAAATTTGGGACAGAGAAAGCCCAAAGGCCACTGAAAGCAAGAGCAGATGCCATCCATGCTGCTCCCTTCCAGCCAGGCTGCAGGGCAGCAGCTGCAATGCTCTTTCCCAACTCTGCTCTCACCCAAAGGTGTTTGCACAGGGACAGATGAGCTGCCTCACCTCTGGGTGCTCAGCTGGTACCGAGTTTTCAGGTTACCGACATTGCGCACCAGCAGAGTCTGCTGGGTGCTGTGCTTGACTGGACACTTGGAGAAGTCCAGCTGGGCAGGGAAGTCCAGCACAGCTCGGGCACCAATGGCCACAATTGGCACAACGATCCTTTCCCTTGCAGTGACGCAGACGAACTCGTGGGAATAATCCTGCAGGAAAAGAAAACTGGCTCAGCACAGGACATTTAGTGCCATCCCCATGGCAGAAGAAAAACCATTTCTATAACCCTTCAAGGGCATCAATTTACCTATCCCACTCTAAAATGAACACTAAGTTCTACTAATATGTCAGATTTTAAAGACACAAGTGCACTTTGCAAAGCCTGTCTCTGTGGCATTAAGCTCTTGTGTCACTTGGGTCATACGGAGAACTACCCTAGGTCACCATAATTTTTACTCTAAATTTTAATTATGTTAAACAGTTCCTAAGTCCCTTCTAAGGAACATGGAGCTGGGGAACACAGGACATTGCTCTTTAGGTTTCTATATTCCCACTGTCTGAGAATAGGACAAAGTGTTCAAGCAGCAAAAGGAAGATGAGAAAACAGCTGCACCCAAAGACATCCTGCACCTGTGGCCTGGTGCAGAAACATCAGTTGGCTCAGAACTCCCCTCTAACTTTGCCTGTCCAACCAAGTCAGGAGAAGAACAGTGCTAAGAGGTAGCAGGATGCTGTTGGAAAGGGCCTCTCTCTGTTTCAACCCTTCTGTATGAACAAGCCTCCAGATCAGAACATGAACCCTCCAGATCCCAGCACTGAGATCAGACTTGCCAGGGCCTCAGCACTGCTGTTCAAACCTCCCCGCAAAAGCACCTTTGGCATGGAACGGGTGCCAGCTGACAGAGCAAGCACAGGGACAGGCATGAAGACAGAGCCCCAGCAGTGTCACTGCCACGGGCTCTGGGCTCACAGCTCTGCCTGCAGGTGTTGTACCTGCCCTACACCAGCTCCTTCAGGCAGGTGTCCAAGAGCCCTGCAGCTCAGCAACCTCCTGCTGACCAAGGGCACCCAGGGCCCAGTGTGCCTGTGCCAGGCCGGGCTCACGGGCACAGCACATCCTCTGCCCTGGCCCTGCAGCTGTGCCAGGCTCACTTGTGCTCTGGGACAGCACAGCTGCAAGGCTGCACAACAGAGGGGTGAAAAAGCACCGGCTTTGCTCCAGCCCAGGGGCAGGCAGGGAAGCTGTTGGCAGTCCAGGAAGGAGGAAAGCTCTCTGACCTCTTTGTTCCTCTGGTGTTTTCCATCAGAATGAAACCCCTTCCACTGGACCTAGAGATGGCCCAACATCTATCAACAGCCCTCTGTCATTTTCATCCTCTTTCCTGTGCATCTTCCCTTGGCAATGCTCAGCAATGTGCAGGGAGGGGAAGCAGAGCCTGTCAGGCCTGGCTGCAGTGCCTGCCAGCAGTGCCAAGGTGTGACTGGCTGCAGGCTGCCTGCCCACGCCTGGAGCCCAGCTCACAGCACGCAATGGGCTGCAGCCAGAGTGCAGGGAAAACAATGGCTGTGGAGATCATTGTGTGCTTTGGCCCCTCCAGCCTCACCTTGCTCTCGTCAGGGGTGAAGCGGACGCGCACAGGGACAGAGGCGCCCGGCAGCACGACACGGTACGCGTTGTTGGAGCTCACCAGCTGGAAGTAAGGTGAGCTCTCCATGGAGACCTTCACCACCTGAGGAAACTGCAGCAAAGACAGGAAATGATGACTTGGCCACTTGTGGAAACAGGATGAGAGGAGCCCTGTCCGTGCCCTGGTGACATCCCTCCTTGGCGCCTTTCCCAAAGCACTTTCAGCTGAGCAGGCACAGGCACATCATTCACAAGGCTGAGCTTGAACCCCTTCTCTCTGGCTCCAGCATTTTGGCCAGGGGCAGTTGGGCAGTGCCTGCTGGGAAGGAAGGGCCGAGCAGGTCAGCACCAGCAGGATGGAGACACAGCACCTGAACCAAGTCACCTGCATATTCAACAAGGCCAAAAAGCCTGCTGGCTTCTGCCTGCACACAGCCATGAAGTGGTCATGTTCCAGAGGGGGAATGTGCTACCTAAAAGCAAACCAGCCCATTTCTGTGGGGGAAGGGAGAAATTCCCTTCTAGCAGATCAGGGTTGGGTAAGGACCTTCTGGGGACAGAGTCAGGCAGGCAGAGCAGCAAGACAGGAGACCAAACACTGTGGTCTTACTGGGAATAAAAGCAAACCTGAAAAGCAAAAAAAGGAACACAGCAAGACAATCCCTAAAACAAGGAGATGACAAAGAGAATTTAAATGGGCAGTAAAGCAGCAAGGAAGAATCATAAAACCATGAAAGCAATCAGCTTGCCAAAAGTGACAGAAACACAGACAGGCTGTGCCTATTGACTCTGGGCTTCAAAGGCATTTTCTGCCTGGAGAAACAGGACCAGCACTGACTGACAGTGTGGTTCCAGTATTCCAGTATGCAAAGCCAATCTTGGCTCTCCAGGGCTTCCTGCTGCCTGTGCAGGCAAGCTGGGCTGCTGGGCATTCCTGCCTGCAGCCAGCAGGCCAGGTTCGGCCCTCTGGGGTACTACATGCACAGCACACACGCATTTTCTAGCACACTGATATCGTCAACCCTTGAGCACCAAAATGCTCTCCAAAAGTCTAAACCAGATGATTTGGACTCCCTCCTGTCTCCTCCCACCAGCCCACTCTTGGCACAAGCCTCACTTGAGAAAATGTTTCTCTGACTGAAATTCAGAATGTAAAGAGTTGTCCTCTTTACAGTGGAACACAACTGCTGACCTTTTACAACTTTTTCCCTCTCAGCTCTCTTGGGAAACCGCAAAACAATCACAATTACTTCACATGAAGGTGCAAACCTCCAGGAGCACATGGCTTTGGATGTGCTGTGCTTCTGCAAAGGGAAAGCAGAGCACCGTGTTGCTTTTGGAAAAGCTGAGCAGACCTGGATGAAGCTGAGCAGGAGCCTCAAGTGGCACCTAAAGGCCTCCCACTGCTTCTATTCCATCAGTCTGATTGCAGGGCTCTTGCAGAACACGGTTCCTGCAGGGCCAATGCCATTAATGAGAAGTGATTCCAGCCTAAAGTGCAGAAGGCTCAGCCCCTGAGCTTTGGCTGTGAGCTGCACAGAGGGAGCCAAACTGGCTGAGAGAGGCAGAGATTCCTACCAGGAGCCAAGATTAACCAAGAAGATACAGGATGTGGTATAGACTCGAGGCAAAGCATGAGAGCAGGTAAGAACTGTACAGCCCTCAACATTCCTATCAGTGCAGAGCTTTCCAGAGAAGGAAACTCCTTTGGCATAGATACCATCAACACATGGCCAAAATCTGGGGACAATTCCCAGCACAGGAAGATTTCCACCATCTTGCAGAACAAAGGTGCTGAGACATTTTCTTCTGCATGTGCTGCAGCAGATAACTTGCTTTGCTGTACACTGGGGGAATGACAGCACTCTCCTCTTCCAGCACAGCGTTAAAGCCTCGTGTGCCAGCACTTACCTTGTCCTTATTCATGAGAGACAGCGCCATCTCATAAACCTCATGAGCGACAATGTTCTCAAATACCATCTCTGGTGGGGAAACCTCAAACGAGCTCGGTTTCAGGGCACCTGTTGACGACTGGAGAGGCGAGAGAGAGCAGGGAGAGCTTCAGCTGCTGGGAGGAAGGTTCATCAAGGATCCCTTCCACTGATCCCCAGTGAAGTACAGACTCTGGGGGAGCACGTCTGCCCAGCCCACACTGGGCAAACAGTGGCTCACCCACCTCTGCTCTGAGCTCATCCACAGCTGCTGGGCCACACAGAGCAGGCTCAAGCCAAGCTGCTCTTTTGGCATGGATTTCTCCAGGTTTCTTTCTCCAGAATGCCAGGCAGCACTTTCTTAAAACACAGCCCTGTGCCCATGCGGTCACAGAGCTCTGGGGCACTGACTGAGAACTCATGGAGTAAGTAAAACCCATGAATATACAGGAGACTCTATGGGAAACAATTTTGGGATGTCCTTTACTCTGAGAGAGGAAAACCCAGGCCCACACAACTGCAAATACCTTTTTTGCTCTAGAACTTAGACATCAGTAAGAAGAGAACAGTACCAGAGGAGGTGTGAGAGATGAGGTGATATTTTGCTGAAGACAAAAGGTTATTAAGCAAAAGAATGGAATTGCTGGTTCTGTGTTGTTTGTGGTTTGGATTTGTTCAGGTTGGTTTGTTGGGTGTCGCAGTGAGAGGGACGGGGATTAAGACCCGACCGAAAGGAAGTAGGATGAGAGGGGAGGGGACAGAAAAGTTGGTGCTCAGTAGAGAATGGAAGCTCCTGAGTGCCCATCCAGTGGCAAAGGGCACAGGGACCGCCCCAGCTGGGTACAAAGGGGACACAAAGATTGCCATTTTCTCAGAGGGTGTGTGTGTGTGCTTGGCTAACGGGGAGGATGACACGCCTGGCTCAGCTGAATCGTTACTAATAAACCATTTTCTTTTGCGTCAATGATTTTGTCCCCTTTGATTGTACTTAAAAATTAGTGTGTTTCAAACAGAGGGAAAGGCAAAAATAAAAAGACAAGTGAGGTGAATGCTGTATGAGGATAAGGTTCAGTTGTTTTCTCAGTGACTTGGGTAAAAGTAGAGTTGTTATCTCCTTTATCCATGTGTTTTAAATGGGTGCTTTCTTGTATTTATTGCTATCTTATTTAATACCATTGTAGAGGCACATCTGGAATGATGAGGCAACAACAGCAAATGCTTCTGGAGCAGAGACATTGCTTGGAGAAAACTCTGCCCTGCTTTGTCTGCCTTCTCCAGCCACACTGCTGTCACTGCAGAGACACAAGCAGGTCTCCTGTGTGACTTCACAGCAGACACATTCTGCTGAAGGGAGTGGCTGCAGCACACTGTCCCTTAGCTGTGCCCTTCCCTGAGGTGTTCCCAAGGCTCCTCTCCAGGACAATCCTTAACCTGGATTGTGTTCTGTGTCTCTTGCTGCCAATTTCCTGCTCAACAGCCCACCTCAGTCACCTACCTGTTTGGACTGTGCTTTATACCCAGCTAACCCTGCCAGAAAAGCAGCTTTAAACACACCTCTGAGTAGGCACTGATCCAGACAAAGCACATCCATTCCCCTCTGCCCAGGGCCAGTCCCCTCTACATCTGGCAGCCTGCAAAATCTAACACCCCGTCAGGGTCCAACACATTGTTCCAGCCCAAAGCATTAATGCAATTAATTTGTTTTGTTCAATCTGAAGTAATTCCTGCAGGTCCTCAGCCTTCAAAGGCCAACGCTGCCACTCTGGAGGGAATTCTGTGACCCCGAGCATTTGATGGTGACCACACCAAAGCAAGAGGTGGCTCCTTCAGCAGGAGAATGGCAAATGGCAATGTTGTGCCTTTGTGTCCCCAGCCTTCCTCCCATTGTTTTAGCAATGGCAGCTGCACTCCAGCACAGCCCAGCAGCTCCAGCAGAGGGTATTTGTGTTGGCTTAGTGCAGATCAGGACTCCCAGCCCACCACTCCCAGCACCTTGCAATGACAGCAGGACCTGGACACTGAGGCATTTTGCTGGAGGCAAGCCTGTCACAAACACACACCCTCTTCAAACTTCATGTGAAACAGAAAGGACAAGAGCAGTAAAAGGCTACCTTTCGACGAGTCTCACTCCTGTCTAGAAATGGGCCAATTCTGGGCAGAATACTCTTCTCAGGACTGGCCTCCTTCTTTGTGCTGAGAAACTTCTCCCTCAGGAACTTAGAGGGAAGCAGCTGAAAGGCAAAAATACACCAGCTAGAGCCTCAGAGATGTGCTTGTTCAGAAAGGCTTTTCTTGAACAAGTGGCACTGGTGAATAACTTGTGATCACAGCCACTAGGACAGTCCTGGAAGCCCTGGAAGTCTCCTGCTGAAATACTTAGCATCAGTCAATAAGACATGCAATACACATACTCCAGCCATATGGCTCTGTCCCATCAGCTTCTCCGTGACTGGATGGGACATGGTTGGGGGTTTCTGCTCTTTGGGCATTTGTTTCCTCTTACGTTTCATTGGATTGAGGCAGTGACCTTTCCAGAGAATGGGGAGGAGCTCTCAGAACTGCCTGAACTCCATCCCTGCACAACGCTCAGAACTCACAGCAAGGAGATATCGCTGCTGGATGAGTCCAAGAGATGCAAGAAAACAAAGCTGTACCAAGAGTGAGGTGCACAGGAATGTGTCCAGGTTTTAGTTGTCCCCGTTGTTTTCTCTGTGTGGGCTGACAGAGCCCTCCACAGAAGAAAACAGAGGCATCTCCTTGGCAGAGCCTCAGCAGTGGGGCATCTTCAGCCAAGTGAGCTGCAGACAGCAAGGGACCTTTGTGGCCCTGGCTCCATCCAGTGCTGCCTGCAGGGCTGCATCTGTGCCCACCCAGGAGCTGGGAGGGAACAGCTGCTTTGGGAGCTCTTCCAGCTGGGACCAGCCGTGGCTCTCAAGGCTTTGGGCAGAGTTTGAGCTTCCACCCCCCCCACACGCCCAGGTGCCCAAGGGCAGGATGGTCAGAGCAGCACAGGTGAGTGGTGCCCAGCCTGACAGAAGGAATTCCTGTGGAAAGGGAAAGGGACAGAACACATGCTCAGGCCTTCAGCTGTACATTGGTTTCACTGGGCTCTGCTGGCACAGCCAGGCAGGGCGCTGGGCTGTCCCTGACAGATCCCACAGTGTTCCCTACTGCACCAGGACAGCCCCAGCAACAGCAGCACGGCACAAAGGGCTGGGGAGGGGCTCTGCAGCTTCACAGCACTGCTGGACAGCAGGGGCAGGGAGAGCAGGCACACCAGGAGAGTTTCCAGTGGATACTTACACTAAAAGACTTCAGCATTTCCCTGGACAAAAGACGAGGTGTTGATGTCTTCTTCGGCAATTCAGCCGCCATTTTGAATGGATGATGTCACAGATGAGACAATGCCTCATCAAAACTGGAAGGAGCAAGAATGGAACTCTGAAAATCCAGAACCCAATTCATGGCAGATTCAAGGCATATACTGGTGCTAAAAATGCTATATTATCTGAAAGTAGTTGAGTGCTTGTTTGGCATAAGTGGCTAGTATTGTTAGGCCTCTAGTTGGGCTTTATTTGAACTATATGGCTACCTTGTGCAATTCAAGGATGGATCATACTGAAACCTGGAGCTAAAAATCTGAACATTAATAATAGTTTGAACAGAGAAAGCTATAGCTTAAATATTACTTAAAAATAGCTAGAGTGGGCCTCCTCTTCTATAGGCTAAACCACCTCTGCTCTCTCAGCTGTTCCTCACAGGACTTGTGAGAGACTGGAATGTTATGGCTAATGGCTTAAATATTGTTAGGAAGGACTTTTTGCCCATTCTGACAAAACTGAATAAAGAAGCTGTGACCAATGAGGCCAACCCTTCCCTGAAAATGCCTCCTGACTGAACTTGGGACCGTGAGGTAAGCCACCTAAGGGAACTTGAGGCAAGATCAAGGTGACACTATTGTCCTGTTATCTCAGGTCTAGGGAGAAGTAAACAAGGCTACAGGAGAAAAATGTATCCACAACAAAGCCAAACCCAGCAGCTGTTCTGAAAATCAGCTGTGTCTGCCTTCAGGCTGGGGAAATCATACCACAGACTCATCTGCTGAGGCCAGGCTGGCACACAAACCTCCCATCAACAGAGGGGGAAGGAGGAAATTCTGGGTGTGTAGCACAACCTCTGGTAAGGGGCAGAGGACACCATCCTCCCTCAGACAAACTGGCTCAGCTCTGAAACCCCCCAGCCCCAGAAGGCCACATCCAGGGGACATTCCCATGAGGGGCAGCTGAGGGGGTGTCACAACCCAGCAGAGACCTCCAGAGTGCCCCCAGAGCCATTCCTGAGGCCTTGCACCAAATGACTGCATGGCATGCAGAGAAACACAGCAGATCTGAAAATCCACAACCCAATTCATGGCAGACTCAAAAGGATATACTGGTGCTAAAAATTTTATATTATTTGAAAGTAGCAAGAGATAGAGTCCAACTTGCCCCAGCCCAGGAAGGTACCTGGGCAGTCCCAATTTGCCCAAATCTGCATGAATCCATTGGAGTCCTATGTTTTGCCAGACCTCACCACAGAGAAGACCAGAAGAGGATTTAATGGTATGCCAGTGAGATCCATGCAATGGTGATACTTTCTATTTTCTACCTAATCTGTCACTCTCTATTTCTCTCCCCCTCCCCAACGCCCTTCTCTATTTCTCTCTCTCTCTTCCTCACATTTACTGTTACATAAAATCCAGACTACTAACTTTGGCATATGGTCTCGTTTGCACCTTAATTCAGGGGCATCTCCCTAATAATTTTAATGACTAGATCATTGCAACCCACTGAAACTTGAACAGAACTCATTCACCTTTAAGCAGTTTAAGCAATCACTATAGGAAAAAAAGGTGTAAACTAGTATATATAGGAAATTCTGCACTTCTTCAGTGGAAAAAAAAGCACAATCAGTCGACCATATAGTGCATCCATTTAGCTGTACACGCCACTGAACTGCTGCGCCAGAGGACTGGCATTATCACATCCTGTATTTCCCTTTGGCATTCTCTTTCAGAGCACAGATGTGACAAAACCAAAAAGTACAACTTCAGTCAATCTTTACCTTCAAACGACATTCAGTACACGCTGCAGAGACCAACGCTCTGCGCGGTCAGGACTCCTTGCTCGCAGAGACCAACGCTCTGCGCGGTCAGGACTCGCTCTCAGAGACAATCTCTGTGAACAAGCCCCTTGGCGGATCGCTAATGAAGCCGTCCCACGAGCCCCAGGCTGCGAACGAGCAGCCCAGAGCGCGCTCGGCGGCAACTGAGGCGGCAGCGCCGTCACGGCCGCGGCGGCCGCGGCGCGGTTCCCCGGCAACGGCGGCCCCATTGTCGGGGCCGGGCCGGGGCGGTGACGCCGGCCGGGCCTCAGCCCCGCGTTCCAGCCCTGGAACCCGCTCCGGGCCCGGAGTGTGGCGCTGCGCGGGGGCAGCGCTCCATGTCGCCGGACCCTTGCCCCCAGCGCCGGGCTGCTCCTCCGCGACGGCAAAAAGCCAGGGGCTCAACAGCTGGTGCTCAGCGCATAGCGCAAGCGGGAATCGGCGAGCTGCAGGTCCTGGGCAGTAAGATGGAGCTTCTGGTTCTTAGGGACGCACAAGGAGCAGAATTAATTCCCTGGTGTCATGGTTTATCACCGAATCAGCAGCCAGGAATTAGTGCTCCGGAAGATTGACATGATCACATCCTGTATTTCTCTTTGGCATTCTCTTTCATGTGAAATACAAAGCTGTGTTTCGTGTCAGGTACAAACAGGCGATGTGTGTAGTTGTGAATGCGAAATGTGTGGACCCCGACAATGGGAGAGCTGTGAATTCTAATAATTACTGAGGAGACTAAAGCATGGAAAAAAAGCCTTTGAACCTATCTTTAGTATGCAAATTAACCCTAGATGATTTAGGAGCATTGGAATTAAAGTGTTAAAGATGTTGCTTTTTGCCTGCATTTAATCAATAAAAAGCTCTGCAATAATAACCTTTTGAAGTATAATTTTAGAATATTACTTGTATCCTTGAAACTATAGCTTTGGAATATATAGAAAGGAAATATGCTTATCTCATGCCTTATTGAAGCAAAAAAAAACAGCTTGAGAAAAGAAGATGAACATCACCTCAAGGGTTTATGGTTTCGACCAAAGGGAAGCTGGACATCACTGTAATGAGATTTAGAGTCTCTGCAATTAAAAGGTGGACACACATCTGGGGAGCTGGACCCCACCAGATGGGATTCATCTTTCTTCTTTCAGAAACTGGACCGTCACCATCTGGGGATAATCCTTTGAGATACATCCTGAGAAATTAAAATCACAATAGTGTATAGAATTGTGATGTAATAATTTGGAATAAAAATTGCTGATGAGTAAAAATTGGAAATAGAAACTGCTGAAAAAGCTGATGGGTGCCCCTATAAATACCTGTAACCATCAATTATCGATGTGCAGTTGGAGGGAAAACTTCCCCCACTGTACCCAGCGCTGTATTGCTCATACCTTACCATATTAAATAATAAATTGATTGCTGCTTGAATATTGGCCTAGTCAAGCTTCTTATTCATAACATTCAGAACACAGATGTGCTAAAAGGAAAAAAAATAACTTACAATATTTATCAACCTCTATCTTCAAATGAAATGCAAGACTGATTTTCAGTTATATCCCCAGCATTGTAATAAAAAAAAACCACTAGAACCATAACTGTTGCAAGTTTCCTTGCAGTAAATTTGAGATTTTAATATTCTTTCCAAGTTTATCTGTAATATATAGGTTTATATATTCTAAAGAACTTAGGTTTGTTAAATTACTGCATACACCTTCATGCTACTGAGCAATAGCACAGATTGATTGTGTCTTCAGCAGAACTGGTTTGTCTTAGTATAAAGACTTAGAAATGAAAATCTTTCTGAGTTAACCAGAATTAAGTAAGTACTTTTGAAAACAAAGGCAGGAAAAAAGACCAACCCTATTAATTTATGATGTTTCTAAGTCAACTACTCTGTGCAGCCTAAGGAAGCTGTCATGGAATAAGGGAAGAGAGATCTTACAGCCACGTTATCCAGAAGTGTGTGGAAAACCTTCCCACAGAGTGCCTGCACGGCCGCTTTGAGGACTTGGTGACAGAAGAGCAACATAGGATTGAGCTAAGACAGACAAATATCCAATTAAAGTCAAATTACAAGTTATTTTATTTTCAGATGGGGCCACAGATTGTATGCTGCTCAACAATCCTGGGGGTTCAGAATGTCCTGCAGCAAGGCTGAGCCATGAGACTTGTGGAGTGGAATTATGAATTATGAAACAGTGAAGCACAAACATTTCTAATGCACCTATATTGCATTACCAACTCAATTTAAATCTCTGAAATAGTCATTAGTGTCAAGAGCATATCCAACCACAAATTTACCTGGAGTTTCAAAGCCTGGGTCAGTAAGAAAATACAGTTCTTTTCATACTTCAGTGGTGTAAGTAGCTTTTAAATGCACAGTTGGGATTCAACACATACTTGAGCTGAGAGGAATAGGCATCATCTCCTTCAGGGTGCTTTCTTAAGAATCTGAGCTGTAAATTGATGACAGAGGTTAGAATCTAAACCATTCCCATGTCTGTAATGTAATTAAGGAGTTAAGAGAATGATTTTTATTACCATAATAATTGTTTAAAACCTAGTGATGAGTTAGTCCTGGGAGAGGAGACATGGAGTGAGATTTTACTTGAGTGAAAGTAGATGAACTGTGATTCAGCAGGACTTTTCAGTTTGGAAACAAGACAAGCTTAATAATGTGGAGTCAAAACAAATGTCCTCTAGGGTCAAAGCAAAGCAAAACACCGTTAAGGTTTGATCTGGTTTTGCTATCTAAATAGTTAAATTTGTATATCTAATAGCTAAACCTGCACTCAGGCCAACCAGGGGAAAAGAACAAGGTGGTCATGAGGTCTCAGGATACCTGGTCATTAGCTTTTTATGTAGTTTCTCTCCATTTCTCTTGGCCTTCATGAAACTTGTGGGCCAGCTGTCAGATGTGCTGCCTGAAGTGAAATTGCAGGACTGTTTTGGAAAATATAGGAAAAGAAACCCCGAGAAAAACATGATACTTACAGTGTGGTCTGTTACCTGGACTCTGACATGTCCTTTGAAGGAGCAGGCTGTAAGGCAGAGCAGAGAAGGTTGGTTTTTAAAATGCCTTGCTCTAAGCTCTAGATTCCCATTCTGCCACACCTTCCCATAGGCGTCTCAAATTGTGCACTTAAATTAAAACAGTGAGATTATTGCACAGGAAGAAGTGGTGTTCAGCCTTGTAGTGCAGGGAGAAGCAAAGGCTCTGGTCTTTATGTCTGAGTGGCTCAACTTTGTATTCAGTTCCCTTCAGTCCTGTGTCTCAGCTCTTTGCCCTCCCATGCAGCAATGGACATAAAACAGCACAGAGGGGAAAGCATGTCTGAGTGGCTGGTAATGATTTGAGTGGGGAGGGAGGGAGAAAAGGAAAATTTCTTCTGCAAAATTACATCTATTCTTGCTTTGCCTGAGCACTTCAGAAGAAACTGAGAACCTCCTGGACAGTCACTAGAAGGACTGTCTGAATAACTGATGCTTAAAGCAACTGTAATTGTAAAGCATTGTGGTTACCTGACACACACAGGGATATTCCACAAAATTTCTTTAGAGATCTACTAAAAGCAGATCTAGAATGCTACTTGAAGTCATCTTCCCAGTGCTGACAGACTCTTAGATTCTGGAAACCTCTACGGTTGGGGGTATTAAGAAATCTTCAGAGTGTTGTCATTCTAGTATTGAGGCAACTGAGGTGGTGTTAGAAAACCTATGGAAAGAGATGAATTTCCTTCAAACATCAAGTAAGAAACAGGGAATGCATCAGACTTTATGGACTACATAGAAAGAGCCATAAAACCTTTTTTTTTAATAATTTGAGCAGTGAAGATGGTAGTGCACAGGTAAATTTCCCAGTTTAACACTTAATTTTTCAGCAGCTGGATAAGGATTACTTCCTGCATTTGCTTCCTCCCACTCCAAACTTCAAGCAAAACAAGCACCTGTCAGCATACACTGACTATTCACCCAAATGTTTTGAGTATGTTAGTTAGGGGCTTTATCCTTACACCTTACAAGAATATACCTTTTACCATCCTTGGTTTCTTGTCTTTTATTTGTGAAAGCAGAGCTTTCATTGTTCTACCAGTCTCAATAATGTCCTGAAAGAGATAAAAAAATAAATTATCCTTCAAGTCTGAAAGGAAATCCAGACTGCCAGTGGATAAAATTAGAGCATACCAACCTGGCAGCACAGTAACATCCTTAATTATTATATGTAATATGTATTATTTTGAAAAGAAGGGAGAAAAAAAAAATCTGTCATTCCACACCTCCTTCAGTCATTACCTACCTCTACTACTAAAGCATTCAGAAGGAAAGGAAAGGAAAAGGAAAATACTTAAATGGCAATTTGCAGCAAATTACACAGGCAAGAAAAGCACACTAAAACCCTCAGTTAAAGGAAATTGCAGATTTACAAAGGAGATTGTTGCTTGAACTACTGACTTTGGTGCTTTCTGAAGAGTCTTTCTGTAAATATTTATGAATGCTTAAAATAGGGTGATAAAGGCAGCTATGTCAGGTCCACATATTTCTCTATGTATAGCACTAGTATTCTAGAGCCACACTGAATAAGTCAGTTTAATATGGTTCATTTCTGGGATAAAATGGGGAATAGGATCTTTGGGAGCAGTCATCACTGATAACTTCAAGTTTCCATTGAGATCAATGGGAATTATTCACTGTTTCAAAGCCCAGCAATTTAAATCAGTGTTAAGTGGCTGCAGTATCAAAATCTTAATAAAGATGGATTTCCTGGAAAATACACAACAACAGTTGTTTCCCTTTAAAAGCTGAAGATGCTAATTCATGCCTTCCCATTTAGTGCAGACAGGTCCTCTCCAAAAAAAACTGATTTTTTTTTTTCAGAAGAATCATTCCAGAACGAGAAAGAAGAGATGGAAGCCATGTGAAGCATGGCCAAAAGGGTTATCCTGTATTTAGCTGAAAGGTGTGCTGCTCTTGCTTTTTGCAAGAGGAGGGAGTTTGAGCCCTGCCCCTGGCTTTGTCATGCTGTTATTCCAGTGAATGTATAATATCCACCCTTTGGGGCAGATCTGTCAATCAGTTCCTACAGCCATACAACCCTGAGCATTTCATGCATGCAAATATTAAAATTATAGGGTTGAATGTCCAGCAATTAAAAATTAATTCAACTTCTTTTTCTATCTCGTAGAAAATCTGGGGTTACAATAAACAAGAGCACTTCATACAATACAGATGCCTCCATTCTCTGCACACCTGTAACTCAGTCTGATCTACAATACTGATAAAAGCTGCAGGTTGTAGTTTCACACAAATCCAATGTTTTTTCCTGGGTTTTTTGCTCACATGGAAATTATCTTAAGGATTTACTTGCACTTTCTCCTTAAACTCTGGAAAGGTGTGATTAGTTTTATACTATTTTGGTAAACAGACCAACCTCATTGTGCTGTTTTTCAATTGAGCTTATTCTGTGTAAAATTTCTTTTGCTTTCTTCCAGTAGTCTTGCAGACATCTATTTCTGACTTGCACATCCAATTCTTCTGCATTGTTCACATTTAGTGAGTTATCATATAATTTCAGAGACAACTGTTCAGCTTTATAAAATATAAAACAAGATTAATATTTAAAATTTTATCAAGTAACATTTTAAAAGTATTTATTGTATTTTAGTACACTGAGGGACAGCCCCAATAATTTAATGCAAAATAACAATTTTTATAAAACTTAAATTTATACATAAATGTTAACACACTTGAAATATATGCTGCAGTTACAAGAGGTGAACTTGCAATTATAGCTCCTATAAACAGTTTTCACAATGATGCTGTGAAAAAAAAAAAAAAAGCTTTTTCATTGAATTACCTCTGGCTTCTTCACCAGTATGAGTCTCTGCTTTTTTAAAAAACAACTCCATATTAATGGACACTACAAATCTCCACACCTCCTCAATCTTACACAAACCTCTCAGTTGTGCTTGCAGCACAGAAATGTAGATATCTGTCTGTTTTTTCCTAATTAGCAACTGCACACCTTCCACACTCTAGAGATTACAGGACAAGGTCTCCCTGTTTCATGGGAGGGATTGTACAGATAAGTAATAAAAAAACTGAGAGGGGGGACCTAAAAATACATCCTATTTTAGAAAAAAGAAGATCAAAATTTCTTAATATTAGAAATTAATGTAGACACAGTGATTTTGGGCTTGATTATCTCCTGGTTTATTCTCTCCCTCTAGTGGTACATCCCCAGGAAGAGAGCATCCACTGGGTGTTAAATGACAATGTTTGTATTTTCCACACAATTTATAGATGGGAAAACTTGAAGAACTGGCCCTACATGGAGAGGTTTCACAAATGCATTTTTGCAACACTGTTGGGATTTTTACTTCTCTTTTTTCTGCCTAAGTCAGTTCTTGATGACAAAAAAGCAACTTTCTGTGCAGAAAACAAACATCTTCTGGAGTACACAGAATTACAAAGCTGCTGCAGTTAAAATCACTTGGGGAATCAGCAGAACACAGAGATGGAAACAATCACTCTCATTTTTAAAGCAGTAACAGCAAGCTTACTCATTTGTTTGCAGTTCTGCAGCACAAAAGTAGCAGCTTTGATGAGTTCCTCGTCCTGAGATTCTGTCAATACCTGAATCATAAGTGGCAGACCATTGTTCTGAAGCAGCTCACACTGGTTCTCTTCTAGAACAGGACATGGTAAAGGAAAGCTTTGGTTTCAGCCCCACACACCTTAACCTTACAATAATTGTAGGGGCCAATACTGGCAGCTCTCTGCAAGTTTCTGTAGAAAGAGAGATTTGCATGCCAGACCCGAGCCTGCTGCAGGGACAGCAGGAGTTAACATCCCACAGGATGATTTGACCAGAACTCAGATTGCTGTAAGAAAACTGAAGGATGACTGAGACAAATTATACCATGGAGTTCCAAGCTCATTTAATTGTGGCCTAAAACATTTGAATAATGACTCCCATATTTCTTCTCTTCCATTACCTGCTCTTGGAGTAGATATGTGACATTTCTGTGAGGCCTGAGATGAGGAAATATCAAAATCTCAAGGTTTATAATGAGCAAAATCAAATTAGTAGTTTAATCCTGGTCTAGCCAATCTGTTCCTCCTCATTTATTATATAATTAGCTGAATTTTTATTGTGACCTCATTCGCATATGTATTCATGTAATTGATAACTTGCTAAACATAGTTCTTTCTTCTTTAAACTCAATCAAAAAAAGAAATAAAAAAATTTAACATTTTTATTTTGACAGTGTTGACATTTTAAGAAAAACCTTTTTTCTGTTAAAACAATTGTTCAGTAATTTTTAAATAATTTTTCGATTCAAAAGACATTTTCCATTAAGTCTTGTTTCACTAATTCTTAATGAAAAAATGTCTGTTAAAACAAATTTATGACCAATTGAGCTAATTATTGAACATGTCATTGGCACTCAGAGGATGAAAATCAACTAGGATTTTTGAACATAAGGCCTTCATCTTGTTTATCTAAACACACATGAGAAAAAAAAAGAAGTACAAATGAATTTCCCTTTCTCTTTGCTTGCACTACCACAAAACACCAACTGAAGTGCTGTATTTGTACCAGATATGCTTGGACAAGCCCTGAGGAACATGACAAGAACATTTCAGGGCTACCTGCTGCTTCTGTGTCCTGAAACCAATGCACTTCCATGGCTTTTACAAATAGCACTGGCCTTGTAAGCAGTGGACAGAAGCTGTATGTGCCAAGGACCATGCAAAAGAGAGCTCAAGAGAACTCATTTGCTGTGTCTGCATTGTAGCAGCTTCCAGCTCTGGAATAATTATTCCCTGTGACACCTAAGCCCAGCTCTGAATTCTTGCATATTTAGTCTACTTTTTTAAAGCTACTAAAGACACTTGCTGCTTACAAGCTTTAAAATTTAACAATGGAATAATATAGAAAACTTTTTGTCCAAATACTGACATTGTATTATTTAACAGAACTCTCTCTCATGCCCCAGCCTTGATGAAGTGACACCACTGGGGGAGTCAGGGGATGAGAATTTAGGAGAAGCTGACAGTGAAAAAAAAAAGCAAATCTTACCACAAACTTCAGTGCAGTGTCCAATTGTTAGAATAATACTGATTTTTTCTCCTGTGCTCAGTGTCTCATTGGACAGCAGCTTCAGCAACTCTGACACAGTGTGATACTTTGCCAAGACAACACCCATGGCAGCTGTTTGTTAAAACAATTGGAAGGAAAATAAACGAGATCACGAGTGTACAGGAATTGAACTCTACAAACCCCTCAAAGCCTTGGGCTGCTCAGCCCTGCCCTGCTCCACCTGGAACAGCTCAGATTGCCCCATGCCCCCTGTGCTGCTCCCAAATGCAGCCCTGCCCGTCCTCCCAGCCTGTGCTCCATGGAGGTGAGGCAGAAGATCTGATGGATGAGGGCTTTGCACTGTGCAGCTTTTGCAGATCCCTGCTGAGTTTCTCCTTTATCAGCTCCAGCATGGAGCCACAGAGAGTTGAATAAAACAACAGAGTATCTGCCATAAAAGAGCAGGGGGCAAGCCCTTCCTGGCACTGGCAACACCCCTGCTGGTCCATCCACGCTGAGGCCTGGTGCTGTCACACCCAACTGAGCTGAAACTACCCTCACAACTCGTGCAGGAAGATGCTTTTCAACTTTTGGGAACTTCCATTTGAAGCTCTTATGGCAGAAGTGGGAGATACACCAACCATGGCCACAGCACAGGTTGATCAGCATCACAGGTTTCTGCAAACCTTCTGTGGAAAACACCAAACCTCATCAGCAGAGCAGTACCCAGCCAGCAAACCAGAGCAGAGTGTGCTGTGCAGAAAAACCACATTGGTTCAGCTCCACCTCTGAATGATTAAAGCTTCCTTAAGCTACACAATTTATTATTCAGGCACAGGCCTAACTCCAGGATCCATGACTGGTCAAACCCAGGCCCAGAGCTCAGCTTTACTTACCCAGCACAGGCTGTAGCATCTTATTTTTAATTTTTAATTTTCAGTTGAGTTTAAATTTCACTGTATTTATTTTAGCAACAATGGGACAGTAATCCACCTCAGATGAACTGAATCACTCCCCACTTACACCTCTGAGCTTTAAAAAACACTGCAACATCCACTGGGATGTGTATAACTTAACTGCCTTTAAGCATTCATTTCTGCAACTTTACCACCAGCACAAGACTTTAAAAATTGCATTTTAAAATTACCATAGATAACAAATGTCTTTCCACTCACAGTTGTTAGCAATACAGGCATCCAGGGTCTTTGTTACTACCACGGCAAGTTTCATGCTGGAGTGACTCAAACAAGAATCATGCATAAGCTCAAGGAGAACTTTGGCTAATGTATCCAATCCTCCAATAGAAGCAAAATACTTCTGCACATATGCTTGGTGGAAAAAACAAAAAATGTGATTTAAGCGACAGAGTTTGCAAATTATTTTAGCATTTCACTGAGTAAGTCCATTAGAGTTTTTCTGTGCATGTGTTAGTCATTACATTTCTTATACAACAGAAGCTGGATATACATTAATCTCATAAAGGAATGCAGTGACTGCATATAAAATAGTTACAGGAAAACATGACCCTAGTATGTGCACACAAATGGCAGACATCATGCCCGACTTCTACCAATCAGTCACGTAATAAGGACTTTAATTTAGACACACTTTTAATCAGAACAGCTCCAAACAGTTTTACTGACCCTAGGAAATGTCACCAGACTGTGGCTAGCTGTGGACATGAGCACAGCATAGTGTAAGTAAAGATGTGGAATACAGTGGTCAAAGTCGGAAGAACAGCAAATGACTTTGTTAGAGATAAATTGACAAGAAAGAAAAAATCATTTATCTCTCTAATTAAACTTCCTTTTATCAAATGCAAAACTGTGTAAAGCTTGAGCTGCACTTACAGTTATTTGCAACTGTGAGACCAAGAAATGAGCAAATGGGACGAACTATCTCAGGCTCTGTGCAACTCTCCAGCCACTCTTTGGCATGGGGAAAAACTGAACAGCAAATGTTTTGATTATCTTCTGCAAAAGTAAAAACAAATTACCCCAAATCAAAACACAATCATTGAAATCAACTTCAGCTGAACAGTAAAAATGAAACCAAAGTGATTTGGAGAATCTCTCTGAACTTGCTCCACAATTTTCAGAGCAACACCTACCGTTCTGGGGGTTGTTGACACAGGCACAGAGAGTGCTGCACACCGAGCACCAGAGCTGATAGCAGGGATCAGAGTTTTCATCTGACACATTCTTCTCAGACGTGCAGAGAGTTGTTCTGTTCAAGACAATGCAAGCAAGTCCCAAATAGTCAAGGAAACACAGCTGCTAACCAGTCCATTATCTGTTTGAATTGCAACCCTGTTTACCTGAACAACTGCAGCAGCAGGCTGATGCAGCCTGTGTCTCTGACACAGCTTTGCCCATTTTCTAAAAGAGAACACACACAAGACTCCAGAGACAAATGCAATTGCAGACAAAATCTTAACAGCAAGTTTAATTTACATACATACATTCCCTTTCCCAAGCACATATCCTCCCCAGAAGGAAATACAAAATCATATCAACATGTTGGTAAATAACCTTTCTATTCCTTCTATTCTAGTCTCTCTTTCTAGACACTCTCAGAAACTATGGGTTTCCATTTGCAAACTGTATTTTTAGAACTAAACCACCTTCTGCTGTTTAAGAAAATCCCAGTGAACAATGACATATTTTGACAATTCAGGTTCAGTTACATGCAAACATTCATCTTGATAAATTAACTTCACCAAAACATTGCTTATTGACTGTGCCAAATTTTGGACTGCAGATTGGCAAATAGAAAAGGAGTGTTGTTGTAACACAGAGGAAAAAACCCCATTTTTTTACTTACTATTATTTGACACCAGAGCTAAGATGACATAAACAGACATTCTTTTCAAGTTCACACCAGAATCCTTTTTAATTAAAAATAAAATGAGGTCTTCAAACAGTGCAGAAGTACACAAAGTCTGTTGACAATACACTGGAAACAGAAAGTGAAAACCATTAAGTGCTAAAGTAAGCCACTCATCATCCTAAATTGTTAAGTCTCAGTTGTGGCCAGTACCTGGGGAGCAGAGACAGGGCAGGACTATGAAGTGCCTGAGGGCTTCCCCCTGGCAGTGAGTTCTACACCAAGCTTTGGAACAATCCAGGAGCCATTGAACACTTGCTGCTGAGGGAGAGGGGAGTGCAGGTGTCTGGAAACTCAAAGACACTCTGTGTGCACAGGGGAGCAAGGCACTGATCAAACCCAGGCGTGGACAGGGCAACTGGGGCACCCTCACTGCCCCTGCTCCAGCTGACAAGCTTCTAGTTTCATTTTGTGAGACCAAAAGGAAATGGAGACAAAGCAGGAGCACAGGTAATGACAGGGAGCCACAGCACACTCAGAAATACAAACAAGATTATTTTTATTACCATTACTCTCTATAATAATCCCCAGTGTAAATAAAGCTGCTTCCTTTACGATGCAATGAGCGCTGGACTTGGCAAGGTCATTTATAAACATCAAACCACCAATTTCTCGCAAGTATTCGCTCGCTTCACCTACAAGAGGAAAAAAGAGCAGAAACTTTTGCTTTTGTTTCTCTGCAAAATGAAAGGCTTCTAAGGTTCTCCAACACCTCAAGCCTTATGTCCTCTAGACATTTTTACAGTGCCCACCAGTTCTTGGCATATTTGGTGACCATAAATGACTGGTTCTAAGGAAAAGCCTTTCTTACTGTTTTGCTGGCAAATGGAATAGATAGTGATCAAAGCCTCCTTCTGAGACAGAGGGCAGTCCATCTGATATTTAAGGCATTCAAGCAGTAAGTTCAGATCTGTTTTCATATCTAGGAGCAAACACAAAAAACTTCATTACAATTGTTATATTTTCTAGATATTAATCTAATCTAACCTGTCCAAAATGTAGTATGTACATGCATTTTAAAAAGGGGGGGGGAAAGTGAGCCAAAATGGAGCCACACCACTTCTATTCAGCCACAAACAACAAACCTAGAAATATTTCTGTCCATAGTTTGTTCTCTGAGCATGATTTCCTTTGCAAAGTAACAGCCTCCTTGTAATATTTCTGGCCTTTAATTACTAGCAATTCTTAGTAAGTCTGATGTAAACTACTAAATATTAAATTCACAACTGCAAGGTGCGTTAAGTGTAAATAATACAGAGCCCTTAAAGTATTCAGAGTGCAAATAAAATTCAGAGTGCAGTTGAAAATCTCTGGAGTAGTAAGGAAAGAGCCCAAGAGCACAAGGCTGCTGTGTGGTACTGAGTTACAGGAGACAGAAACCATGCAGCACAGCAGCACAGCCCTCAGCCAGGTGCTTGGAGATGTAACAGAAAATATTCTCTGCCTCCTACATACAACCCTGGGTGGGTAAAACAGACTTGGAAAATCTGCTTCTTAGTCTTTGGGCTATCATTAAAAGACTGACTTGGTAATTATTTCTAACAGTGACAGAAGGTATTGTTTACTGTAAACCCTTACAAGGTTTGAAGGTTCTTAAAGAAGTTAAAATACAATAAAAATGTGGATAAATATTAGCAAATTAAAAAAAAAAGTGAATTTGTGGTGGTGTGTTTTACTCTGTGTGTAGGTTTGGCATTGGATGTACCCTTTGCATATCCAATACAGTATCCAAAATTTGGCAACTAGGAAAAAGCACATTTTCCCAACTGCTCACCACCCCCCAACAGGCCTATCTCTAAAGTCTGCTAAAACTTTGTAAAACTGATGCAGATTATAATGATAAATTATATTAGATATCTTACCACACTGACTTATCTGCACCTTTTCAGTGTTCATTTTTGTTTTATCTCTGTTCTTGCTCTACAACAGCAAGGAAAAAGTGTTTTCAGTTCCGTTCAGCTTAGCAGTGTTTATAATATATGCAGTATAAATTACATCATTTTTCTAAAATGCACTTTTCCCAATTTTCTGCTTTTACTCTGTCATCTCTCACACACAGTTTAATGTATTCCTGTATGGCAAAGTTTTCCTTTGGAAATGATGTTGTAGTGCGTTTTTAAGTTTCTCTTGCGTTCCCCCATTTTATGTATCATTCTCCTTTTGTCCTTGTACAATGGTTCTTCCCTCCCCAGTTTTCCCGCCACAGCTCTCCTGACAGTTCTGTTACTGCGGTTACCCCTGCCCCATTCAGTTGTCAATCGCTCAAGTTATGTAACTTCCCCTCCCTTATTTTACCATATAAGTAAGCTTTTCCTCCTCCCTGGCCTCAGTCAATCACCCCCCCCACTCCTCCCAGCTTTCGAGAACCTTCTTCCCCTTGGGGGATGTAATTGGCTGGGCTCCCGGGGCTCCTCTCTAACCTTGTGTTTATTGGATATGTTTGCATGTCAGTTATGTTGTGCATCTCCCTATATGTTTTCCTATTTGCTAGCGGGGTTTCCCTCCTTTCTCCGTCCCTTGCCTTTAAAACCTCGCCTCTCCCCTTGCTCCAGGCCGGTTTGCTGGTCGGCGCCCTCCCTCCCTCGGTACCTGCCATCCTTCAATGAACCGACATTAACCCCCAGCAAGTGCTCAGTCCCTTTCCTCGTCCCATCCAGCGCATACAATCCAGCCCGCGATCCGGCCCAGCCCGAGGCCGCGACGCCAAGGGCGGCTGATCTCGGATGCAGCGGAGGCGCCGGCAGTTCCCCCTCTGGCTGGCCGGACTGGGAGCCGCACACGCGTTCGCGCAAAATACAGTATTTTATAATAGCCCTGCCTTTGTAACTACCAGGTTATCAGCTTTTGAGAGTGGACAAAGGCTCAAAGCAGAATCGTTGTCATCTTAATGAAGACAGCCAGCCCTGCTTTCTCTTGGGAGTTACTGATTGCCCCCGTTCCTTTGCTGCTTCCCTTAGAGAGTGAGAATTGAGAGACTTCCATTCCCTGCAGCCAGGGAAGTTATCAGAAGTAATAACAGACACGCATTTCATTTTCCTACAAATCCAACCCTACCACAACAAGGAAAAGCTTGCCAGCCTTCCTCACCTCTTTTTGTCCTACTGCCACCACCCTGCCAGCCTAAGAAAAAACCCACGCAAACAAAAGGAAGGCTGCAAAAATGAGTTCACTCTGGAGCTAACTGCTTTTCAGAAGAGTTTAATTTAATACATGTTTCTACAATTAAACAATGTAGGAAGCACAAGGGGTTTAAAACTGTATGTATACAAGGACACATCTTGACTTTTTCCTGGATCTTTTGCAACCTACAGAAGGTACACAAAATAGTGTTTATAAGCCAGCCTGCATTAATTAGATGCAAACAGCTCACCTCAGTTGTTGCATCACAGAGCAAGGTGGAAAGACAAGCAACTAGATTTATCTCAACAGACAGCTGGCAAGTGTTGCATATGAAACTTCTCCATCAGTTATGGCAAACAACCCAGTAACATTGCTTCAAACCTCAGAAACCACTCCTGGAGAAGCGCAGATCTGTCAGGGCGTGTGCTCAGCAGCACTAGAGCACATGGCTGGCATGGCCAGCAGAGCAGCCAGCCTGGGCATGACTTCTCCTTTGAAACCAGGGACCAAACCCAGAGGGGACAAGTGCGCCTTGTTGGCCTCCTGTGGAAACCAAAGCCCAGAGCAGCAGCTGGGGCCGTGAGGACGCTGCGCTGTGGAACAGGACTTGGGGCTGTCCTGGCCCATTTCAGCTCCCTCCTCCCTCAGATGAGCCCTGCGTGATTTACAGCTCATTATCACAGCTCCACTCTGAAGCCTTAGCAAGCACTCCAGATCAGCCCAAATATAAAAGGGAAAGAACATAAGAAAGAGGGGAGGGGCATGAAAGGCAACAGTCTACTGCTGAAACAGCAGCTGCATTCTTGTGTGGGAAGGTTAGGGAGTCTCGAGGGGGGAAATGGGGCACGGCTCGAGTACCTGTGGTCCAGTGGCGCGGGTGGCTCCGGGCAAGCCCCGAGGCGAGGCGGGTGCCCGCTGCCGAGCGCGGCCCGGCTGAGGATGGGATCTGCGGGCTGAGGGCTGGGATCGCCGGACTGAGGGATGGGATGGGCTGCGATCGTCGGGCTGAAGGACAGCGGAGGCCCCGCCGGCTTGAGGGCTGCGATCTGGCGGAGCTGAGGGCAGAGCCCGGCCCGGCCCCTCAGGAGCCGCCGCAGCCGCAGCGCCGCCCGAGCCCCTCAGGCGCGGCCGCCCCTGGCCTCGGGACAGCCCTGAGCCTTCCCCTCAGCCGGGCGGGAAGCGCTTGCAGTTGTAGAAGCGGCAGGGGTGAAAGAGATCTTTAAGACCATCAGTTCAACGTCAGGCCAGCACTGACACTGCAAACACTAAACCACTAAACCATTTCCCAGGGTCAGATCCAGAGGCCTCTTTAACAGCTCCAGGGATGGCAACTCCACCCACTCTCTGGCCAACCTGTTCCCAGGCCTGAACTCCTGAACAGTGAAATTTTTTTTTCTAAAATCTAACCTGAATTTCCTCTCCATGTGAGGCTACTTCCTCTGGTTCTTAGTGCATAGCTAATACCTGAGTTTATTAGAAATGCATTCTTTTATACACCATTCTGATAGAGGTGCACCTGATTGGTCTTTTAATCAACACCTTGTCACACCATCTGCTAATGAAAAGACACCCTTTGGTAAACCTCTTATGAAAAAACAACTCTTCAAAGCACCAGCTGTAATTGCCTGCAATAATTTCTGAGATGGAAGTCATTAGTTTCAGCTCTACCTTCCCAGATTAGGTAACCCAAGTAATATCTCATTGGGAGAAATTCCTATGTCCTTTCTTGGAGCAGTTCTGATCTGTAATAATGCTAATCTGGTTTCAATCATTAATTTGGTAATATGGTTCTTAAGGATAGCATTCATTCTCTCCACACATCCAGAGCTTTGAGGGTGCCACGGGGTATGGAATTTCCAATTTATGTCTAATACCACACATAGAACGTAAAATTTTTGAAGTCAAGTGTGTTCCCTTACCTGAGTCCATTCTTTCAGTTCTTGCATATCTGGGAATGATTTGTTCTAATAGCATCTTAGCCACTTTGGAGGTAGTTGCAGTAGAGATAGCAAAGGCTCCCAGTGGGTGAGGTGATCAACTGTTCCAAGAAGATATTTCCATCTCTGTATTTTGGGGAACTAAATCTAATGTATTTGCATATTTTGAAAGGGTCTAAGGGCTAGGGCTCTTCCCTCACTAGGGTGTTTTCTCATCACTTCTTTATCTTTGAACAACTTCAACATTGTCCAGTCACTATTTGGCTACTGCAGAGACTCCCTCGCAGCAATAAGTTCTTCAGAATTGATCATACAGTGCTTGAGCTCTCCAGTGCATTTCTTGTTGTAGCTTAATTTCAATTACTGTAGTAATTGCTTTATTCATTCTTTGCCTCCCTTTCCTGCCAGCTGTGACTGGAACTACACCAAAGGGAAAGTGCCTGCAGCCGAAGGAAGGCTGTGCTTGGGTATCTGATTCTGTTTGTTGTTGCTGCCAGCGTTGTTGTTTGTTTGCCTTGTTGTACATACTGGCAAAGAACTTCTCCCATATCTTTGCCTGAAAGCCCCTTAATTTCAAAGTGATAATAATTTGGAGAGAAGGAGGTCACATTTTCCATTCCAGAGAGGTCCCGCAGAGACCTGTCTTTCCAACCAAGACAAGCTGACGGTTAACCATGTATTAACAATTGTTTATTAAGAATTAATTGTTGAAAATAAATTATTATCAATCTAATAAACAGTTATGTAGGTGATTAAAGGTTGGCTAGAGGTCTTCACTGGAGCTCGGAAGGGTAGCTGCAGAGGTCTCTGGTGAAGGCTGGGAGACCAGCAGCAGCAGAAGGCACGATGTTGCTGCCTCCTGCAGGAGCTCCAGCTGACACAAATGCTGTCCCTCAGGTGCTGCTTTCCAGGGCACCTGATCCTTGGCTCCCTGGCCTTTCTCCGTCTGCCCTACCAAGAATCTTCTGCTCCAAGGCTCTGCCTTTCACAGTCACCTGCCTCATCTTCTCAGCTGGATTCAGGTTAGAAATTCTAGGAAGAAGGGGACTGGTATTAGCCAGAGAAACATTCCCAGCCAGTTGCTCTGCAACTCGCACAGCAAGTTGCACAGTGTTGCATCCTCTGTCTGTGCAAGCAGCATGCAGCAAATTAAACAAGCTGCGTGGAGGCTGCAGAGGTGCAAGGGCAGGACCATGACCTGTTAAGTGCCTGGGGACCAACTCCAGCACATAGGGTTCCAGGCAGAGAAGCAGGCCTTGCTTGTCTCCAAAGGAAGCAGAGCTGGGCACTTGCTGGTTCCTGGATCTCCCAGATTTTGCAACCTTCCAGCAGTGTGATGTTCCATACAGCGTCTTTTCCCAGTGTCTCCCTCCCAAGGCCAGATGATGATCTTTCTGTGCTCCTGTGGGTGTTTGTGCCGCCTCTCTGGGGCTGCCTGACTCCATGCCCACCTCCCCATCCCAGTCAGAGGGACTGAAAGCAGGGTGTTGGGGGATGAACCAGGCTATGCTTGGTGGTGCCCAGCATTAGGACAAGAGGCAATGGGCAGAACCTGAGCAGGGAATCCCACCTGAACCTGAGGAAGAACTTCTTTCCTGTGCAGGTGCCAGGTTGCCCAGAGAGGGTGTGGAGTGTCCCTCACTGGAATTATTGCAGAGCCCTCTGGACACAACCCTGTGCCATGTGGGACCAGATGACCTACTGGGGTCCTTTCCACCCTGTGATCGCCCAGTGATAGCCGTCAGAAACATGAGTTGGCAAGGGCTGGATGTTTCTCACCTGCACAGCAGGGTGGTCTGGAACATCCCCGCGCACTTTGGGGAGAACTGCACTTGAAAGGCCTGCTTCTGGCCAGGAGTGATGATGCCGTGGTAGGGCTTGATGGCGTCTGGGAAGATTTCCAGGGCGGAACCAACGCGCTTTGAGTTGCGCAGCTTCTTGGGATGGTCCTGCTCCTCGAACTGCTGCCTCTTGGAATCCTGCAGGTGCTTGGCCAGCCGCTGCAGCAGCCGCAGCTCAAAAGGCCCCACATATAACATCCGTCTTCATGCCACTGTGTCTGAGCTGTCAATCGAACTGTCCAAGAACACTGTGCACTACTCTGCCGTCGTCGTTGGGCAGTACAAGGTTGAGACAGTCCACCTCTACAACTGGTTCCGAGTACCCTGCAAATGGTCCATCAAGCCTGTTCAGAAGGTAAAGCCCAGGCAACATTGAACACGAAACTTCTTGGTTGGGTTTTCTTTGTGACTCTTGCCCTTTCTGCTCCCGTGGCTGCCTGAGCTCTTGGGTCTACAGCGTGTTTGAGGAAGCTTCTAAGGGTCTAGATCAAGGCTGGTTTGCTTGGACCTGTTCCATTAGCAGATGCTTTGCTTTGCTGCCATCTTCACCCATTCCTCCTCCTCCCCTGAGGACAGTAGTTCCCTATCTGCCTGCCCTGGGTGAGGTTTTCCCTCCTGCTGTAGGCTATGGGGTCCACACTTGGTTTGGCTGTGGGTGCTCTCAGCACCATGTCAGTGTCTCAGAGCATGAGGAGACCTCACATAATTGGTTTCTGTGCCCAGACCAATCACTGCAAATACATGACACCAGCCGTTCGTCAGAAGCAGCAGGCGCTGGAGTATGAGCCCCGTCCCTTTGAAGTGAAGCCCTCCAAAGGAACCCTTGATCCAGGAAGGTGCCAGAATCTGAAAATCAAATTTACACCCAAGGAGGAGGTGAGATTGGCGGGTGTCAGCCCAGGAGGCCTGTCAGGGCTATCTGGAAATGAGGGCCTGGTGCAGAGAGTGTGGTAGGAGCTCTGCCTTCACAGGGAGCCTTCTGCAAACCCCGTACTCAGCGTGGCTCAGTTCACCCCACAGAGCACTCCCGTGAGATGTGCTTTGAAATGCCCACAGGGAGCTTGCAGAGAGAGCACCAGGGCTCTGAGGCTGCCTCTTGGCACATGGGGGGGCTGTGCCCAACTCCCCTCAGCCTGCCCCTTGCCCGGCTGTATTTGCAGCTGTGACACTCAGTGCAGAGCAGCTGCCCACTCACAGAGGATAATCCTGGAATGGCTCATGCTGCTGCAGGACTGAGAGACCAGACAGCCACCACCCACCTTCCTGGGCACGGCAGGACAGTCACCTGTAGTGGGGTGCTGCCAGCAGTCCCTGGGGCTCTGGCCTGCCTGCACATTCCCATGCAGCTGGGGAGTCAACTTTTAAAGGATGGAGCCTTCCCAAAAGTGGTTTGCCTGTGGCTGCTGGGTCTTGGAAAGTGGCAGTGTGTACCAGCATGGACACAAGTGCTTCTGTGCCCACACACACTCCCAGGGATCTTTTAATTGCTCAAGAAATGTAACCATCTTGTGTCTGGCTTGGACCAGAGCCAAACACTAAGCAGAGAAGATGACCCTTATTTCTGGCCAGCAAGAGCTCATTTGCCTCTCCTGGAGCTGGTGTTTGCCTGATGCAGCAGTGCCAGGACTGTGTCTGGACACTGTAACCCTGAGGGCCTTTCCCATGAGCACTGCACTCCTGCATGACCAGGTGAAAATGTCTGACAGTCCACTGTACATCCATCTGATTCCCAAATACCCAGTTACAGTGCACACCAGCATTCATCCCAGTTACTCAGACCCAGACTACTACAGATGCTGTACTCCCTAGCATAAGTAAATATCTGGTTTCCATTTCCCTTGGAGACACTGATAACACCCCAGCCTTGGGGCAAGCATTGTATTTGGGGTCCTGTCATCTGAGACTTCATGGATGAGTTTCCTGCACTTTTCTCTTTACAGAGGTCTTACAGTAATGAGCTGGAGCTTAACATTTTTGGGAGCAGCAATCACTTCAAGCTGTACCTCTCAGGACAAGGTCTGGAGCCACGGTTGGAGTTCAGCCCCCCAGAACTAGAGATGGGATGGATGCTGGTGGACAGTGATGGGATGGAGGCCACAGTGGTGGTGAAGAACCCATGCAACTTCCCCATTGAATTTTACGCCCTGGATTTTGATGAGCAGTACCTTGAGAAGAAGGTGAGAAGGCAGGTCCATGTACATGCTGCCTGAGCCCCACAGCACTCCAGCATTCCCAGGCTTGTGCCAGGGAGATGGAGACAGTCCCCAGGGCAAAGCCAGGTGTGCTGACATGCTGTGGGAGGACCTAAACTAAATAGTTTGTGTTGTTGGGAGGAAGGGAGGAGACAGACAATAGGTTTGTTGAGTCTGCGTGATGAAAGGCAAGAAAAGGAATCTTGTGGATGGTTTCTCTCCCCTACGTGCACAGATCCTGCGGATGGCAGAGGAGTCTGAGGATCATGAAGCACAGAAGTGGCTGAAGGCAGAGCTCAAGGCCAGGGCTGAGGCTGAGGCCAAGGCCATGGGCAAGGCAGCGGCAGGTCAGAAAAACAGGGAGGGTTTGCCAGTGTCTGTTTGGACTGTGGTCACAGCAGAGAGTCCAGCCCATACACCCTGAACTCTCTGTCACCTTGCTCTCCAGGGAAAGCCCATGCTTTTAGCAGCTGCCTGTTCCCCAGCTTGGTGGAGGAGCTCTTGGCTGAAGGGCTGTGGCATCCTCTTCCAATCCTGGGTTTAGCCAAAGCAAGCACCTGCCATAGACTGGGGAAATAATCAGGATATTCCCTTGTGTCCCTTAGCCACAAAGACTAGGATTGGATGAGTTCTTCAGACAGGTCTAATATCACTGGCTCTTTTTATTTGCACCTTCCTAGCAACAAAAGAACAAGCTCATGTTGCTTTCAGCAAGTCTTCTTTCCTGGGATCTGAGGAGATGGGGAGGATGGTGAGGATCAAAGGTAGGCAGGAGGCTGACTTTTCCCCCTGGTTTGCCCTGCAGCACGTCACAGAGCTATCACATTCCATCCTGAGTCCGTGGCGAAGGTGGCTGGGATTCCTTTCTCTCGGGCCGTCCTGCGCCCCCCGGGCACTGCCCCGTCCTCGTGGCGGCGCGAGGCGCAGCCCCACCGAGGGATTGTTGTCATCGTCCATGGGCCGCCCCGGGCAGGTACGTGAGCTGCAGCCCGGGGCTGCAGGGACAGGGACAAGCAGGGGGAACACATCCTGGTGGGCCACGGTGCTTAAGGCAAGTCCTCAGCTGAACGGGAGGTGGAGATGATCCTCTTGGCTCTAGCATTCAGAGTTTGTATCCACGCTGCAGCTGCCTCCCTCATGGCCTCCCCTGGAGGGACACTTGCTTTCCCACTGTCCTTTTAACCTTTAAATCTTGTTGGAGATTTTTCCAGGGCCTGTCCCTGTAGTGCCTCCTGTGCCAGTGTCACCAAGCAGTCCTCCTCTCTCTCTCAGGAAAGACAGAGATAGCAGCAGGCCTGTGTCAGTATTATGGTGCTGCCCACGTGTCCATTGACACCGTGGTGAAAGAGGCCATGGCCAACAACCAGAGCCCAGCGGGGCTCCGTGCCCGGCTGCTCTGCACCCAGGCTGCCCTGGAGCAAAAAGGTAAACACAAAGGTGATGCTGGTAAGGAAAAATGCTAGAGACAGTGCTTGAGAAACCCACCACGACTGTCCACTTCTGCTTACTCAGAGCAGCAGTTTTTCAGTCCTTGTGTCTCTTAGGGAATGTGGCTGAAGTGCGTCTCTGGCTTCTTTAAAAAAAAAAAAATCAATTTTAAGGGCTCCGTCAGGGGTTCTTTTATAGCCCCTTTTTCTGCTATTCTTGGAACATGTTCATTTTTCTAGGGGTGTTGAAGCACGCCTGTCTCTTTCCACAGTATTTTATATTTCCTCAAAGCTGAATTGAGCTTGCTCCTCATGGGCAGCAAGCAGAACTGCTGCCCACCTGAACAAGGAAAAAGCCTTCTGAAGTGGCTCATTGAGCACAAGAGAACTGACTATGCGTGTAACCTCGCAAACGAGAGGAAGGGAAGGACAGCCTCCCAGAGGAGTTTCCAATGAGAGACATGCTCCAGATGAGCTCTTTTCTCCAGAGAGTTACCTGTGGCCACTGTCAGGTTACACAGCTCATTGGGCTGTTCTGAGACTGAGACATTTATGAAACTTCCTGGGCAGTTGGTGCCCTGAGCTCTGCAGGGTGAGGCCAGACCTGGCTCGGTGCAGGGGGAAGTTTTGCATTGCTCAGTTTTGAACCTGGCTGGATTGGGAGCTGGTGGAAGGAAGAAGAGTCTGGGTCTCAGCTGGGCTTTTCCCACAAGGAGGATTTAGCTTCAGTGGAGACAAATGATGCAAGTGGGGCAGGCTGCAGGTCTCCACATGAGAATGCAGGATGGGTGCAGTGTATGGAAACAATGCTCCTGGAGGTAAATCTCTGGCTTGATCTGCAGGGGAACTGCTGTGTGAGCAGCGTCACTTGCGTGCACAGTTGTTAGGAGGGACATAGTGCTGGCTTTAAAATCAAGTATGGCATGCTGGTAAGAGAAGCAGGGAAGGAGCTGCTTCTGAGCAAGAGTGCTGCCAGTGCCCAGCAGACCAGTGCCATGTTCCTTCCAGGGCCCAAGGTTGTGCCCATTGCAGTGAAAGGTGCCTACTTGCTTTACAAAGCCCCCCTGAACCGTCTGTCCCCTGTGCAGGTAAAAAGCTCACTGCTCAGAGCAAGAATAAAGAAGCTGCTGAGGAAAACATCTACAAGAAGTATGCCAAAGGCAAGAACCTTCCAGCACAAAAGAAGGAGCCAGCCAAGGTAAAGGGCACCAAGGTAAACATGGTCTGCCCTGGTTGATGCCTGGGATCTTTACATTGTCTTTGAGAAGAGCAGGGAGTGCTCACAGTGGAGGCTCTGTGCCAGCCAGGGCCTGGCACGTGGCTCCATTGTGCCATACTTGGGCTGGGAATGTGCTCTGGCAGACAGCTCCACTGGCTCTCAGTGGTTTGCTGGCAAAGTGCAGTCCTGGCTAGTGTGGCTGCAGGCAGTGAGCAGAGTGCTGGGAGGCTGCACTGGGGCTTGCAAGCTCAGGTCTCTGCTGGCCAAGGGATGGGCCCTCCAGGACCTTCCCCTGAGCCCCCAGCCTGCACTGCTAGTCTGTTCTAGTCTCCACTGGTGAGGAAGCCCAGCTCCAAGCCCAGCAGTGGGAGTTGTTCAGGGCTGTTGGTTTCTGTTCCCATTGCAGTTCACAGTTTCCACTGCTCCTGCGCCCCAGCAGCTGAACATCGTCAGCAGTCGTGGGGAAGAGCTGAACTGCTTGAGCTGTGTGCTGCCCGAGGAGCTGCTGGTGGACATCCTCAGTGAGAGGCTGCAGGTGTGTGGGGTGGGGGAAAAGGAGACATTCCTGCTCCGGAGAGAAGGCACTGAGGTACGACTCAGAGAGGAGGAGGAGCAGCTCTGTACATGCTGCTCGAGGATCCTGGACTGTGTGCAGGGAACCCTGGGGGAAGCTGCAGCTGCCCTTAGTTGGCAGAGCCTAAGGACAGGTCCCAGCTGCTCTTAGCTACTGCACTTGGAACAAGGATAGCTGGTGCCCTGGGACATCTGGGATCACTGCTCAGCTGCGAGGCCCCTGTATGCAATGGCTGACTTACTCCTCCCTTTATTTGCAGCAGAAAGACTGCTACAAGGGAGTGGTCTTTGATGGCTTGGAGAGCCTCTTTGCAAGCAGCCTGGAATCTTCTCTGCTCTGCGTACTCAGAGCTGTCAAGAACTGTCATCATATCTATGTGGTGAACCTGCAGCAGGATTATGCTTCTTGGAAAGCCAAGAACAAAGCTGAAAGAAAGAAGAAGGAAGCTCAAAGAGAGAAGGAAGGTGAGATATCTTCTCTCAAATCTTCTCTCTCAACCTTATCTCAAGCCTCAACCTTATCCCTGTGTATCTGGATTTTCAGCAGAGCTTGTAAGAAATGTTTTTATTAATCTTTTTACCTTCTGCCTCAGTGTAACTAGCACTCATCTCAGAGTTGCAGGAGGTCTGAGGTTTCAAGACCTCAGATGTTAGAGATGTTAGATTTAATGTTAATCTCTACATTAAATCTTGGGCACAAGAGCCAGCTGCTGTAGCTCAGTGACAAACGACTGTCCACAGCCTTGGTGCGCTTAAGCCAGGCAAAGCCCAGGAACTCTCTGCTCAGCCATAGTTTGGGGGATTGTCTGAATTTTGGAGCAGGGCTATGAGCTCCCCAATATCTCCTGGGATGATAGGCTGGGTGGGGAAAAGCTGTGAATCCTTGCAGCTGACATAGAGCACCCAGCTGTGCTTGCAGTCACTCATTGTTTCTCTTGCACATCTTGCAAGTGGATGAGGATGAGCATGATGCCCTCCCTGAGGAGAAGAAAGCAAAAGTGGATAAAATATTACAGGAAAGGAAGAGAACACAGACACAGGGGTGAGTAAGCCCTGAAGGGTTACTGCTCAGGGTTTTGTCCCTGCAGGGTTTCCCTGCTCCAAGGACTTTGAGTCAGAAGTATTTGATATCAAAGGCCAGAAGGGTGGCCAGCCTCTTAGCTCCTGGTTCTCCTTATGGTGGGACAGCACCCAGAAAAGCTCCTGTCCTTTAGGCTCCCCTTCAGCTGCAGCAGGAGGCAAGCACAGGAGAAGCTCTGCTCAAGCAAGGCAGCCCAGCTCAGGACTCACAGGAGAAGTGTGGAGCTGGGAGTGGAGGCTGCTTAAAGCAAGCTCAGGACTCCTTTCAGCCCAGGCTGAAGTTGGTTCCATGGAGAGGAGACAGATGAAGCTGCTTCAAATCGTTTCTATGGCAGATAGCACTTGGTCAGACAGTTTGCTTGGTCACAGCTGGGTTCCAGCAGGAAACCTGGCTGACAAGAGCCTGTCTTGCAGGAGAGGAGTTCCTGCAGACTCTGCTTTCTGACCGATAGGATTATTGTCATTAAGGAGCAGGCTGTGCCCACAGAGAAGGGGGCTGAATGAGCTGAGTGAGAATTGTAGAAGAGATAAGCAGATGTCAGCAATCTGTGCTCTGCTTTAAACTGGGAAGTCAAGAGACAAAGAGCTTTTTCAGGCATCAGCACAAAGAGCTGGTGGATCAGCCTTTGGCAGGGGCTGGAGGTGTCTGGCTGTGCCTTAAGAGGGAGGTGCTACAGTTGAGGCCTTACAATGGCAAGGCTTAGGTTTGGCTGGTCCTGGAGGTGCCCTTCCACCAATGCCCTCACTTGGGATGTTCCCAGCCTCTGTGGGTTGAGGAAAATCCACAGAAATGAATTCTGCCATGGCCTCAGGGTCAAGGAATGAAGTGCAGGGCCAGCCAGGACTGGTGAGCCCAAGTTTCTGGTGGGGACTCTCAGTGATGTTTTCTATTTTGTTTGCTGAAGGGAGCTGAAGCAGCCAGCTCAAAAGCTTGAGGAGGAGGCAAAAGCCTTAGAGCAGGAAGAGAGGCAGAAGGAGGAAGAGAAGCTGAAGAAGGAAAAGAAAGTCTCCTTCGGGAAGCAGCCTGCAAAACCAGAGAAGGAAATCAAAGCTCCAGAGAAGAAGGAAACCAAAGCCCCAGAGAAGGGGGCACCCAAAGCCCCACAGAAGAGGGGAACCAAAGCCCCACAGAAGAGGGGAACTAAAGCCTCTGGGAAGGGGAGAACCAAAGTCCCCAAGGACCCAGCTGAGATCTTGATCCTGAGGTTTCAGATCTATGAGTCATCACAGCAGGACATGGCACAGGTTTTCTCCTACTGGGACAGGGTTCAGGGTACCGTGCAGTTACCCGTGATCCAAAAGGGAAACAAGTCCCAGCCTGCAGCTGGAAACAAAGGCTGGAAGGCCAGTAAGCCTCAGGAGAAGGTGAAGAAGCAGCCTAAACCAAAACATGAAGGCCAAAGGAGTCTTCAGTCATCTCAGCTGAGGACACAAAGCAAAGTTGCAGAAGGGGCAGTCAGAGACAAGCATGTCGGGGTGCCGTGCTTGGACATCCAGGTCGCAGATCCGAAGGCCATGATTGGGGAGATCCTGAGGGATGGGAAGCTGCCAACAGAAGACCAGGTAAAACCCTGCAAGGCCCAGATCTTGAGCTTGCTGTGGTTGTGGGCCCTGGAGCATTGTGTCCTCCCCAGGTGGTAATGTCACAGAGCCTTGTCCAGACCCCTGATGATGTTCCACAATGCCTCTGTAGCATGTGTGTGAATGGGGGAGTTATCACCATCCCTCAGATGGGCAGAAAGCGGGAGTGCTCTGTGTACAAGTGTCCCATCTGTTCAGTCTCCCAGCCCAGAAATCATTATAAAGGGCCCCAGGACAGGGCAGCTCATGGCCATTGTTTTCTTCAGCTGAGTCACTCAGGAGAGGTTTCTCTCCCGCTCTGGCTTGTAGCTCTTGCATCTGTTCTGGAGCCTGCTCACCCCACTGGGCATAGCAAAGCACTCGTACTTCCTATAAGTCAAAAACCCCATTGCCAAAAGCTCAGTGCCTTTAGAGAAGGAGTTGTGAGGATGAAGGTGACAGAGGTATCAACAGGATTTTCTCTTCTGTTTAGCTGCTGAAACATCTGGGACTGCATCCTGACGGCCCTCCCCTTGCCCCTGGTGCTGCGCTCTCCATAGCCGAGTACCCAGAGGTGAGGCTGGGCTCTGCAGGGTGTGTGGAGCCCTTCACCACCGTGGCACCAGGAGGTGCTGCCGTGGGAGACAATCTGGTTGGTGCTCCAGTGGTGCTGGCACTGAAGGTGCCAGGGTAGGGACCAGGCTGGATGGGGCATGGGGGACAGGTTGGATGGAAAGGAATCATTGTGGAGAGGTTGTGAAGATGTGATGGGAGGCCCCATGTCTGCAGGTCTTCTTTCTGCCAGGGATGGGACTCTGCTGGAAACAGAGCAGTTCTGTAAGACAAGAAGGAAAAAAATAACTTAAAACAATCAACTTCTTTTGAGGAGAGGGTCTTGCATAAGAAGGGGCATCCTAGGCAAAACAAGCACCAATAAGGAAAACCAAGCCTATGGGCAGGTGGACTTATGTATTTATTCTCTCTTCCATTGGTGAACAAACCCTCAGTTTACTCTCCAGGACAGGGATGTCTCAGGCCTCACCTCTCCCTCCCTTTTCTCTCTCCCCTTAGGCCAAGGCCCCAGATGCAAAGGGCAGTTCTGCTGAGAGGCAGCCAAAGAGGGGTAAAGTGGTCAGCAGTGTCAGGTCTGCAAAGGAGAACCAGATCTCCACACAGAGAACAGAAAGCTCCCAGGATTCCTCTGTAACAAGATCCCAAAGTCCTTCGGAAGTGCTGGAAAGAGCCTCAACCCCTGCAGCATTCCTCAGGTGAGCCACAAAGGAGGAGGTGATGCCTCTGCTTCTTGGTCCTCTTGCCAAACAAAGTCCATTGTCCCCAGCTCCACAGCAACCCAGTGCTGGGGGATGGCGAGTGCACCCTCCTTGCTTCATTTGCTCCTCAGCAATGTCTGAAGCCTCCTCTTTAATTGCCAGGCTGAAACGGTACCGGTGGAAAGTGCCTGCCCAAGGTCAGGTGGAACTGAAGGTCAACTTCTTCACCAAAAAGCCAGGGAAGTTTGAGCAGACAATGAAGTTTGAGATCGTGCTGTCCAAGCGCCAGTACGAGCTGCCCTGCAGTGTCACCGGCCTGTACCCCAGCATCATCCAGAACCCACGGTAAGGCTGGGCCCCAGCAGCCTCCCACAGCACAGCTGCCCTGAACTCACAGCCAGGGCCGGGGAGATTGCGCTGCCTGAGGCTGCCCAGCCCCTCTTCCTGTGCTGGGAGCTGGGAAGGCAGATGGTGCCTCAGCCACCAGGAAGGGTTATGGCTTTCTGATGACATTTCCTACTTGGAGCATCTCATAGCTCCTCCTTCCCCACTTTCTCTGCCCAGGCTGGTGTTTCCACACTGGAGGGAGACCATGGAGGAGGATGAAGTCATCTTCAAAGAATATGTTGAGAGCACAAAGCAATTCCACTTTGGACCGCTGCTGTGTGGGAAGTCAAGAGAGTGGTATGTGCTCCCTGCCGGGCCTTGTACTTTTCTGGACGTGCCTGGAGAGACATGCTCTCCTGGTTGCACAATCCAGGGCAGTCCCTGGCAGAGTCCTGGGAGAGACATGGGCTTGAAGGACCACAGATGGGAACTTGAACAGATAAGAGGCAGATGAGCCTTGGAGAGGAGCTGCTCTGCCTACCCAGTGGCCGCCTTGGTGGCCAGAGCCGCGTGCTGCCGCCAGTCCAAAGGTGTCGGACGGCAACTTCTGTCCCCCCCCACATCTCAGCTTCACCCCTTAAGAAATGAACTTTATGGTGGTTTTTGAAGTGCTTTGAGCTCTGCAGGTAGCCTGATCAAGCAATTCTTCTGTAGATGGTTTTGTAAAACTTTCGTTCATCTGCAATTATAACAAAATTTTATTATTGACCTGCAAATGGATGTTGAGGAGAACATACAGCAGGAATTACATTTTCCTGTAATGACATGGCATGCTCACTGCTGGATAAAATCTGCCTAAGCACATGGTCATTGAAGCTATTGTGTATTTCTACTTTTACTGTCACTAGTTTTTTTAATCGCATTTAAGTTCTTGTCCCCATAGGAACTCTGGAGGGTTCGGTCTATTTTGACAACCCAAGGAAATGAAATTAAAATAGTTTAAAAAACCAGATGATCTTTAGCCAGGTTGATGGATGGTTTGGGATTTCTGTTTGCCTCTTTAACCCTTTCATTCCAAAGTCATTTCCACACACAAGAGAAGGGTCATTTGTTATCTCTTTGCATTCCTCTTGGGAATTGATGCTTCATATTTCTTTCTCAGACTTTGAGCTACCCATGAAATCCAAAGCAGTTGCATGACTTTTATGAAAAAGATTAGCTAAACTCTTTTTCCAAAAGCCTTTCTTTATACGCTGCAGGGAAGGCACCCCAAGAAAGAAGGGGAAGGAACCCATGTGCCTGGTGTACTGTTATTTTTCTAGGCACCCTTGAATTTATGTTGTATTAAAAACTCTCAAAGTGGCCTGAGCATCATCAGGCTTCTGTGGTGCAGGCACCAAGTCCAGGGGTTAGGCATAAACTACGGCAAGGATCCTTGCCATGCCTCTGACTGGGATCCATTTCCCTCACTTGTCTGTTAGAGCAGGGTCTCCCAGCAGTGCTTCCTTGGGTGCACACGGTGCTCCCCTCGGTGTGTGGCAAGGGCAACAGTCTCCTCTGCAGCCTTTTCCCCTTTTGTGGACAGGTATGAGGTCCAGAACTGTCCTGGCAACTCAGAGAAGCTAACCATCCTCAACAACTCCCCCATGGTCATAGAGGTCCACTTCTCTTTTGAGAAAGATTGGAAAACAAGGACCTTTGTTGCGGACCCTCGCCGCATGACCCTGAAACCAAAGGAGGGGAAGGTAGGAGAAGGGCAGGTAGAGCAGGCACTGCTGAAGTGCCCAGGGGCCGCTCCTCCTGCTCACACTCAGAGCTCCTTTGATTTCTTCTGTGGGGCCATGTCCAGGAGCTGACCATTTGGGCATACCCCACCTCCCCTGGCTTCCTGGAAGACAAGCTCATCTGCAGCATTAGGAAGAACCCGGAGCCAGTGGTCTTCAGCCTGTGCTGCCATGGGGTGGACATGAAGCTGGAGGTCAGCCCCCTGCAGCTGTCTTTTGACAAGCTGCTTCTGCACAGGTCAGTCATCCCACAAGCACTCCAAGACTTGTGACAAAGAGAAAACGTTTGACTCTGGTTTCCGGGGCATGGATGGAGCTGCTCCAAGTTGCGTTCAGTGGCGAGGCTGGTGTGACCATCCAGCAGCTGATGCCAAGTGCCTTCCTGTCTCTGCAGGGCTGACAGCAGGACCTTGGTCCTGAAAAACAACACCCTACTGCCCATGGCCTGGCAGCTCCGTGGGCTGGGTGGCCTTTTTGAGGACTTCTCCCTGTCACAAGATAATGGCATCCTTGATCCCCACTCAGAGTTTCAAGTGACAGTGCATTTCAAGGCTGAGCACATTGGCAGCATTGAGAAGATCCTGCAACTAGAGGTGAGAGGGACTGTGCTCTGCCTGGCAGAGCAGGGCACAGTGAGCAGCCATGTGCTCCTAGGGACAGAGTCACGAAGAACTGCACCTGCCAGACACGAGGGTGCTGTGACCCCAACTTCTGCCTCTGCACAGCATTTGCCAGACCATGTAGTGCATCCACATCCCCCCAGATAAGCAGACACTGCATCCTGAGCCTGTAGCACAACCACCCTGTCCCTGTGAATGGTTGAAGGTTGTTGTTTGGTGGTACGGACTGCAGCGTGATCTCTACGTTCCTCCTGGGCTTTGTCTGAAGCCCTTGCATAGTGCAACAAACTCTCCCCCTGGGATTTTGTTCCCCATGGTTTAGGGACTGCATTTCAGACACGGTGCTAGGTGATTGGAGAGGGTTGTCAATGCCACCTGCTCTGAGACACCTCACACTTTTTGTGGTTGTTCTTACACCCCTGTGCCTCTCAAGGATGCTTTGGCAGCAGCATTCCCTGCTGCAGGAGTGCAGAGTTGGGCTGATAGGGTTTTTACTGCAGCAGAATCCCACTGGGGCAGCCCATGAGAGGAACAGGTTAGCAAAGCTTGGGAGCCCACCAACGTTTGTGAAGCCAGGAAGGTCATAGGGGAAGCAGCCAGCAGAGACAAGGACTTTCAGGCTGTCTACCAAAAGAATAATCTGAACAGTGTTTGTTTCTTGCTGCCTCAGGTTTCAGATACAGAAAACATCCTGGGGAATTTTCAGGCTGAAAACATCAAAATCTCTGCAGAGGTCTATGAAGTTTCTCTGAGCATTGACATGCCTGAAGGTCAGTGGATGCCTCCCTAACAAAGCAGTCCAGGTGCACTGCATTACCTTGGGAGGTGGGCAGCCAAAGCACTTTGGGATGGGATGGGATGGGATGGGATGGGATGGGATGGGATGGGACAGCATGCAAGGAAGGCATGGATACCTAAAGCACATACTCTGCAAGCTGTGTGGAATAAAGCATTGTCAGGAGTCTGACAGCCTTAAGTCTCTCCCCTCTGAACTGAAGTGTGCAGTTTCATGTGCAGATTGGATTTGGGGCTTTGAAACAACAGTGACGTAAACAGGCAGTTGGCAATGCCCACAGACTCAGCACAGCATTTAAAGTAATTGGATTTGTGCTTGGGAGCGAGGAAATGGAAGGCAAACTCTTTAGCTACTAAGCCTGCAGATATTTTGAGTAAGAAGAGAAAGGGCAGACAAGTAGCTGGAAAACACTTTCAAGAATGGGATCTTGCTGAAAAGGGTTTTGTGCCGAGACCTCCATGTTGATTGTGACTTGGTGTATTCTGCAGCAGCTCACCAATACCGTGTTTGACCTCACTCTGTGGGTTTTCTGCAGGTGCAGATGGAAGCTTGGAATTTGGAACCATTAATGTCCTGGATAAAGTGAAGAAAGTCCTGAGTCTACAGAACAAAGGGGTATACAACATTGAGTACAGGTGAGTCCAGCTGCCTGGTAGTGAGCATTTCCCAGACCTTCATTCTCCCTCTGTCAATGGCTAGAGCCTGTTTCCATGCTGGCTACCTCATGGTAAATACAAAACTTGGGCTCTCTGATCTCAATTGTTTTACCAGAGAATTCAGCCACAAACCAGCAGTTCTTCACAGCTCAGCTGGAGCCCAAAGGAGAGCCCCAGAAATTTCAGCCACTGAAATGCTGAGATTCATTGCCTTGTTTTGGGGGTCACCTCCTTTCCCTTTCTGAGACTCTGTAAAGGAGTGAATGAAAAATTTCAGTCTCGAGGTTTCTTGCAGTAATCTTGTGATTGTCTGCACTCTCTGTCAAGATCCAGGATTCCCAGAACTGGACTCTCCCTTTTTTTTCTGGTCCTACGCAAAGTCCTGGCTGTGCTGGTGGCACCTGTACTTTTAACTGCAGAGATCTCCATTCCTTCCCTTTCTCCCCAGTTTCACGCTGAAGGGTGCAGGTCCCAAGATGCAAGACTTGGCATCCCACTTCACTGTTGAGCCTCAGTCAGGCGTGCTGATTGCATCCCGGCCTGGTGAGAAGGTTGAGATGCTCTTCCACCCCACCAGTGAAATGGTCCTCAAGAACAATCCCATCCTGTACTGCCAGGTGAGCCGCCTGGGCCAGGCTGTGTTGTCACACGGTGTTTTGGGAGCGTAAACAAGCTAGATGTCTAATGGAAGGAGGCCTTTAACTGGAGAATCCTCTCTCCTACATGCACAAACAAAGATTTCCACACCATTTGTGAGGCTTCTTAAGTGGAGCTGAGAATCTGGCTGGCCTGTTTATTGTTTACCAAGCCCTTCCTGTGGACACAGGTGGCAGATGCCAGCCCAGGTCGAGGACGCCCGGCTGTTGCCAACATCCCAGTGAGGGTGTCGGCCGAAGCGGAGTACAGCAAGTACAGCATTGTGCCCGCCTCGCCCACCGACTTCGGAGCCATGATCGTGGGCACCAGGAAGACCCGGAGCGTTGTGCTGAAGAACATAGGCATGGCCAATTTCACATTCTGCATCCGCCAAACACCCAAGCTTGCGTGTGCGTTGGAAAGCAAAAGGTATGAGAAGCCCTGCACCACCCTTCCTGTCTGAAGAGGCAGCACTCCACAGCTGGTATGTGGCAGGCAGCCAGGAGACCTGGGCTCTCGTCCATTTGCATCCCTGGCTTGGGGAGAGGGAGCAAAAACACACCTCAGTATCCCCATGTGTAGTACAAAGCTGGTGATAGAGCTGCTCAGTCCAGCAATGGGAGCTGCTGGCTGCTCTCTGCGAGCCATAAGGAGCAGGAAGGCTTTCCTCTGTGAGGAGGAAGGCCAGCTTTGGCCTTTGAGGCACAGGAGCTCAGCATGACAGATGCCTCTGCTTTCTCCCCTCAGTTCAAAGCAAAGGAAATCTGCTCCATCAGCTACAAAGCGCTCGACAGGAAAGGAATCAAGCTTGTCAACACCGGTGGGTGACTCCTGCTGCCCAGCAGTGCTGCTGCAGGGGATGTGAGAAGATGCTGCTGTGCCCAGGCTGGGGCTCATCGCCACAGGGTGGGACGTGGTCTGCAAGACCAGTATCTGCTCAGTCCCACTGACACTCCTGTAGTCTGGCTCTGACCTGGAGTTGTGGGGTCAACAGAGGGGAGCAGGTCCTGTGTTTGGTAGCTGCAAGCCAGCATAGGTCTGTGAACACCTCAGAAGCAAAAACATCCCCCACTGAACTCCCAGTCCACAGAGCTCAGACAACATCACTTTTTCTTCTTCCCAGTCCCCTACCTCTCTCCTGTCGTTTCTCAGAGCTATTTCGGCCCTCTGGTGTTACCTCTGGAGGTTGAAGGATCAAAGCTACCACCTTCATTCTTTAGATTCAAACTCCTTTCTCTCTGCCACTTGGGACAGGCTTGCAGCTCCTCTTGGCTTGTTGCTCCCAGCCTGGGGCTGCCTTTGGGCCATGAAGTCATCCTTCCCTGCCCTGTGACTGGGTGCTTGGGCCCAGCTGGAGGCCAGGGCAGGACATACTCTTTGCTGGGGGCTCAAGGCACAGCTGTTAGCCATCAGCCTCCTCTGGAACTTTTTCTGCAGAGTCACCTCAATCTGGGCGCGTTCACGGTGTCCCCCTGCTGTGGCTGCATCCGCCCGTGTGGCCTGCAGGTGATCAAAGTGGAGTGCCTCGCAGGGCAGGAGGGGACATGTGAGCAGCAGCTCTACATCGACATCATGGGCAGAGACCCCAAGGACAACCCCCTGGGCATTCCCTTCACCCTGATTGTCGAGTCCTGCCTCCCAGGTACCTACTGCCCACAGTGCCCTTGGTCACACCTGCTGCTGAGCAGCACCTGAACTTGCTGCTTGGATGGAGAGGCGTGCTCGCCCTGGTGTCCCACCTTAAAATCCTCAGAGGTTCCAGCCTCTTCAAGTCCACCACTTCACTCATCCCTCCCAGGCTGAGAGGGATGCATGGAAGGATAAAAGGAAAGCAATGCTCTCTAAGACTGAGGTTGACTGAGTTCCATCCTCACAGCCCGCTCCCCCACCCAAGGCTGGGTTTAGCAATCACCCAGGCAGAAAGGGCTTATCAAGGCTTCTGAGAGGCCAGCAGGGTCTAGACAAATTCATAAGGGAGGCCCCTCCGTGCTCATCCCTCTGCTCAGGGAGGCTTCTCTGTGCTCATCCCTCTGGTCTGTCCACAGCACTCGTTCAGGATGTCACGTCAGTCTTCAAGGACTACCCCATCTGCAGCAGCGCCGACCTTGAGTACAAGCTGCAGTCGCTGGAAGGCATGGGCCTGTTCGTCAGAGATGAGAACAGATTCATTTTCAACAAGGTTCTGGTTGGGCAGGAGGCAGAAGCTCATTTCAGAATTTGCAATGCAGGCCGTCTGCCATGTGACGTGGCCCTCTCCATCCTGCCTGGAGAGGTAAGAGCAGGAGGCCAAGGTGGTGGTTGCCCTCTAAGGGCCGGGTGAGAGCCTGTTTTGTTCTCCAGATGCATTGCTTCCTGTGGCCCAGACTAGTGTAGCTCAGTGCAAGTCAAACTGCAGGGGAGAGCAGCAGAGCCAGGGAACAGTTGTGTGGAATTCTGCGTGTCTTGGGCAAGGTTTTGGCTCACACCTCTGGGTCTTCAGTGGGAGAAGTGAATCCTTCTGAACCTCTCCTGGAAGCACACGCAGAGAGGGGCTGTCATGAGCTGACATGCCAGGGCTCAAAGCAGAGCATTTCCTCAGGCTCCCTGGCTTTTCCTTCTCTTTGAAGGCCAGTTCTAAGTTGTTTACAGGGGCTTTCATGCAGTGCCCACCTCCCATGTAGGCTGGGGCAGCTGCCAGCGCTCCAAACACACAATGCTTTAGCACAAGGTCAGCATTCCCTGGGAGGGAGGGAGCCTGCCCAGGGAAGGAGGAAGGAAGACACAATGTCTGGGGCTGTTCTCAGTAATGCATTTATGACTAAAACTGTGTCATGTTGAAAGGTGTTTTCTCCTAACACTGCTCTCTGGGTTCCCCCAAGGAACAAATCCCTATCAACAATATTTTCAATCTGGATCCTGTCAAGATGTCCATTCGTGGCTCATCCTCTGCCATTGCTACGGTGACCTTCACCCCGCCAGACAAGCAGAGCTACGACTGCACCTTCAAGGCTTCCCTTGTCATCCCCAAAGGGTAACTGACCCTGTGAAATACTGGGGGAGGCCTCACTGACAGCTGCCTCTCCACTGGGAAGGAACAGGCCTCTTGTTAGCTCTAATGCTTTCAGTAGCCTTAGGCAGAGTACTTGGCATGAGATGATCTGGGAGTAACTCTTAGAGTAGAAAAATGAGGCTGATAGTTTATTCTGTATGAAGAACTACCAAGACAAGGAAATATTAGGTAGTCAATTTGAAGTTACTGAGATGTGCTGCAGCTGACCTGGGCGTTTCCATGGACAAAGTTTTAGATGAAGCAGTTTCTGTGCCAGTGAGTCAGTAGTCACATTTTCCTCTTTGTTTCTGTAAAATTAAGTGATCCTCTGTGACTCACTTGCATTCATTAAGCTTTTTTATGTGATTGATTGGAGCTGGTATGAAAGAGGAACGCAGTTCCTCTGCCCTGGGACCTGTGAACTGGGGCTTTGACCTGTCCTTCCTCAGCAATTTAGTGGCTGAATCACAACAAGACAAGCCTAACTGCTAATAAGGAATTGCTTTTTTACTGTTCTTGGAAACGATCTTTGCTGATGGTGACGATGATTTATTTTTGCCTTGTTGCTTTTGTACTGCTTTTGTGCTGTGCTTTTGCTTGTTGCATAAGTCTCATCTCACTGCAGCCAGGGGATTTGCCATATCTCATCTGGTGCCTCCTTATTTACCTGCTGCACTGCATGATTCAATTAAGTGAAATTATTTTTAACTGCTATTGTGGAAGGCTCTTTGGAGCAGATTGCTCTAGTGAATGGCCCTGAGTGGACTGGGAAGAGGCTGGTGGGGGGCTGTGTTGTGGAAGCCCCCCAGCAGCACCAGGACCACCAGGCAGGGAAAACACTGTGGGTGGCCCTTGGTGCTTCACTTGCCCAGTGAGAAATGGGTTAGTGCCAGCTGAAATTGTTTCTGCACCTCTCCTGCAGCTCTGTGGAAGTTCAACCCCAAATCCTGACCTTCACCATCAGCGGGAAGGGGCAGGAGCTGCCGGTGACAGTCGTGCGCCCCAATGCTCGCAGCAAGAGGGGAACGGCCGTGCTGCGCTTCAAGAGGCTCCAGCTGGAGCATTCAGAGATGCTCCCCCTGGTCCTCCGTAACAGCGGCACCAAACCTGTCAAGGTGAGGAGGACCTGCTCAAGGACGGTTTGGGAACAAGTGCTTGTGGCACAGGTGAAGGGTCCCAAAAAACATGGCAGACCTGGGAAGAGGTGTCAGAAATTCTTTTTAAGCAAGTGACTGACATCTCTTCTCCAAAAAGAGAGTTTTTGAAAATTTTCCATCCAGTCTTTTTTCTTTAAGTTGAACACAAGAAAGGTGGTGGAGTATTTTCCCCCATCTCTCAGGTCACCTTTTGTTCTCATGGACATGTGTGGTTTCCCAGTTCCATTAGATTGTATTTGATCCCAGTTTACTACATTTGAGGGAAACTTAGTTGGGGTTTAATTACATTCTGCCCCTTACTTTCTGTCCTGTTTGGTTCTGTGTCGGCTCTATCCAGATGCCTCTGAACACCCTTTCTTCTCAGCTGGTTTGACTTCACTTTTGTGCTCAGTGCTGTTTGTAGTGGGAGAGGTGCCAGGCTGCCATGTGGGACCAGCAGCACTGTGGTGTCAGTCCCCGTGCCATCCTGTACTCACACCAGCATCATTGTGCTCTGGCTTCTCTTTTCTCAGTTTATGTTACAGCTGGAGGATGAGCACGGAGCGTTCTCCTTGAAAGGCAGGGCCTTCACATTCAAGACAGTCCTCACTGGAGAAATGGAAGAGGACTCCGTCAGAAGCGGTAAATTCCTTAACCATGCAGTGTGATCATGCACAGAGGGAAAAGGGAAAAAGAGCCCTGCCCTTGGCTTCTCTGAGCAGCAGCCAGATGTAGTTTCATTCTTTGGGCTCTCTGTCCCCCAGGCTTTTCCTGGGGACGTTTTGCAGGGTCTCCTCCTAGCAAGTTGTAGGAAGTTGTTCAGTTCTTCTAGACAGGCTGGGTTGAGTTGTGGGAGACTGTCACTACCTCAGTGGGCCCTCTGAGGTATTTGCTGCATGTGGAAAGGTACCAGCCTGAAGAGACACAGCCCTTGAGCACACAACCAGCCAGCAGAAGCCAAAAGCACTCTTTGGCTGAGCTTTGCATATGGCTGGAGCTGGCTGGAAGCAGGTGGAATGAGGGCTGGGCATCAGCCTGAGGTTAAGCTGCTTAAGTGGTGCTGTGTCTGGAGGTGGCAGGCTTGTGAACATAGCAAGAGGGTCTGGAACCACTGTGGGTAGAACCTGTGCTTAGAAGGCAGCTGGTTTCAAACTCTTATTCCTCATTTATCCTATGGAAATATTTCCTCTGTACAGCTGTATCACTTAACTCTGATTTCACTGCTGTGCAGAGACCAAGCCCCCAAAGCAGACTTTCATCCTTCTGCGTCATGGGCAATCGGCACAGTTTAAGGTCATTTTCAAACCCACCCTGGCTCAACGTGTGGAAGGGAAGATTGCTCTGGTAGTGGGGGACATCTGCATGACCCTGGTTGAGCTGGTGGGTGAGGGCCACAACGACGAATTCACCCTCGATGGATTAAAGGAAGACACCCAGGAGAGGAATGCCAAGAGCAGTCTGAGGAAAGACATCATCGATGGTAAGAGAGGAGAGGCTGCCAAGGTGGAGCAAGGAGGAGGACAATGTCTGATCACGTGTGTCCTCCCTCTAGCCAGGCCTGGGCTGTCACCCGCGGGACTGGGTGGCTTGTGGGCGTGGCAGCCATGCATGCAGAGCAGTGTGTGCTGTGCTGCACGTCGCTGGCTCAAGGATGTGTCAGGGTGTTTGCCTGGAAGTGGTGGGATGGGGAACTGCCTGGGGAACTGCCTCCAGAGGGAGGAAGGCTTGGAGCAAGGAAGCATTGAGCATGCAGGTGTCTGTGCACCTGAGGGGGACGGGTGGAGCTCCCTGCATGCTGACATGCCTTGCTCTCCTCCTCAACAGCTGTCAGAGTGAACCACATCGAGTTTGGGCACTGTCCTGTCGGGAAGCGCTGCCGCAGGACCTTCACCATCACCAACCGCACCCTTACGCAGGCCATGCGCTTTGAGTGGGATGCAGACGCCCCGTTCCAGTTCTCCCCCAAGGTGAGCATGCACTGCTCTGCCTCTCCCCATTGCTCGGGCCCTGCCCTGGTGCTCCCAAGAGCAGGCAGGGCAGGGAGTCCTCACATGCCACTGATATCCCGTTCCAGTGCCATGTAGGAGATGCAGTCCCTGGCTTGGCTGGGCCAAGGCTGCCAGCCTTGCAGACAAGGCTTCATATTTTGGCAGGTGGCACCTTTTGTTCTTACTTTTGTCTGTCAAATTTCACATAAATCCACTCTGAGATGCAGATTTCTGGCACAGCTGTTCACCACATCAGTTGCTTTTGCTGTCAGTCCTGCCCTTGGCAGTGCTTCCAGTTTGGAAGTCTTGACTGTTTCCCTGATTCTCCCTAGGTGGGACACCTCCATCCTGGCTGTGCCAAGAACATCGCAGTGATCTTGAGATCAGATGTCCCAGTCACCTTCAGAAGGCACCTTGTGAAATGTAAGGTGACCAAGATCAACTTTGAGCTGCCACGAAGGAAGGTTCTAGACTGGGACGACCAAATGCGCACTGTGACGGTGAAGGATACCACGTGGAAAGACCCAGCAGGCAGGTGGCCTAAAAAAGAGAAGGTAAGAAGCAAAAGGGCAAAAAAAGGCAACCCAGCTTTTACTAAAAGAACCACCATAACGGCATCACTGCTGGCTGTGCAGCTCCTGCTTCCTCTGGACACTGCACAGCCACGAGGCTCAGCAGCAGTGCATTCCAGGGGAGAGGTGGATGCACAGTGACTGGATATACTCACACAAGAGCGGGAAGCCTTTGGACAGGAGACCTTTAGCCACACACAAACTATCAGTCTGTGCCACAAGCACAAGTGTTGCAGCCCATGTTGAATGGGAGACAATGTTTTATAATTTTATCCCATTTTATGGTGTTAGAAATCTCTTCATCTCATTTGGTGCCTTTTCACCAACAAGGAGTTAAGTCTGCTGCACTCTGTCTCTTCTTTTAAAGTGGAGAGAAATATACTTCTCCTGCATATGCTGGTGAGCTCCAAGTTTTGTCTGCATGGATGCCAGAGAGTTTGGTTATAGTCTCTGTATTGTGTGGGGTATCTCATCACGAAGTAACCCAGGCACTGCGTGACTCTATGGAGGAGTCCAGAGAAGGATCATCTCCAGAGACTCTTGCTTTTATTGTCATTATTGCCAAACACACTCATCTTGGGCGATGGTTCTTTCTGAGTTTCTGCACCATTTTAAGGCCTCTAAAAAACATCCTCTTTTCTATCAGAACATCTGCAGTTGGAGACTTTTCCAGTGAGATCTTTCACATCCCAAAATGCCCATGCTCAGCTCCCAGCAGTGTGGCTGTTGCTCCGGACATGACATCTGGAGAGCACTTTCTCCTAAGACAAGAAGGAAAAGGTGCTTTCTAGAACTCTTCAGTCTTGAGGTTCTCCATCCACAAAGCTCCAGCAGGAGAACTTAACCCTAATTTTGAGACCTGCTGGATTTACAGGGGACAGGAAAAAAGCCAGTCCCTCTACAAGGTTGAAGGACAGGGACTGGAACACAGCTATCCATGGGGATATTAACAGCTGTGGTAGTGACTGCTTGGATCAGTGGGCAGAAACAACTACCGTAGCAGAGCAGTCCTAATTTTGTCATCTTTCCAGGGAAGTAAAAGTCAATGGTCCTTTCTAGTCCCGCTATGAGGCTGATCTTGGAGGCCAGAAGATTCCCTTCTCAGCCTGACCTTCTGGGCTCTGCTCAGTGATTTCTCCCTCCTCTGTTTGCAGGTGGTTGAGCCAGTCCTGGAACCAGCTCACACTGTGGTGGAGGAGAGCAGCCAGGAGGCTGAGGTGTACCTCAGTGCTGTTGTTGCCCACGCCCAGTTCAAACTGAGCACAACCGTGGTTGAGTTCAAGGACACCTTGCCCTTCCAGACAAGGACAGCCTTGTGAGTGCTGGAGGCCAGCAGGGCCCTGTGAGCGGGAGCTGCCTTTGCCCAGGGCTGGCCCAGTGCCTGCTTGCCAGAACTCTGCCCCAGCCCCAACCAGCACAGGCCCCTTTCCGTGCACACAAGGCCAAGCAGGAGATGGTGCCAGGAGAGCCTCAGGGCTGCCAGACCTTTCTGCTGAGAGCAGCCATGGGTTTGCTCTCACTGCATGTCACCTGTCCTCATTCTGCTCAAGGATAAGTTTGCAGTCAAACCAAGACCTAAAGTCCCTTGGCTTCAATGTCCTGGGCACCATGTTGGCCCTTTCCTCTTAAACATCCACACTTGGAAATGCTGTTTTGGGCCACCCAGGACAGCAGTCTGAGCATGGCAGGGCTGCCTGGGGAAGAAGGTTCTCTTCAGCAGAAAGTGGTACCAGGAGGCCATCAGACAATGTTACTGTACTATTTGCTTTATATTTATTGGAAATATTTTGTTATTCCTCCTTCTTGCTTTTCAGTTTCAGGCTATGCAACACAGGGAAGATAGCCCTGGAATACTCCTGGGAGGAAGCTGGAGATAGTGAAGCAGCGATGAGGACTGCTCTGGCACGTAAGGGCATTTCACTTGGTAGCTGAGAGCCTGGGGAGAAGACCCTGCCACTTCACCCCAAAACATGAATTGCTTTTTCATCCTTCTCCACACATCCACTTTCATCAGCATCTTGCCAGCTGCAGCTGGAGAGTTTTTGCCCCTATCTGCCATTCATCCCCTTCTGTTCTTGCTCTGCCACTTGCGGTCTGCAAAGGAGCTGAGCCAGCCTCTGGGGAGAGCCACGTGCTGGGTCAGGACTGGGAAGGGGGACATCAGGGACATCTCAGACTCTTTGAGAAGTCTGAGACTGGGAAACACAAGGGTGTTACAAGTGAGCTGACCTGTAGCCACTGTCTGTGTGCAGTTCCTCACTCCAGGGCAAATGCAAAGTCACTGTCTAAAAGCAACTCTCCTGCTTTGGCACAGGAGTGTGTGCTTCAGGCAGAGACCCTGTCCCACATGCCCCATTTCCTGCTAAAAGTACTTGGCCAGAGATGCTCCAAGTGCATCCCAGCTCTTTTCCACCTACCTGCATCAGGAGGCAGAGCTGCTGGCAGCACAGGATTTTGTCTTTGAAAGGTGTCCTCCTCCTCTCTGCAGGTAATTTCCTCTCCTCTGAAACTTTAAGGCGTTGCAGAAACCTTCTGCATCATTTTGGGTGGCAGCAGGACCAGGAAACTCAGGCTTTTGAGCTGCGGCTGCTGCAGCGGCTGGCCAAGCACCTGCAGGATTCCAAGAGGCAGCAGTTCGAGGAGCTGGACCATCCCAAGAAGCTGCGCAACTCAAAGCGCGTTGGTTCCGCCCTGGAAATCTTCCCAGACGCCATCTATGACCTGCCACTGTTCTCCATCAAGCCCTACCACGGCATCATCACTCCTGGCCAGAAGCAGGCCTTTCAAGTGCAGTTCTCCCCAAAGTGTGCGGGGATGTTCCAGACCACCCTGCTGTGCAGGTGAGAAACATCCAGCCCTTGCCAACTCATGTTTCTGACGGCTATCACTGGGCGATCACAGGGTGGAAAGGACCCCAGTAGGTCATCTGGTCCCACATGGCACAGGGTTGTGTCCAGAGGGCTCTGCAATAATTCCAGTGAGGGACACTCCACACCCTCTCTGGGCAACCTGGCACCTGCACAGGAAAGAAGTTCTTCCTCAGGTTCAGGTGGGATTCCCTGCTCAGGTTCTGCCCATTGCCTCTTGTCCTAATGCTGGGCACCACCAAGCACAGCCTGGTTCATCCCCCAACACCCTGCTTTCAGTCCCTCTGACTGGGATGGGGAGGTGGGCATGGAGTCAGGCAGCCCCAGAGAGGCGGCACAAACACCCACAGGAGCACAGAAAGATCATCATCTGGCCTTGGGAGGGAGACACTGGGAAAAGACACTGTATGGAACATCACACTGCTGGAAGGTTGCAAAATCTGGGAGATCCAGGAACCAGCAAGTGCCCAGCTCTGCTTCCTTTGGAGACAAGCAAGGCCTGCTTCTCTGCCTGGAACCCTGTGTGCTGGAGTTGGTCCCCAGGCACTTAACAGGTCATGGTCCTGCCCTTGCACCTCTGCAGCCTCCACGCAGCTTGTTTAATTTGCTGCATGCTGCTTGCACAGACAGAGGATGCAACACTGTGCAACTTGCTGTGCGAGTTGCAGAGCAACTGGCTGGGAATGTTTCTCTGGCTAATACCAGTCCCCTTCTTCCTAGAATTTCTAACCTGAATCCAGCTGAGAAGATGAGGCAGGTGACTGTGAAAGGCAGAGCCTTGGAGCAGAAGATTCTTGGTAGGGCAGACGGAGAAAGGCCAGGGAGCCAAGGATCAGGTGCCCTGGAAAGCAGCACCTGAGGGACAGCATTTGTGCCAGCTGGAGCTCCTGCAGGAGGCAGCAACATCGTGCCTTCTGCTGCTGCTGGTCTCCCAGCCTTCACCAGAGACCTCTGCAGCTACCCTTCCGAGCTCCAGTGAAGACCTCTAGCCAACCTTTAATCACCTACATAACTGTTTATTAGATTGATAATAATTTATTTTCAACAATTAATTCTTAATAAACAATTGTTAATACATGGTTAACCGTCAGCTTGTCTTGGTTGGAAAGACAGGTGTCTGCGGGACCTCTCTGGAATGGAAAATGTGACCTCCTCCTCTCCAAATTATTATCACTTTGAAATTAAGGGGCTTTCAGGCAAAGATATGGGAGAAGTTCTTTGCCAGTATGTACAACAAGGCAAACAAACAACAACGCTGGCAGCAACAACAAACAGAAGCAGATACCCAAGCACAGCCTTCCTTCGGCTGCAGGCACTTTCCCTTTGGTGTAGTTCCAGTCACAGCTGGCAGGAAAGGGAGGCAAAGAATGAATAAAGCAATTACTACAGTAATTGAAATTAAGCTACAACAAGAAATGCACTGGAGAGCTCAAGCACTGTATGATCAATTCTGAAGAACTTATTGCTACGAGGGAGTCTCTGCAGTAGCCAAATAGTGACTGGACAATGTTGAAGTTGTTCAAAGATAAAGAAGTGATGAGAAAACACCCTAGTGAGGGAAGAGCCCTAGCCCTTAGACCCTTTCAAAATATGCAAATACATTAGATTTAGTTCCCCAAAATACAGAGATGGAAATATCTTCTTGGAACAGTTGATCACCTCACCCACTGGGAGCCTTTGCTATCTCAACTGCAACTACCTCCAAAGTGGCTAAGATGCTATTAGAACAAATCATTCCCAGATATGCAAGAACTGAAAGAATGGACTCAGGTAAGGGAACACACTTGACTTCAAAAATTTTACGTTCTATGTGTTGTATTAGACATAAATTGGAAATTCCATACCCCGTGGCACCCTCAAAGCTCTGGATGTGTGGAGAGAATGAATGCTATCCTTAAGAACCATATTACCAAATTAATGATTGAAACCAGATCAGCATTATTACGGATCAGAACTGCTCCAAGAAAGGACATAGGAATTTCTCCCAATGAAATATTACTTGGGTTACCTAATCTGGGAAGGTAGAGCTGAAACTAATGACTTCCATCTGAGAAATTATTGCAGGCAATTACAGCTGGTGCTTTGAAGAGTTGTTTTTTCATAAGAGGTTTACCAAAGGGTGTCTTCTTCATTAGCAGATAGTGTGACAAGGTGTTGATTAAAAGACCAATCAGGTGCACCTCTATCAGAATGGTGTATAAAAGAATGCATTTCTAATAAACTCAGATATTAGCTATGCACTAAGAACCAGAGGAAGTAGCCTCACATGGAGAGGAAATTCAGGTTAGATTTTAGAAAAAAAAATTTCACTGTTTAGGAGTTCAGGCCTGGGAACAGGTTGGCCAGAGAGGGGGTGGAGTTGCCATCCCTGGAGCTGTTAAAGAGGCCTCTGGATCTGACCCTGGGAAATGGTTTAGTGGTTTAGTGTTTGCAGTGTCAGTGCTGGCCTGACGTTGAACTGATGGTCTTAAAGATCTCTTTCACCCCTGCCGGTTCTACAACTGCAAGCGCTTCCCGCCCGGCTGAGGGGAAGGCTCAGGGCTGTCCCGAGGCCAGGGGCGGCCGCGCCTGAGGGGCTCGGGCGGCGCTGCGGCTGCGGCGGCTCCTGAGGGGCCGGGCCGGGCTCTGCCCTCAGCTCCGCCAGATCGCAGCCCTCAAGCCGGCGGGGCCTCCGCTGTCCTTCAGCCCGACGATCGCAGCCCATCCCATCCCTCAGTCCGGCGATCCCAGCCCTCAGCCCGCAGATCCCATCCTCAGCCGGGCCGCGCTCGGCAGCGGGCACCCGCCTCGCCTCGGGGCTTGCCCGGAGCCACCCGCGCCACTGGACCACAGGTACTCGAGCCGTGCCCCATTTTCCCCCTCGCGACTCCCTAACCTTCCCACACAAGAATGCAGCTGCTGTTTCATCAGTAGACTGTTGCCTTTCATGCCCCTCCCCTCTTTCTTATGTTGTTTCCCTTTTATATTTGGGCTGATCTGGAGTGCTTGCTAAGGCTTCAGAGCGGAGCTGTGATAATGAGCTGTAAATCACGCAGGGCTCATCTGAGGGAGGAGGGAGCTGAAATGGGCCAGGACAGCCCCAAGTCCTGTTCCACAGCGCAGCGTCCTCACGGCCCCAGCTGCTGCTCTGGGCTTTGGTTTCCACTGGAGGCCAACAAGGCGCACTTGTCCCCTCTGGGTTTGGTCCCTGGTTTCAAAGGATAAGTCCTGCCCAGGCTGGCTGCTCTGCTGGCCGTGCCAGCCATGTGCTCTAGTGCTGCTGAGCACACGCACTGACAGATCTGCGCTTCTCCAGGAGTGGTTTCTGAGGTTTGAAGCAATGTTACTGGGTTGTTTGCCATAACTGATGGAGAAGTTTCATATGCAACACTTGCCAGCTGTTTGTTGAGATAAATCTAGTTGCTTGTCTTTCCACCTTGCTCTGTGATGCAACAACTGAGGTGAGCTGTTTGCATCTAATTAATGCAGGCTGGCTTATAAACACTATTTTGTGTACCTTCTGTAGGTTGCAAAAGATCCAGGAAAAAGTCAAGATGTGTCCTTGTATACATACAGTTGTAAACCCCGTGTGCTTCCTACATAGTATAATTGTATAAACATGTATTAAATTAAACTCTTCTGAAAAGCAGTTAGCTCCAGAGTGAACTCATTTTTGCAGCCTTCCTTTTGTTTGGGTGGGTTTTGTTTTTTCTTAGGCTGGCAGGGTGGTGGCAGTAGGACAAAAAGAGGTGAGGAAGGCTGGCAAGCTTTTCCTTGTTGTGGCAGGGTTGGATTTGTAGGAAAATGAAATGCGTGTCTGTTATCACTTCTGAAAGGCTGCAGGGAATGGAAGTCTCTCAATTCTCACTCTCTAAGGGAAGCAGCAAAGGAACGGGGGCAATCAGTAACTCCCAAGAGAAAGCAGGGCTGGCTGTCTTCATTAAGATGACAATGATTCTGCTTTGAGCCTTTGTCCACTCTCAAAAGATGATAACCTGGTAGTTACAAATGCAGGGCTATTATAAAATACTGTATTTTGCGCGAACGCGTGTGCGGCTCCCAGTCCGGCCAGCCAGAGGGGGAACTGCCGGCGCCTCCGCTGCATCCGAGATCAGCCGCCCTTGGCGTCGCGGCCTCGGGCTGGGCCGGATCGCGGGCTGGATTGTATGCGCTGGATGGGACGAGGAAAGGGACTGAGCACTTGCTGGGGGTTAATGTCGGTTCATTGAAGGATGGCAGGTACCGAGGGAGGGAGGGCGCCGACCAGCAAACCGGCCTGGAGCAAGGGGAGAGGCGAGGTTTTAAAGGCAAGGGACGGAGAAAGGAGGGAAACCCCGCTAGCAAATAGGAAAACATATAGGGAGATGCACAACATAACTGACATGCAAACATATCCAATAAACACAAGGTTAGAGAGGAGCCCCGGGAGCCCAGCCAATTACATCCCCCAAGGGGAAGAAGGTTCTCGAAAGCTGGGAGGAGTGGGGGGGGTGATTGACTGAGGCCAGGGAGGAGGAAAAGCTTACTTATATGGTAAAATAAGGGAGGGGAAGTTACATAACTTGAGCGATTGACAACTGAATGGGGCAGGGGTAACCGCAGTAACAGAACTGTCAGGAGAGCTGTGGCGGGAAAACTGGGGAGGGAAGAACCATTGTACAAGGACAAAAGGAGAATGATACATAAAATGGGGGAACGCAAGAGAAACTTAAAAACGCACTACAACATCATTTCCAAAGGAAAACTTTGCCATACAGGAATACATTAAACTGTGTGTGAGAGATGACAGAGTAAAAGCAGAAAATTGGGAAAAGTGCATTTTAGAAAAATGATGTAATTTATACTGCATATATTATAAACACTGCTAAGCTGAACGGAACTGAAAACACTTTTTCCTTGCTGTTGTAGAGCAAGAACAGAGATAAAACAAAAATGAACACTGAAAAGGTGCAGATAAGTCAGTGTGGTAAGATATCTAATATAATTTATCATTATAATCTGCATCAGTTTTACAAAGTTTTAGCAGACTTTAGAGATAGGCCTGTTGGGGGGTGGTGAGCAGTTGGGAAAATGTGCTTTTTCCTAGTTGCCAAATTTTGGATACTGTATTGGATATGCAAAGGGTACATCCAATGCCAACCCTACACACAGAGTAAAACACACCACCACAAAGTCACTTTTTTTTTTAATTTGCTAATATTTATCCACATTTTTATTGTATTTTAACTTCTTTAAGAACCTTCAAACCTTGTAAGGGTTTACAGTAAACAATACCTTCTGTCACTGTTAGAAATAATTACCAAGTCAGTCTTTTAATGATAGCCCAAAGACTAAGAAGCAGATTTTCCAAGTCTGTTTTACCCACCCAGGGTTGTATGTAGGAGGCAGAGAATATTTTCTGTTACATCTCCAAGCACCTGGCTGAGGGCTGTGCTGCTGTGCTGCATGGTTTCTGTCTCCTGTAACTCAGTACCACAGAGCAGCCTTGTGCTCTTGGGCTCTTTCCTTACTACTCCAGAGATTTTCAACTGCACTCTGAATTTTATTTGCACTCTGAATACTTTAAGGGCTCTGTATTATTTACACTTAACGCACCTTGCAGTTGTGAATTTAATATTTAGTAGTTTACATCAGACTTACTAAGAATTACTAGTAATTAAAGGCCAGAAATATTACAAGGAGGCTGTTACTTTGCAAAGGAAATCATGCTCAGAGAACAAACTATGGACAGAAATATTTCTAGGTTTGTTGTTTGTGGCTGAATAGAAGTGGTGTGGCTCCATTTTGGCTCACTTTTCCCCCCTTTTTAAAATGCATGTACATACTACATTTTGGACAGGTTAGATTAGATTAATATCTAGAAAATATAACAATTGTAATGAAGTTTTTTGTGTTTGCTCCTAGATATGAAAACAGATTTGAACTTACTGCTTGAATGCCTTAAATATCAGATGGACTGCCCTCTGTCTCAGAAGGAGGCTTTGATCACTATCTATTCCATTTGCCAGCAAAACAGTAAGAAAGGCTTTTCCTTAGAACCAGTCATTTATGGTCACCAAATATGCCAAGAACTGGTGGGCACTGTAAAAATGTCTAGGGGACATAGGGCTTGAGGTGTTGGAGAACCTTAGAAGCCTTTCATTTTGCAGAGAAACAAAAGCAAAAGTTTCTGCTCTTTTTTCCTCTTGTAGGTGAAGCGAGCGAATACTTGCGAGAAATTGGTGGTTTGATGTTTATAAATGACCTTGCCAAGTCCAGCGCTCATTGCATCGTAAAGGAAGCAGCTTTATTTACACTGGGGATTATTATAGAGAGTAATGGTAATAAAAATAATCTTGTTTGTATTTCTGAGTGTGCTGTGGCTCCCTGTCATTACCTGTGCTCCTGCTTTGTCTCCATTTCCTTTTGGTCTCACAAAATGAAACTAGAAGCTTGTCAGCTGGAGCAGGGGCAGTGAGGGTGCCCCAGTTGCCCTGTCCACGCCTGGGTTTGATCAGTGCCTTGCTCCCCTGTGCACACAGAGTGTCTTTGAGTTTCCAGACACCTGCACTCCCCTCTCCCTCAGCAGCAAGTGTTCAATGGCTCCTGGATTGTTCCAAAGCTTGGTGTAGAACTCACTGCCAGGGGGAAGCCCTCAGGCACTTCATAGTCCTGCCCTGTCTCTGCTCCCCAGGTACTGGCCACAACTGAGACTTAACAATTTAGGATGATGAGTGGCTTACTTTAGCACTTAATGGTTTTCACTTTCTGTTTCCAGTGTATTGTCAACAGACTTTGTGTACTTCTGCACTGTTTGAAGACCTCATTTTATTTTTAATTAAAAAGGATTCTGGTGTGAACTTGAAAAGAATGTCTGTTTATGTCATCTTAGCTCTGGTGTCAAATAATAGTAAGTAAAAAAATGGGGTTTTTTCCTCTGTGTTACAACAACACTCCTTTTCTATTTGCCAATCTGCAGTCCAAAATTTGGCACAGTCAATAAGCAATGTTTTGGTGAAGTTAATTTATCAAGATGAATGTTTGCATGTAACTGAACCTGAATTGTCAAAATATGTCATTGTTCACTGGGATTTTCTTAAACAGCAGAAGGTGGTTTAGTTCTAAAAATACAGTTTGCAAATGGAAACCCATAGTTTCTGAGAGTGTCTAGAAAGAGAGACTAGAATAGAAGGAATAGAAAGGTTATTTACCAACATGTTGATATGATTTTGTATTTCCTTCTGGGGAGGATATGTGCTTGGGAAAGGGAATGTATGTATGTAAATTAAACTTGCTGTTAAGATTTTGTCTGCAATTGCATTTGTCTCTGGAGTCTTGTGTGTGTTCTCTTTTAGAAAATGGGCAAAGCTGTGTCAGAGACACAGGCTGCATCAGCCTGCTGCTGCAGTTGTTCAGGTAAACAGGGTTGCAATTCAAACAGATAATGGACTGGTTAGCAGCTGTGTTTCCTTGACTATTTGGGACTTGCTTGCATTGTCTTGAACAGAACAACTCTCTGCACGTCTGAGAAGAATGTGTCAGATGAAAACTCTGATCCCTGCTATCAGCTCTGGTGCTCGGTGTGCAGCACTCTCTGTGCCTGTGTCAACAACCCCCAGAACGGTAGGTGTTGCTCTGAAAATTGTGGAGCAAGTTCAGAGAGATTCTCCAAATCACTTTGGTTTCATTTTTACTGTTCAGCTGAAGTTGATTTCAATGATTGTGTTTTGATTTGGGGTAATTTGTTTTTACTTTTGCAGAAGATAATCAAAACATTTGCTGTTCAGTTTTTCCCCATGCCAAAGAGTGGCTGGAGAGTTGCACAGAGCCTGAGATAGTTCGTCCCATTTGCTCATTTCTTGGTCTCACAGTTGCAAATAACTGTAAGTGCAGCTCAAGCTTTACACAGTTTTGCATTTGATAAAAGGAAGTTTAATTAGAGAGCTAAATGATTTTTTCTTTCTTGTCAATTTATCTCTAACAAAGTCATTTGCTGTTCTTCCGACTTTGACCACTGTATTCCACATCTTTACTTACACTATGCTGTGCTCATGTCCACAGCTAGCCACAGTCTGGTGACATTTCCTAGGGTCAGTAAAACTGTTTGGAGCTGTTCTGATTAAAAGTGTGTCTAAATTAAAGTCCTTATTACGTGACTGATTGGTAGAAGTCGGGCATGATGTCTGCCATTTGTGTGCACATACTAGGGTCATGTTTTCCTGTAACTGTTTTATATGCAGTCACTGCATTCCTTTATGAGATTAATGTATATCCAGCTTCTGTTGTATAAGAAATGTAATGACTAACACATGCACAGAAAAACTCTAATGGACTTACTCAGTGAAATGCTAAAATAATTTGCAAACTCTGTCGCTTAAATCACATTTTTTGTTTTTTCCACCAAGCATATGTGCAGAAGTATTTTGCTTCTATTGGAGGATTGGATACATTAGCCAAAGTTCTCCTTGCGCTTATGCATGATTCTTGTTTGAGTCACTCCAGCATGAAACTTGCCGTGGTAGTAGCAAAGACCCTGGATGCCTGTATTGCTAATAACTGTGAGTGGAAAGACATTTGTTATCTATGGTAATTTTAAAATGCAATTTTTAAAGTCTTGTGCTGGTGGTAAAGTTGCAGAAATGAATGCTTAAAGGCAGTTAAGTTATACACATCCCAGTGGATGTTGCAGTGTTTTTTAAAGCTCAGAGGTGTAAGTGGGGAGTGATTCAGTTCATCTGAGGTGGATTACTGTCCCATTGTTGCTAAAATAAATACAGTGAAATTTAAACTCAACTGAAAATTAAAAATTAAAAATAAGATGCTACAGCCTGTGCTGGGTAAGTAAAGCTGAGCTCTGGGCCTGGGTTTGACCAGTCATGGATCCTGGAGTTAGGCCTGTGCCTGAATAATAAATTGTGTAGCTTAAGGAAGCTTTAATCATTCAGAGGTGGAGCTGAACCAATGTGGTGTTTCTGCACAGCACACTCTGCTCTGGTTTGCTGGCTGGGTACTGCTCTGCTGATGAGGTTTGGTGTTTTCCACAGAAGGTTTGCAGAAACCTGTGATGCTGATCAACCTGTGCTGTGGCCATGGTTGGTGCATCTCCCACTTCTGCCATAAGAGCTTCAAATGGAAGTTCCCAAAAGTTGAAAAGCATCTTCCTGCACGAGTTGTGAGGGTAGTTTCAGCTCAGTTGGGTGTGACAGCACCAGGCGTCAGCGTGGATGGACCAGCAGGGGTGTTGCCAGTGCCAGGAAGGGCTTGCCCCCTGCTCTTTTATGGCAGATACTCTGTTGTTTTATTCAACTCTCTGTGGCTCCATGCTGGAGCTGATAAAGGAGAAACTCAGCAGGGATCTGCAAAAGCTGCACAGTGCAAAGCCCTCATCCATCAGATCTTCTGCCTCACCTCCATGGAGCACAGGCTGGGAGGACGGGCAGGGCTGCATTTGGGAGCAGCACAGGGGGCATGGGGCAATCTGAGCTGTTCCAGGTGGAGCAGGGCAGGGCTGAGCAGCCCAAGGCTTTGAGGGGTTTGTAGAGTTCAATTCCTGTACACTCGTGATCTCGTTTATTTTCCTTCCAATTGTTTTAACAAACAGCTGCCATGGGTGTTGTCTTGGCAAAGTATCACACTGTGTCAGAGCTGCTGAAGCTGCTGTCCAATGAGACACTGAGCACAGGAGAAAAAATCAGTATTATTCTAACAATTGGACACTGCACTGAAGTTTGTGGTAAGATTTGCTTTTTTTTTTCACTGTCAGCTTCTCCTAAATTCTCATCCCCTGACTCCCCCAGTGGTGTCACTTCATCAAGGCTGGGGCATGAGAGAGAGTTCTGTTAAATAATACAATGTCAGTATTTGGACAAAAAGTTTTCTATATTATTCCATTGTTAAATTTTAAAGCTTGTAAGCAGCAAGTGTCTTTAGTAGCTTTAAAACAGTAGACTAAATATGCAAGAATTCAGAGCTGGGCTTAGGTGTCACAGGGAATAATTATTCCAGAGCTGGAAGCTGCTACAATGCAGACACAGCAAATGAGTTCTCTTGAGCTCTCTTTTGCATGGTCCTTGGCACATACAGCTTCTGTCCACTGCTTACAAGGCCAGTGCTATTTGTAAAAGCCATGGAAGTGCATTGGTTTCAGGACACAGAAGCAGCAGGTAGCCCTGAAATGTTCTTGTCATGTTCCTCAGGGCTTGTCCAAGCATATCTGGTACAAATACAGCACTTCAGTTGGTGTTTTGTGGTAGTGCAAGCAAAGAGAAAGGGAAATTCATTTGTACTTCTTTTTTTTCTCATGTATGTTTAGATAAACAAGATGAAGGCCTTATGTTCAAAAATCCTAGTTGATTTTCATCCTCTGAGTGCCAATGACATGTTCAATAATTAGCTCAATTGGTCATAAATTTGTTTTAACAGACATTTTTTCATTAAGAATTAGTGAAACAAGACTTAATGGAAAATGTCTTTTGAATCGAAAAATTATTTAAAAATTATTGAACAATTGTTTCAACAGAAAAAAGGTTTTTCTTAAAATGTCAACACTGTCAAAATAAAAATGTTAATTTTTTTTATTTCTTTTTTTAATTGAGTTTAAAGAAGAAAGAACTATGTTTAGCAAGTTATCAATTACATGAATACATATGCGAATGAGATCACAATAAAACTTCAGCTAATTATATAATAAATGAGGAGGAACAGATTGGCTAGACCAGGATTAAACTACTAATTTGATTTTGCTCATTATAAACCTTGAGATTTTGATATTTCCTCATCTCAGGCCTCACAGAAATGTCACATATCTACTCCAAGAGCAGGTAATGGAAGAGAAGAAATACGGGAGTCATTATTCAAATGTTTTAGGCCACAATTAAATGAGCTTGGAACTCCATGGTATAATTTGTCTCAGTCATCCTTCAGTTTTCTTACAGCAATCTGAGTTCTGGTCAAATCATCCTGTGGGATGTTAACTCCTGCTGTCCCTGCAGCAGGCTCGGGTCTGGCATGCAAATCTCTCTTTCTACAGAAACTTGCAGAGAGCTGCCAGTATTGGCCCCTACAATTATTGTAAGGTTAAGGTGTGTGGGGCTGAAACCAAAGCTTTCCTTTACCATGTCCTGTTCTAGAAGAGAACCAGTGTGAGCTGCTTCAGAACAATGGTCTGCCACTTATGATTCAGGTTTTGACAGAATCTCAGGACGAGGAACTCATCAAAGCTGCTACTTTTGTGCTGCAGAACTGCAAAGAAATGAGTAAGCTTGCTGTTACTGCTTTAAAAATGAGAGTGATTGTTTCCATCTCTGTGTTCTGCTGATTCCCCAAGTGATTTTAACTGCAGCAGCTTTGTAATTCTGTGTACTCCAGAAGATGTTTGTTTTCTGCACAGAAAGTTGCTTTTTTGTCATCAAGAACTGACTTAGGCAGAAAAAAGAGAAGTAAAAATTCCAACAGTGTTGCAAAAATGCATTTGTGAAACCTCTCCATGTAGGGCCAGTTCTTCAAGTTTTCCCATCTATAAATTGTGTGGAAAATACAAACATTGTCATTTAACACCCAGTGGATGCTCTCTTCCTGGGGATGTACCACTAGAGGGAGAGAATAAACCAGGAGATAATCAAGCCCAAAATCACTGTGTCTACATTAATTTCTAATATTAAGAAATTTTGATCTTCTTTTTTCTAAAATAGGATGTATTTTTAGGTCCCCCCTCTCAGTTTTTTTATTACTTATCTGTACAATCCCTCCCATGAAACAGGGAGACCTTGTCCTGTAATCTCTAGAGTGTGGAAGGTGTGCAAATGCTAATTAAGAAAAAACAAAGAGATATCTACATTTCTGTGCTGCAAGCACAACTGAGAGGTTTGTGTAAGATTGAGGGTGTGTGGAGATTTGTACTGTCCATTAATATGGAATTGTTTTTTTTATAAAAGCAGAGACTCATACTGGTGAAGAAGCCAGAGTTAATTCAATAAAAAAAGCTTTTTTTTTCACAACATCATTGTGAAAACAGTTTATAGGAGCTATAATTGCAAGTTCACCTCTTGTAACTGCAGTGTATATTTCAAGTGTGTTAACATTTATGTATAAATTTAAGTTTTATAAAAATTGCTATTTTGCATTAAATTATTGGGGCTGTCCCTCAGTGTACTAAATACAATAAATACTTTTAAAATGTTACTTGATAAAATTTTAAATATTAATCTTGTTTTATATTTTATAAAGCTGAACAGTTGTCTCTGAAATTATATGATAACTCACTAAATGTGAACAATGCAGAAGAATTGGATGTGCAAGTCAGAAATAGATGTCTGCAAGACTACTGGAAGAAAGCAAAAGAAATTTTACACAGAATAAACTCAATTGAAAAACAGCACAATGAGGTTGGTCTGTTTACCAAAATAGTATAAAACTAATCACACCTTTCCAGAGTTTAAGGAGAAAGTGCAAGTAAATCCTTAAGATAATTTCCATGTGAGCAAAAAACCCAGGAAAAAACATTGGATTTGTGTGAAACTACAACCTGCAGCTTTTATCAGTATTGTAGATCAGACTGAGTTACAGGTGTGCAGAGAATGGAGGCATCTGTATTGTATGAAGTGCTCTTGTTTATTGTAACCCCAGATTTTCTATGAGATAGAAAAAGAAGTGTAATTAATTTTTAATTGCTGGACATTCAAACCTATAATTTTAATATTTGCATGCATGAAATGCTCAGGGTTGTATGGCTGTGGTGGGATAGATGATAAAGGAGAATGCAAACATAGGCTGAGAAAAAGTTGTTTCATTTTCTCCATGTGCTCTAAAGCTGCTATGTATCTATGGGTTTGGAACAGCAAGTTTATGAGTTATTTAGATGGCTCTTACTTTCTAGCAGTACCTTAGTAGCAAATTCCTTGCTTCAGCCTGAAATTAGCATTTAGGAAGTACCTCCTCAACACATTCAGTGGCATTGCTCTCTTGCTGGCTCTCAGCTCAGTCAGAGGGTTTTCTGGAATTTGCTTAACTGTCAGAGTTAAACCATCTAGTTAATCCTGGCACTGGATTTATTTACCATTTTTATAGAGCTCACATAGTCACTAATCAGTACTTTTCAATACAGGAAAGAGTGCAAGGAGAAATATTTATAGATGAATCTTCAGTAGCCAATTCTTCAGAAGCATTAAAATCCCATGAAGTGAAACCTGTTGATCCAAAGAAGTACACAGAAGGAACTCAGAAAGTCGTCTGTTGTCCACAGTTGACCTCAAAGTTGAATAATCAGGTTCTTGCTCCATCTCTAACTTCTGCTCCACAAAAAAATGAAACAGTGAACACTATGGATGCAGCTTCTACCAGGCAAACTGAACAGAGGAACATTCCATGTTCAGTCACTGAGCTGCAAACAGACAGTGTGCCTCAAAGTCACAATTTAAATGGGAAAACTGCTTGTGGAAAAAGTCGGTCTGGTCTTCAGGCAGGGTGAGAATTTTACACCTAAGCAGAAATACTAAGTTGCTTTTCTTTAGTCATTCCAGATTGACAGGTGTTTTAATTACCTGTAACTAACTATGGGTGTTTTTCCTAGTGGAAGATGTAACCCTTGGGTGGCCCATCAGAGATTGTTTTTGAGGTCACAGATCAAAGACTACAGTCATTGTAGAGCTGCTGCTCTCTGAGTGCTGGTGTTGGACAGAGTGCCTCTTTTAGGGCACATTTGAATGCCCTCAGCATAGTGCTGAAAATCATCCATGGCTTTTGCCCTAAAATTCTCACTGGTGTAACAGATCAAGATTTCAGCTGTTGGTTTGGACAAAACTACAATGGTTTCTATAGTGTGCATTTACTAGGGAAACAACAGGTAGAGAACTGCTTGGAAAAATACTAAACTGGAGTGTCTGCAAAGTAGGAGGAAAAGTTTCTGCACCTCTGCTGTTCTCCCCTTATGTTCCAGTGGTGGAACAGCCATATTTGGAACTGTTCTCTTGCTCATTGCTCTCACACAGATGCTAATTTTCTTTTGCTGCTTGTGTTTATCTTTCCTATTGATAAACCCAAAATTATTGTTAGCTAACTTGCAATGATAAATACAGATTCCATTCTCTTGAGTTTATATCTGGAATATTCCTCAAGACAGTCAATGGAAAAGTATAAGCAAAATTACATTTTGGGGGTGGGGGGGGGGTATGTTTTGTTTTGTACTTTTTGAGTTCCACATTTTTCTTGTGCTTTTTTTGTGTGTCTGACTGCACCTTGCTCTGTGCAGTTTGCTGATATTATATTGTTACTTTGCAACTAGCACAGAAATCACCAAGAGCCTGGATATTTTCCATGGTACGTTCAGGTAAATTTTGCCTTGCTACTGGTTAGCATAATTTCACAGCTGCTTTAGTTGTTGTTCTGGGCTCTGATGCACAAAATTCTTAAAATATTAATTAAAAAAAAATCTAGTTTTGAATATGTGTTTGTGTGAAAACAGGAGTTACTGGAAGGTCACCATGGATCAGGCTTCTTGCTCCTGTGGCTTTCAGGGGGAGTCAGGGACACAAAAATGCTCCATCAGGGTATCATAGCAGTGTGTTGGTTGCACAGAAGTTAATTAATCTAAGAAAAGAAGAAAACCAATTGCCTTTTAGAGTGCTGCAAATGGTGAAGGGTACAGTATTCTGAAGACTCTGTGAGAGCTTTATGTGCACTTGGTAATCTTTATGTGAATCTGAATTGCAAATTACTCAGGAAACCAGTGACAGCTCTGCACTCCCTGCTGGACAGACTGCACAGAATGCCAGGCACAGATCTCTGGGAAACAGGTTTTAACATGCACTGATTACATGCTGGGTGCCATAAGTCCAGTAACTTGGGATAATTAGAATAATTTTTTTAGAGTTTTCTCTTTTATATATTTAATATGGTTTTTTGTTGTGCCCGTGGAATGTGTGTATTCATTTGCAGGTAAACATACATTGTTTTTATTGGTCTATTGGTTTTAATTTGTTTACATTTTGATCTTCCCAGTGAACAGTTATTTAAACAACCAGCAGAGACTGTTAAAAATATGAAACAGACATGCACATCAGGTACAAATAGCTACACATATTCCTTTCTGAGCTGATTTTGTTCTTAATGAAATTTTAATTAATGTTGTGTACATTTATCACTACTTTTTATCACTTGTTATGTATCATTAGATGACAGAGGTGCCTTATGTGTAATATCCTTCAATGGGTTTACATAGTGTTGGAGTTTTATATTGTACACAATTTTATCAGGAGAATATTTACCCTACTTTTCTTCTAATACGTATTTTAGCTTTGTTTTTTTAAACTGATTTTAATTGTACAAATGAATGTATCAGAGATTAAGTTTAGTGTTTAATCTGTACTGACCAGTGAAAGCCACTAACAGAAAATGGAGGTTTGGTGCTGTGCCTGTAAGGCTGGGATAGAACCTGCCTGTGAGAGTGACTTTTGCCTGATGCTGTTCCTACATGATGAACATGTGTTTAAGAGAAGAGTTTTCCAGATTTGCATTAATCCTGGCCTGATACATTTATTTCAGGACTGGGATCAGTTCAATCAAATCTTTATTCATTGTTTACTTTCCTGTTAATTTATAAAATTGTTAAGTATTCCTTAGATTAGAGTTTGCCAGAATGGGAGCTTTACAGGCATCCAGCTGATCTCCAGGTTACACCTGTTTAAACTGAGAATATGTATTATTCCAATACATTACATTTTTCAGCACTTGATTCCAAACAAAAATAAAGTTTATAGCACTTGGTTAAGGAATATGGGTTTACTGGGCTCATTTGCTATCTACAAGTTGAGGTAATATCCTTTGGGAGAGTAATGAAAAAACATTTAATTGAATACGGTTATTCTGGAATTACAGAAATGTCAATGTGAGGCATTTAACTTGAGAAATTTCATTTGGATTTCTGCTGTTCTATTAATTATACTTTAATAATCTACAAATAGAAAATGCAGTTGGATGTAGTTATGCTGATGCATGATTACCATGGCAAAAGATGGATTATATTCCTTAGTGACTTTTTTCCTCCCTCATTTAGGTCAACATTCATTCTGCTCAGAGAAAACTGAGAGAGTCAAAAGTACTTCAGCTGTATCTTCATCCCATAAAATTGCAGATTTAAGGTGTTTGGGTAAGTATTATCTTAGATCTTTCTTTCCAGTGTACATAAAAAGCCTTAAAGAGTCAGCAGTGCAGTAAGTGGATTGTCTTGACAGAAATTGTAACACATCTTTTCTATTACCTGTTATGTAATAACAAAGCCTTTCCCCTTTCCCCTTTCTCCTTTCCCTTTCCCTTTCCCCTTTCTCCTTTCCCTTTCCCTTTCCCTCTCCCTTTCCCTTTCCCTTTCCCTTTCCCTTTCCCTTTCCCTTTCCCTTTCCCTTTCCCTTTCCCTTTCCCTTTCCCTTTCCCTTTCCCTTTCCCTTTCCCTTTCCCTTTCCCTTTCCCTTTCCCTTTCCCTTTCCCCTTTCCCTTTCCCTTTCCCTTTCCCTTTCCCTTTCCCTTTCCCTTTCCCTTTCCCTTTCCCTTTCCCTTCCTTTTTTCTACCTCCAATATAAAAGATAACTATTGAAATGAAACTGACAAATTGCAGTTTCAGTCCATGTAATAATGTGGGTTTGCTGACAAACAGAACATACAGTAACTTGAATTAATTAGAAGAATAATTAGAAGAATACTTGAGCAGGTGTTTTCCTCCTTTCTCTGCCTTCAGACAGGAAGGAAGGACACGTAGCCCTGCTCATTTCCCTCATTTCTTTGCCTGCTAAACCTCCTCAGTGTTCTGCAGCCCCTCTCTCTCCCTCACTTCTGTTTCATGGTAATCCACGGCTCCAGCCCTCTGTTACCCCAGGCTCTGATTCCTCAGCCTGCTCCATCAGTAGGTCATGAGAATGCTGGTGGTACTCTGGATTTGTGAGTGGATTTTCTAATCAAGCCAATGTTCTTTTATTTAAAAGCCCTCAACAGAACAAAAACCCACAGAAAACAAAAGAACCCCTAAAGCAGCCCATAACTCAGGTTTGAACATTGTTTTTATCCGAGTTGTCAAACTAAATTCAAGCTGAGCTTTAGCACTGCTTTATCTTAAGGCAGAATGTTACAAATATGGACTTGTGCCCTTCCTGTGATTCCTCACACAAGTTCTCCTTCAGCTGATGTATGAGAGCATCCATGAGAGCATCCAAGGATATCTTAAAGCATAAATTACCCTAGGGAATGTCCTCAAAAATGAACAGCAAGGCTTCCTGTGAGACCATCCATGCCTAAACTAGATTTACCATTGATTCAGATTAATACAGGTAACTGTTACAACACAAAGTTTAAAAAAAATAGATGGCACATAATATATATATTTTGGCTCCTGGATAAATGTGCAAATGGAACTGAGGCCTGTGTCTTCCCATCCCACCAATATTTGTAGTTTTGTAGAGGATCCATGCCCCACTCAGTCCTTCTGCAGTGGAAGTGCAGTATAACTCAGTCCCATAAAATGTTGAAACCATTTTTTTTCTAAGAGAACAAATACATAGTATTTCAAGAAGGCACATAAAAGCACCATGAGTATGGAAAACTGAAGTCAAATTGATCCTAGTGAGCAAAATAAAACCCTGAACTTTGTGGTGGCTCCTTTAGAAGCCGTGATTGCTATTTCTGCAATATCCTGTTTTTCCCAGGTTGTACAGCAGGAGGACTGTCCTTGAACAGCAAAACCTTCACCAGGATGTTGCAGAGATGCCTGCATAGGTGTGAGAACCACAGAGTTATCCTGGAGGCTGAAGAAAGATACCGAGGGCAGCTCCGCAGGGTGGCTGCTGGTAACAGCAACAGATCTGCAACTCACCAGAGTATGGAGTTTATGTTCAGTACTTGGAACCATTGCTTTAGAATGGCATTTACAGTTCTGAACTTTTGTTTATTTACTTCTGATTGTCTTGCTGTTTGAAACTCACTCACTGAATTTGATTTACAGTGATTTGTACCAAGTGAGATCAGAACTGGCCCCTCCTGTTTTGAAGGAATTTGTGTGTTTCTTGCCATGGTGACAGATGCTCATTATAGGCTTTCATAAGACTCTCACATTTGCCAGAATTAGTCAAGTCCTAAGAGAAAGGAATGTGTTAAGTTGAAATATGTGTGAGTAAATGTATGACATCACACCAAAGTAATTTCATTCAGTATTCACAGCATCACAGAATGACTGGGTTGGAAGAGACCTTTAAGGTCATCGAGTCCAACCCATGCCCCAACACCTCAACTAAACCATGGCACTGAGTGCCACATCCAGCCTTGTTTTAAATGCATCCAGGGATGGTGACTCACCACCTCCCCAGGTAGACCATTCCAGAACTTTATCATTCATTCTGTGAAAAACCTTCCTTAATATCCAACCTAAATTTCCCTTGGTGCAGCTTGAGACCGTGTCCCCTGGTTCGGTCAGTTGTTGCCTGGGAGCAGAGACCAACCCCACCTGACTACAGCTATCCTTTCAGGGATCTGTAGAGAGTGATACAGGCACCCCTGAGTCTCCTTTTCTCCAGGCTGAGCACCCCCAGCTCCCCCAGGGGTTCCTCACAGGATTTGTGTTCCCAGCCCCTCTCCAGCCTCGTTGCCTCCTCTGGATGCTCTCGAGTGTCCCAAAGTCCTTCCCAAGCTGAGGGCCCAGACTGGACACAGCAGTTGAGGTGTGGCCTCAGCAGTGCTGAGCACAGGGGAAGGATGATCTCCCTGCTCCTGCTGGCCACACCATTCCTGATGCACTTATGAGTCTAGGATACTTAGAGATCTTAATGAATTAAATAGAAGCACATCCTATATTTTTTCTGGTTTAAACAATGAATTCTGAAAATTAAACAGTTATTACTTATTGGCATTTGTACTGGTGTTCATCTTATATTTTCCAGAAATGCCGCTGGCCTCAGTAGAGAAAGACAGGCTGCATAAAGAAATACCAACTTTTAGGAGCAAGAAGGATCATTTCCAAAGTAAGGGCTTGGTTCAGAAACTAGTGTGAAAAGCCCTTACTGTCTATTAATTCTTTTGCAGAACTTTATCATGGGAGACTGTGAATAGAAATTTTTTTTCCCCTCTAGATTCTGAGAACAATCTGTATATTATTAGGCGAGAAGATGCATACTCTATAATAATGAAATTGTGTCATGCACATTATTTCCCTGCAAAGTTATCAAGCACTTGCTGTATTGATCCTGTTTTGAATCCTGTCAGGGTTACTTCCATGGCATTTGCTATTCCTCAGTTTTTTGTGGCATTGTTTTCTAAAATGGAGAGGTTTAGTCAGGCTCAGAGCACAGCTTAGCTGCCTGAACCTGGATTCAGCACCACTCCTTATGCAGTTCCAAACATGTTATTCCACTAGATTCATTCCTGTTCCTGCTGGAAGCTCTGCTAAGGACTTGGGGCTTGTGATACTCAGCTACAAGGGGAATCCTTAAGAATGAATTCTTTGAAATGAGAATTGAAATCTGAATTTTGAAATTCCCACCAAAAATTTATTTTTAGTACTCTTATTGTCAAAAGCCTTGTTCACATGGTTATTTTATTTAATTTATGCCCAGTAAAAGCTAGTAGGTTGATTTTAAAATTTGTTTATATTTTTCCCCATCAGATTCAGTAATTGAGTAATTGGTCTTATGAAAACCACAAAGGAATTTTAAAACAAAAAAAAAACAACCAAAGCAACTGTATTTCATCTTGAAAGCCAATTAGAACAATGTATTATCTTTAGCAAGTACACATTTCCTGTAAGGTGAAGTAAACTGAATTTTCCAGTCTTTCTTCCAAGACCAGATTAGTGGTATGGCTCAAAAAATAACTCTCGCTTAAATTTTAATTCCTAAAACATAACCTCTGTTTTATGATTTGGGTTTTTTCTCATAAAGGTGTGTAATTGTTTTATTGTTTATTTTTAAGGCATTCTTTTGACTCCAAATAGAAAAGACAAATCTAATACTTCAAAGAGAGATGAACATAGTAGGAATACTACTAGGTGGACTAGCAACTATAACTTGACACCTGCTTATGAAAACTGTGAGTATTATCAGAAAGTGAATTCTCTGATACGCACATCTGAAAGATCAGTATTTGGGTTTAGGTCAGGGCATTGAGAGAAGTACCTGTCCTTGCTATTGGAGATAAATGGTTATAAATTTAAATAAACTGTTACACTTTCTCTCACAGAAATCAACTTGAACATCAATAATATTATTATTTGCTTCTGGTTCATCAATAGTCCCTATGTCTTAATGTGGATTATGAGAAAAAGATCTAAGGAGAATGAGATAGTATTAACAAAGCAACATTTACATATTCAGATTAATTAGAATAAATGCTCCTTTACAGTTTTATATCCAGTTTTTCAGTAGATTTTAGTTAGCTTAACATGACTAAGTGGCCTCCTTGTTCACAATTTTGTAGCTTTACAAAAATCCCAGGATGCTAACCAGAAGAGACAGAGAGTCAAAGAGATGTGCAGCCAGAAATGTCAGCATATAAAAGAAAATTGCACACATTCACTTGACAAAGATGAGGTTAGTTATGCACAGCCTAATCATGCACTGACATGTTTATAAATGGCCAAATAAAAGTAGGAATTGCGTAGTTTCTTTTTTAGTCACCTTTAACAGTAGCCTAGTAGCAAAATGAACCTTATTAAAGTAATATTCCTGTGTTGATTCTACTCCAGTCACACTGATTTAGCCTTGAATTGAGTTCAGCATTTTTCAGCTGACATATTTTCAGAATGGTGGATCTGAAGGTCTGATTTTTCCTGTATTGATGAAGATTTGCACAGTATGGAAGTAACAGAAACCTAAAGGAATAAACCTGCTAAAAGAATAAACTATGTAGGCACAACAGAAATGAAGATCCCAGAAAAATACTGTATTTTAGTAAGTAGTGACAGTGAAGAAACCTTGGAGAAGCATTGTTCCCTTGCCAGTGGGACCATTTCTGTACAACTATTAAATGTTGAATTGCCAGTAATATGTTAGTTCAACGTGCAAAATAGCAGGTACATTTACATCATTCTTAATAACACCAAAATAATTATTTGCAGGGCAATGAAATGTATTCCCTGGCCATGAGCACGAGACCTTTGAACAAGAGAAGAGTCCGAAAAGATTTCACAACTGAAGAAATCAACTGCCTTTTGAAAGGCGTCCAGAAGATGGGCAACCACTGGAATTTGATTTTGTGGTCTTACCCTTTCCAGAAAGGCCGGACAAGCGTTGACCTTTCCAAGAAATACTACAGGTTACAGGTGCAGGTACTCAGCACTGAATTTTCTACTGATGGCAAATGCTTCCAATTATCAGGAAATTGGTCTCCTCTCTGCCCAGCCTCTGTTGTGATGCTGGTCTGTGAGAGCCTCTGCAGCAGTTTCCCAGTGATAAATCCATGCATCCCTCACACAGGGAGCATTGCTCCTGTGCTTTGGAGACCATGGGAGCAATTAAGTGACAAGCCTTTGTCTATGGATAGCTGGTCTGTAATTGTGCAGTGGTTTGGGGCAACATTTATCTTGATCTTTTCTCTTTTATCTCCATTTTATAGATGAAAAAAGCCCACAAAGGACATCAGTAACATCATCTGTGAGTGCTTTGTTGCAGAATGTTCAAGAACAGCCTTTGTAACAGTGAGGTATTACCAGAACAACTCAGGCCCTTGGAGAATTTAGGTTGGCTTGGACTCCTGTTTTTCAGTGACAACTGACAGAATTGTTATGCATTGTAGTTTTAATTTACCATAACTTGACAGTTTATTTAAGTAATGCTATCATAGACAACAAAATCTCTATTGGTAAAAATTTCATTAATTTGGAACTTAAGCTTCTTGAGTATTTGATTGTGCAATTTTTGAGTTAACTTTTTGTCGCTTGCTCTATGCTATTTGTAAGAAAAGGATATATTGCTAAAATGAATACTTTATGTCTGGAAGTGCTGTTAATGTTGCTGTGTCTGAATCTGTTTCCTCTTAATTAGTAAAATGTTTAAAGCAGGTGGAATATTTTGTCACGTGTTGAATATGCTGCATGTGCAGAAAAAGGTCTCTGACAGAAAACACTGAATTTGTGGTTAAACACTGCTGCACAGAGGAGGCAAATCTCTCACTGCTGCAGAAATTCTGTACTCACTGTTGGACTGAGCAGGTACTGGTAGAATTTGGCTTCTGTTTATAATTGGACTGTTTTCTGGTGTATTTTTCAAATAAGTGAGCAGAACCCTAATTTCTGCTAATTACACATTTTTTATAGGAAGCTTTACTGAAAGCCTTGGTAACTCGCTTTTTCAGTGATAGCCTTAGTATTTCAGTTGTATTTTTTACTTGTTCTGATAAAGGAAGGATGAATCAATAGTTATTTTATTATGGAAAATGTTTAGTTATTGTATTAGCACTAGGTTTTCCCTATGATGTGGCTTAAATGCTTGAAAACAGGCAAGGTAACCAAAACCTGAGAGACTTGCAATAAAGGTGATGCCAATGATGCAGTAAATATGCCTTCCAGTCTTTTCAGCTGTTGTAATTTGGGGGTTTCATTATTAAAATATTGAAACACCTATAAAAGATGTCTCTGAGTGGAGCTGTTGCCAGTAGCAGGGTTGAGTATCAGTGGAACTGTTGGCAGAGTGGGAGCCAGAAGGGTTCCTGAGGTGGAGTGTCCCCAAGGAGGACACTGAGGTCCCTCACACACTCCAGGTGTTTTCCCTGGGACACCAGCCTAGTCCAGACAATCTGTGACTTCATCCTTTCACTGAATGTCTATCAGTATCCACATTGTCAGGATCTGAAATACGTCTCAAGTGGCTAAAATGTGTAAGGTGTGAATCTTTACTTGCCACAAGGTGAGAATGTTGCAATACTGACCATTTACCTCACCTTAGGTAAAGTTCAGGTTGGAAAGGCCCTGTGGAGCCTTTGGTCTCCTCTCTTTGGAGCAGGACTGAGGTCAAAGTTATTCAAGTTATTCAGTGCTTTGTGAAGTTCTGAGGCTTTTCAAGGAAGGAATTCCTGCTGCCTTTTTGGGCAGCCTCTGCTTGTGTTTCAGCTCCTCTCAGAAGGCAGGGGCTGGAGCCACATCACTGGAACATTCTGGTGGGATCTGAAAGGGAAGTCATGGACCAGGAACAGGCAACACCTGAGGTGTGAATTTGTGCAAGTCAGTCTTTTGCTCTCCTTTGGACTGACTGCACAGTTTTGATCAGTTTAATTTTCCTGCACAAGTGCTTTGAAATCCACATGTAACAGGCACCACAAAACCAAAATTGCATGAGAATAGTTGATGTCACTTTTAGGCCGGTTGGGCCAACCAGGGCAGTATTCCAGCACTTTGAAAAGCTAGAATTACTGACAAACCATCGAGGAAAGTCCATTTGTGAAAACCCTGACATGCTCTCCTGGTTCTGTTGGTCAAACAGAGAGTGTTAGGGGTGTGAGGATGGGGTGGTAATGACAGCTTGATCAATCAGCAACAATTTACACGGTGTGCTCATCCAGATCTGCCCCGGCACTGCCGGCACCGCGGCTGCACTGGCGGGGGCGCGGCAGGGTGGGGAGCGTGGCTGTGGAGAGGGACCAGGGCAGGAACCGAGGATCAGGAGAAGGTACCTGAGCAAGCGCCCGGGAAGGTACCCAGGATATAGGAGGAGGTTGCGGAGCGGTGCCGGGGTGCGGGAGGAGGCTCCGGAGCGGTGCCGGGTGTGGGAGGCGGTTCCGGAGCGGTGCCGGGTGCGGGAGGAGGTTCCCGAGTGGTTCCCGAGTCGTGCCGGGCTGCGGAAGGAGGTTCCTGAGCAGGTGCCGGGTGCGGGAGGCGGTTCCGGAGCGGTTCTCGAGCGGTGCCAGGTGCGGGAGGAGGTTCCCCAATGGTTCCCGAGCGGTGCCGGGTGTGGCAGGCGGTTCCGGAGCGGTTCCCGAGCGGTGCCGGGTGTAGCAGGCGGTTCCCCAGCGGTTCCCGAGCGGTTCCCGAGCGGTGCCGGGTGTAGCAGGCGGTTCCGGAGCCGTTCCCGAGCCGTTCCCGAGCGGTGCCGGGTGTGGCAGGCGGTTCCCGAGCCGTTCCGAGCGGTTCCCGAGCGGTGCCGGGTGTAGCAGGCGGTTCCCGAGCGGTGCCGGGTGTAGCAGGCGGTTCCCGAGCGGTGCCGGGTGCGGGAGGCGGTTCCCGAGCCGTTCCCGAGCCGTTCCCGAGCGGTGCCGCTCCGCGGGCAGCAGGGGGCGCTGGCGGTCCCAGGACGGCGCGCGCAGGGCGGGCCGCGGCCGGGGCTGCCCGGGCACCGCCTGATCGCGGGGCGGGCGCGGCGCGCGCGGGGCTGGCGGGGCGGCCGCGGGGCGCGGGGGCCGGCGGCGCGCGCGGGCGGGCGGGGCGGGGCGGGGTCCTCGCGGCCCGGTGAAGTCACTCTTTGTGGCGGCTCCAAGATGGCGCCGGTGCTGGCGGAGAAGAAGCTGCTGGGGCCGGACGGGCCCGGCGGGGCCGAGCTGCCCGGCGAGGAGGACGAGGGGCAGAACCTCTGGTGAGCGCCCGCGGCCGCCCGGAGCCTGCACGGCTGGGTGAGCCCGGGCTCCGCTGGGCTGAAGCGGAGCGCGGGCTCTCGGCCGGTCGGGGCCGCGCTTGGGTCCCGCGGGCGGCGGCGGCGGCGGGGCCCGGGGATAGCGGCGGGGGGCCCGGGCGTGCGTGACGGGAACGCCGCGGGCCCGGGGGACGGGAGTACGGGGGTGACGCAGAGCGGGGCAGCGGGGCCCGGGACCGCGGCTCTGCGGGACGGCCGCGGGGCCGGCTCCGGCAAAGGCGATCTCGTGTGTTTATTTCTAAAGAACGCTTTCAAAAATACCTATCGTGGCAGAAGGCCGTATATCGAATACAGCAATCGATTGTGATGAGAGTTAGTTGCAAAGTAATGTTCTGCAGTATTGCGGCCTCTTGCAAGGGAGGAGAACTTTAAATGTCCCTGTCCCTGGTTTAGAAATCATAAAGGCTCTTGTGTGGAAGGTGGCACACTCGTGGTGCTGCAGAGCGCGGCCGTGGCCGTGGCTGTGGCAGCCCCGCCGTGCCCAGCCCGCATGTGCCGGCGGAGGGTGCGGATGTGCTGAGCTCATGGTGCTGTCACCGCTCCGGGCCGCGCTAACGCCGCCGCTCTGCTGCTGCTTCCCCAGGTCCTCCATCCTCAGCGAAGTCTCCACACGCTCCAGATCTAAATTGCCGTCGGGCAAGAATATCCTTGTTTTTGGTAAGTTTGGGTGTTGGTTTGTTGCTTTTTTATTTATAGGAACAAAGTGTATTTTCAAACACCGATTGTTGCAAACTGGCACACGGGGTCGTTACAGTTGGGTTATGTAATTTGATTTATGGTCTTGTCTTGTGCTTATAGATCTGCTTTCTCTTTGATTTCCACTGTTGGTTTTATAGCCTGTTTTAAGTAATAATAGAGAATAAGATAGTTCTTCATTCTTATTGTTCTGGTATAAGCCACTGGATTTAGCTGAAACACTTGAAGGAGAACAGCAAATAACTGTGATTCAGAAGTGTACAAGGATGCTTCTCATTAATTAATCAAGTTGTGAAAAAATCTTTTCTGTGAAGTCAAATGTAATTCTGAAGGTGTCTTTTTTTCCTCTACAAACTTACTGGCAGGTGATGATGGTTCAGGCAAAACCACACTCATGGCTAAAATACAGGGAGCAGAGCATGGCAAGAAAGGAAGGGGACTGGAATACTTGTATTTGAACATTCACGACGAAGATAGAGATGGTAAGTTTGTTTCAAATGCAATCTCTTTAATTAAGTACCTGCCTTGCTGTTTTAATAATTGTGCTTTGATGAGCGTGTTCTGGGCTACGCCCCGGTGGCTGGTTCAGCTGGTGGTGCTGGGAGTTTTGCAGCTGTGTCCGTTTGTGTGGAGGGAAAGGTTTTACAGTCCCTGCCTGGGGCAGGGCAGCTCCGGGGATCCCTGCTGGCCTAGGGGGGATCCCGTGGCTGGTGGTGACTTTGTAGCAGCTGCAGAGGCATTGCTGTGGCTACTGTGTGACTGGAGAAAGGCAGAGATACATCCCTGAGATCTTCGTGCTCAGCGTGGATTTCTGGGCGCAGGGTGTTTCTCACAGGGGCTGTGTGTGGGATTTTGGTTAGCTAACAGATGTTTTGCTCTAGTTGGCTGAGTGAAGAACAGAGCTTAAAGTCAGAAGAAGCGTTTACTTTTCTCAAGCTGGAGCTGATCTCTTTGCTCTTTGCCCCTTGTCTTTTTGTTGCTGCTGCTGATCTCTTGTCTCTCTGCTGTATGGAGGGAGATTATGCCAAGGGACCATTTAAAAGCAGGCCTCATGATCAGATTACTCATGTTTTTGAGAAGGCTGGGGACAGGAGGAGATGGGGAGTGAGTTCTTTATCTTTGCTCCTAAATGTGCTTCTCCTGATCTCGTTTTGGGCAAGCTGCTAGGCCTCCTTGGGTTGGATTGTCTTTAAAAATGGGGAATGTAAATCATACAATTCATGACTTCCTTCAGAGCTCAGGAGAGGGAAGCAGTGGTGGTGGTTCATGCCTGTTCCTGGGAACAAGTAGGAAGATCCTAGAATGGTATTTTGAAATGGAGATGCACTGAAGGCTTGCAGGAGTGATTAAGTGCCATATGTGACTGGTTGTTATGGAGATGGGGCCTGCACTCACGTGGCAGGAAGCTCCCTTTGGATGCTGGTAGGCACAATGAAAGGATGAGTACATTGCCATATCTTCCAGGGGCCTCCTTGCAGTTCCTAAAAATCTTTTGGGCTGTCATTTTAAGTGCTTCTTCAGGTTCTGGCTGTAAGTGCTTTTCCACCATGCAAAATCTGCTTTAGTTCTGCATAAACACTTCAGGGTGGAAAAAGCCCCTATGATTAGGAGGGCTGAGACAGCCTGTGTCATCAGGCCTCTTGCAGCTTCAAAGAAGATGCTGTTACAAGCAGAAAAATGTTTGCTGTGCTATTTTCCCTGGTGTTATCTATCAAACCTCAAGTGTATTCCTACACTGGAAGTATTTTGGGGCTATTCCTGAGTGGCTGAAAGTGATAAGTATTTGAAGTGATTAGGAGAGGCCTGTCATAAGAACTCAGGCAGCACTAGCAGGGAAAAAAGAGATCTTTTTGACTGACTACAGGCTCAGCTGGCCAATTCAGGTCTGCATGCATCCTCTAATGGGTGTGTTAGGAGCTAATAATACATGCCTTTTTCCTTTCTGGCTCATTAGTGTCATCCACAAGCAAAATAAATAGCAAAGTGGGTCAGGACCTCCCAGCAGGCAGAGATAACGCTCTTTCTTCTCTAGGACAGGTTTGGATTTGGTTTTTAAACTCTCTGTGTGCTTCAGATGAGTGTATGCTCATGTCCAGGTTGGGGAACAAAGGCTTTATAATTGACCCACAATTCTGGGAGCCATAAGGAACCTCAGAGTATGCATTCAGGAGCTCAGGAGCAGATGGGTGGTTCTGAGGGTCTCTGCTTTCTGTTAGACTCCAACCTAGCCAAGATGAGATCACAAGGATTTACAGGGGTTCCAGGTCAACACTGGTAACTGAAACTCTGCAGTGGAGTGAGATGATCTCAGCTTCTTTCCCAGGTGATAGAAGATTTATTTGCTCTCTTAGTCTTACTCTTCTTCACTTCAGATAAGTTTACTCTGTCCAGGAGAATTATTTTCCTCATAATGCTGAGTCATTCATTATCTACTTCCCACTTCCCCTTGGAAAGCTTAGGGAAAATCTGTGTTGTTTCCTATGCTGTGGTCTCCCCTCCCCATTCCTCTTCAAGGGATGTTTGAACCTGGCTGCTCCTACATCTAAAGTAGAATATTTCTGGATTGCTGGATGCAATCTTAGTTTACTGTTACTTTCATCCTTAAGATCAGCCCAGCAATTAAATTATTCTTTTTGGTTTGTAGGAAAGTGCAGGAAGTATCTCTGCCTTGCAGGCCCCCTGTGGCTCACAGAGGTGCCCAGGGACTGGGTGGATTTCCATGTCCCCTGCTGGTTTCTTGGCAGCACATGGGCACAGTGCTCTGTCCAGCTGCTCCAGCTGTGCCAGGTGTCACTGCTCAGTGTGACATGTGGGCTTTGCTTCCCAGGATACTGAGAATGCTGAGGATACAGGGCTCAGGATACTGAGATTCCAAGTCTGCTACTGAATCTCTGTCTGAAAAGTCTCTTTCCTTTAAAATAAAGAGGTATCTAAAAAGATACCTTTTTATTTTAAAGTTATATTTTATCACTATCCCAAATGCTGCCTAGGCCAAGGCATTTGCTCAGGAAGAGGTTTGGAGAGACCTGAGAAGCAATCCTGGGGAGAGAGGATTCTCCTAAATCCCCAGCTGCATTATCCTTAGAGCATATGGCTGCTCCTGCATACATGGCACTGTGGTTCATCTGATGAAAGCATTTATAGCACTGCCTGCAACCTTAGCTGTGAACATTAACTGATCCTGGAGCTCAGGCCCCAGAGTCCTCCATTAGTGGAATTTCTCAGGGAGTGTGGCAAATTTCAGTTTTTTGCCTGTCTTTATGATGAACAGATGGTTTTTGTCTCTACTGGTTAGTCTGCTTTTGAGGACTGAGACTCTGAATTCATAGGAGGTAGAAGGGAAGCTGTGCACAATTTTCCTGAAGGATCTGTTTCCAGAGTTTCAGAGGCCCCTGCAGGGCAGAGTTACAGTGGGGATGTAGAGCAGAACAGGGAGCCAGACTGCATGGCCTGCTCTGTGCTCTGTGTCAGCTGGAGCACCACGAGCACCACAGGGACATTTCTCACCTGCCAGCCTGCAGATGCACCTGTGCCCACTGTGCAGGGAAGAGGAGCCATTCTGGGGTTGCATTCTTGCTTGTAACAAAACAAAGCAGTCTTGGGTTTTGCCTCAGGTTTGGACTGGCTTCAGCCATATCATATGCATATTCCAGCTGAACTGGTTGTTCCAGATTGAGCCAAGTCTTGCTGCTGCACTAGTTTCTAATGAGAAAAATAGTCTTTTTTTAAAAATAGTTTTCTTGAAAGTTTTCTCCTTTTTTGCTTCTCTTCACAGCTTGAGCAAGGGATATGTAATTGCCACTGATATCTTTTGAGTAGATGCAGATGTAGTTGCAGTTCACAGAATCAACCATGTGCAATAAAATTCATCAAAGCTGGAAAATCTTTTTCAGGACTAAAGGGCCAATGGAATATTGACAGGATTTAGAGATGTGATTTTAGCAGCTTTTGTAATAGCCTGTGATAAGTTGCTCCTGCTTTTCCAACAGGACCTGGGAATTGTTTGCTCTGTTTTTGTATGTTGTGTCATGGCCAGTGAGAAGGGCACAGTTAACATTCATGACTAAGTACGAGCTTGATGTGGTGCTGACAAAGCTGAATTTATCACCAGGTCCTTGCCAAATTATGAGCACCCAGTGCTGTATGTTTATGTTTAATGTTTTAGCAAATGTGAATCACAAGACATTCCTCTGTCCTGTTGGAAAGGAGCAAAACCTTTCCTTTACATACAATGTTACATTTTTTTTGCTAGAGTACATTTTGATGTGAGTGCAAGGCTTCCTAGCAGATTGACTGTGAGTGGTAGTTCCACCTGTATTCTAGTTCCAGTCTGCATTCCACATGTTAAGAAAAAATTAAATCCTTAAGGGGAACAAAGGAGCTTAGCAAACAAAACTATTTTAACCTTAGATATTGGCTTTAAAACAAGAATTAGAAGCAATGAATTTGGATATTATTAATTTTTCGAACTTGCCAAGGTGTTAAAGTCTTTTCTGCAGAGTATTCCCCACAGGAGAATCCATCAGCACTGCAGAAAGCTGTAAACTTGCATAAAGTATGGATAGATTTGCATTAGGTTTTCAAAACTTCCCTTCATGCTCCAAGGAGACAGTTGTACATACACACAGTCCCTGTCTATTAATAACCCTTAGCTCATAGAAAACTCACGGGGTTGTTATTTACTGGGAGGCTGCTGCTTTAGGGATGTACACAGGATGTTTCTGGGATGCAGAGAGTCCTGCACAGATATTTCATTTGTGCATTTCTGAGCTCCACAGGGCTTACCCTCACTGATCACTGTGGAGTGAATGGAGGGGTGCAGCTGGCAGTGAGAGGAGCTGTAGGTTCACAGTGTGGCTGCTGGCCTGTTTGTGTGGTGGCTGATGGTGGAATGTCTTAGGACAGCCCAACAGAACTTACAACAAATGCTAAACACAGACAGCCACATACAGAACCTTGATGAGGTGTCTGAAACTGGGCTGCTCAGTAATTTTGTCCAAGGCCTGATTAAACAGGTAGGATGTATATATCTGTCATCTTTTCTTCCTCCAGATTTCTTAGCCAAGCTTTTGTTTTTTTCTGCAGTCAAGAGGGGTGGATTCCTTCCCAGAATAAAGTTCTGATAGCCATAGTAACTGGATTTATTTTGTGAAGCTGAAAGATTCAGGACACAGAAGTACAGTGAGGCAGGGTAATTATGGAGCTCAGTAGCTGCTTTGAAAATCTGGGTTCTGCAGTGGCTGGTTTGCAGATCTCTGTGTTTCAGAAGTGACATATTGTGTATGTAGTGCAAGAGAGACTCACTGATCCCTCTGGATAGCTGTAGTGAAATAGGGAATACTTAGGGGGGGGTACTAAGAAGAATCTAGAAGATAGAAACAATGAAGTTGTTCCTCTTCAGCAGGAAGTTCTGAGGATAATGTTCCCTCTCTCCTTCTCTCTTTTTTTTTTTTTTTTCTATTTTTTTTTAATTTGGAAGAATTGGTTGTTCATGCTACCTGATAGATCATTTCTGGAGGAAGCTTCTTTTTCAGTTCTTATACTCCTGCCAGGAGCTCAGTTTTGGGGTAAAATGCCAGCTGCCTGACCCAGCTGATCCCCCTCTACTCTGCCTTGCATTCCAAAGAAGCATCCTGCCACTATCAAAAACACTTGTGCAAGAAACACACAAGCTGCAATACCAGGTCATTTCCCCAGTGCAGATTTGGTCAGGAGCCTGCAGAAGGAGCTGGTGTTAGGTCAGTGTGAGTTAAGAGCAGGTGGCACAACCTTGTTGGGGAGGTGGGGAGTTCATCCTCTATTTGCTCCTCCCACTCCTGTGCTGGAAACTTAAGCTGCTTAATGCTGCTATCTTGTTTGCAGCTTATTTCTGCTGGGAAGTTTCTTGAGTGTGTGAAACCAGCTTATGTGTGTGGGAGACACTGAGGGCAGCGTTCATCCCCTGCTGGGCTGGGCTGGGCAGGGCCACCCCTCTGGGCCTTACACACACATCCCCTGGCTTCTGGCTTCACTGGGCTTGTTTCTAATGCAGGAATGTTGTGCAGCGATTAAAAACTGTCCTGACAGCTGTCCTGAATAAAAGCTCAAGCACAGAAATTATTTTTTTAAGGAAAATGTTCTGAATCCAGAAATGAAAGCATTTCTGACTAATATAGGCATTTACACAGCAACCTGTCATAAATAAGCAGGCAAAGTGTGCTGGTAGCTGGGTCTGCTCCTTCTGCTGAACACTGATGCTCCCACCTGGTCATCCCCAGCTGGCAAAGCCAGCCCTGGCATCTGCTGCCTTCCAACTGTGCCTTTTCCTTTCAGATCACACACCTGGTCATCCCCAGCTGGCAAAGCCAGCCCTGGCATCTGCTGCCTTCCAACTGTGCCTTTTCCTTTCAGATCACACTCGCTGCAATGTCTGGATCCTGGATGGAGACTTGTACCACAAAGGGCTGCTGAAGTTTGCTGTTTCTGCTGAATCCCTGCAAGACACCATCGTGGTCTTTGTTGCAGATATGTCTAGACCTTGGACTGTTATGGAGTCTTTACAGAAATGGGCCAGTGTCTTGCAAGAACACATTGATAAGATGAAAATTCCTCCAGAAGAGATGAGGCACATGGAGCAGAAGTGTAAGTCTTTGTGCATCCATGCATTGCTGTTGGTTTTTTAATTAGCTCTCACAACATTTGATGGATTTCTTTGGGCCAGTGTTTTGAGAATGGGTTGGATAAAAATTACTCCTAAGTTGTGATTGCAACACTAATTCAAATATACTGTGTTAGGCTTTAAAACAGCTCTTGCAGTTTTGCTGTGCTGACAAAACATCAGGTGAATTATTGGTCTAGATCGTGGGCAATAATGAAATTTTGATAATTTGATTTTTAAAAAGGGCAATTTAAAAAAATAACTCAATAAAATGCCAGATTCAGTTTTTAAAAGATGGTGACAAAATTCAGTGATGAAGTGAGCTGTCTGCTTTGCTGTGATATCTCAGCCAGGTCCCATTCCCATACTGTGCTTGTCTTACAGAAAGTCTCTCTGCCCTTGTTTTTCTGGTGGCTCAGAACTGGTTCTGGTTTCTGTGAACCTGGTGCAGCTCACTGTGTCTCACTTCAGCCATTCCTACCCTGTGACTTTAGGAATGTTGTATAAATTAACCTTCTTTCCTGGCATATCCATGGCAGGATGGAATCTAGCACTGGCAGGCAGTCATTGTTGCAGTATTGGATCCTGCAGTGCTTTCCTAAAGTAGCATTGAATGTTTCTTGAGATTTTTTTTTTCTGTTTTCATATTGAATTACTCCAAAATAAATGTCTTTAGTGGAAAAGACCTTAGCAACTTCCAGTTCTTTTAGATGAAGTGGATTCAGACTGATCCTTTGTGCTAGCTGCTTTTGCTCCTGGTAGCTCTCTCTGCTGGAGTGTGGAACCCTTGCAAATATGGTCTGGCAGGTTCCTGAGCTACCACAGGGAGCAGTGTGATCTGTTTGACCTGTGACCACTCAGGTGTATTTGTATAGCTGATAATCCTTTCTGAATGTTAAATATTGTGTTCCCTGAAGCCTTGTGCCTACAGCATACCAGCTGCAGTTTAGACTTAATGATTGAAACCACCCAAGTTTGATCATCAGGTTACATTTAAACAAAAAATAAAATATGAGAGTTTTTAGGGGAAAAAAAAAGTGTGTCAGAGATTTTTTGGAATGGGAAATGTAAAGGTAGTTCTAGTATCAAAATCCAGCACTAACTCAATTTGCACATTTGTGAGACACTGCAAATGTTATGGCAATCCAAATAAAGGGCGAGTTTGTGCACTTAAATTTTCCTTTTGGAAAGAGAAGCTTTTCAGCCTTCCCTTCAGAGTGCACTCTGTGAAGGAGCCATGGCAAAGCTTGAGGACCCTGTCTGAGGGATTTAGAAGGCTTTCCAATAGTGGTATCTTGGATAGAGAATTCTAAATTATCATAGAAACTCCTGGTTTGTCCTGAGCTCTCCTGGAGCCAAGGGAAGAGGAGATGGGAGAGGGGCTGAGTTCCCCCATGCCTGGCTCCAGTGCCATCCCCTGGCTCAGCTGTGCCACACAGGGCCTTGATGTCTTCAAATTTCCACCTCCTGTTCTCAGGCCTTGTGCTGGACCCTTGTGTCACCTGGACACATCTCTGGCTTCTTGCAGACTGTCCCTGGGGCCAGCTCTGTGCTCAGAACTTTGGCCACCTGTAATTCTCTTAGCCCATGGTAACTGTGTCAGGGTACTGCACACGTGCCTGGTGACTGCCTTGGCACTGCTGCCCGTCCTGAAGCTGCACAGCAAAGCTCTCCTTGCTGAAATCCTGCTGCCTGTGCCTCCTGGGGTAGGCTGCCATGTAGAAAATGAAGTCACTGGCTTGCAACAGCCCAAATATGTGAAAACCAGGATAATAAAGTTCACGTGAGGGCAGTTGAAACATAGAAATGGAGTGCAGAGTGATGGGATGTGCTAAATTTAAGCCCCCTGCAGCATAAGACCACCTGACTTCTCTAGCAGAGTATTCCCTTACTCCTGCTCCTCCATCCCCAGCTGAGTGTCCCCAGTGCTTTCCCTGGCTGTCACACTCAGCCCCAGGAACCCCTGGGGAACGCTGCCCAGTCCTGCCCCACTGGCTGGAAGTGCTGCAAGGTTGTTCCTTCTGCATTGCTCAGGTGCTCAGAGTTTGCAGAGATGCCTTTGTTAGCTCCCCCTTGTCGGGGCAGTTGGGCTTTGGGCTGCTTGTCTCTGCTGGCAGCGTTTGGGAGCCCTTTCTGCACCAGCCCTTGCTCCTGTGTTTGCTGGTTGGGATTCTGACTCTTGGCTTGCCTGGCTGGCTGAGAAACTTCCCTTTGGAGTTAAAGAGCTTCCAGAGTGGGCAGCAGGACACACGTGGAGGCCAAGGCTGCCTTCTTGGGAATGTACCCAGGGCATTGCCTGCCTGCACTCACTCCATCACTGAGCTCCTTCTATTCCTTGCTAGTAGCTTGGCTAATGTGGGCTCAGGTACATAATGTCAGCTATGTCCATTTAATTCAGGCTCAATTGTGATAATTCATTCTTTGAATAACACATATTTGAGTAATTATTTCAGGGATGTTGCCTCCCTTTTTAAGATAGCAGAGCAGATAAGGTGGCTGTCAGCAATCAAGAACTGCAGAAAGGAGGTTTACTGGTCAAATTACAATTACACCTCTGGGGTGTTTGAAGCTAAAGAATTGAAACAAAATAACATGTTTTTGCAAATTGTGTACTGTCCCATTCAAGCTGAATTAGTTTTAGATTGTCTACCTTTTTGCTTTTCTGATTTGACATAGAGCTGAAAGATTTCTTAAGCTAAAAGATTTTTAAAATGTAGTTTATCCAGGTATCTTTTGTTGAGAAATTCTTTTCACAAGACTAAAATTTTTAATGATCATTAAAGATAGGGCACAAAAAAACCTAAAAGTGATTGTGAAACTTTGAAGACTGTAAATATGGAATGATTTTCTCAGAAAAACATTCTTCCTTTTTCTCATTTTGCTGTTCAGGGCCTTTGGGATTTATCCATTAAGTTGGAGTGTTTGCCTGCATTTCCACATTGCAGTTTAAGAGCACTCCAAGCCTGAGCAGATTACTGTTGCTGGAACAAGCAAACCTAATAATTGTGGATTGCTGTCTCAGTGGTGCTTCTAGTCATTGCATGTCCTGGGTGATGCAGCAGTTTTTGTGGAGTTACCTTGCAGTGCCTTGTGTGAAAATCAGCAGCAAAAGTTTGCTGGAACCTTGCTTTCGTTTGCTGTGTTCAATGCAAAACTCTAAAGAGCCACAAGTTTGGTAGATAAATGAGCACTCTGTAGTGGAGGTGGGATTTCAATGGCACATCATCACCTGGTGAGAATTTTATTAACATAATAGGCCATGCTGAGTACTCCACCTTAGTGATGGGTGGCAGAATTTTACTGATTTCCAGAGGAACTGTTGTTTTTCTGGCTTCCTATTTTATGTGCATCATCTTAAGGGTGTTTCCTGTTGAAAAACCTTAAACTAAAGTAATTTTCACTATTTCTTAATAAAGAAAATAGTTGTTTTCCATACCATATAGAAGATGATTCCTCAATTAGAACTATGGGGAGGAGCTAATATTCATAGCTCATTGGAAAAAAAGGAAAAATAAAAGATGTTATGAGCTGTATGGATGCACAACTTTATATCCATTAAAAACCTGATTACAGAGCTCAAATGAGACATAGCTGTGGGAGGTAAGAAAAAGTATGAAATTGCTGTGTGTCAAAGAAAGTTTTAATGCAGTGAGCTGCTTTGTTACTTTGTGACAGTGCAGTTTGTTCGTCGGGGCATCCGACAGTGCCTGGGGTTCAGGTTCACTTGGATTTCTTAGGACTAAATTCAGAAGGGAACAGGGGTTGGGTGGAAGCCTGGAGCAGGGTTGAGGAGCCTAATTCTGTCAGGAGCTCCCACTTGTTCCTGAGTTCAGGGGGTGTCTGTGTGCTCAGGCTGCTGCAGTCAGAGCTTCTAGCTCTGCCTGGTGCCTTCTGTTCACCCAGCAGTTGTTGGCCCCAGTGTTGTGTCCCATTGCTCCACGTCTGGCAGGGGTTAATGCCAGGCCAGGTGCATCCCTGGGAATCCACACAGAGCTCAGCTCCACGGAAGGGTGTGGAAGGGTGTTCCCCTCCCTGTGTGAGGCATGGCCTTGGTGCTGCTGCTGGGTCCTGCTGGCTCTCTGGGATTATGCTCTTCATTCCCATTCAGCAGAAATTCATGAGGATGAAACCATCAGACTTCTGAAATTTTCATGTTGCATTTGCTATTACTTAAATTTCTAAAATTCTTAGAGCATCTTGTGTTTTCTCATGTTGTTGACTGTTTCTCTTTTTGGGAGAGTTCTTTTTTCCCCAAATATGAAGGGGTTTATGCTCAGTAAAGAAAAGATTATTTTGCTTTGATATGAACAAAACCCAGGAAAGGAATCCTGTCTGATTATAATGCTGTGGTAAATTGAGAGCTGTATTGTCAAACAGTCTTTTCTGTTTGATTAAGTCAGAGACACTCATCTGAACTGCTGTAATACACTTGGCCTCAAAAGTAAATAGTAATGGGAAAGCTAATAAAGGAAAGTGGCACTTCAGAAAGCCTCCTTGCTAGTTAAATGCTTCTGGTGAGATAATAAACATGTGGAATGTGCAGAATGTATGATGGAATTTTGGTTTGCTGTAGTTGACTAAGGAACAGTCCTGAAGACAGCATCCTTTGGAGCACTGCTGTTTCTCCTCCACAAGAAGGCACTGTCTCCCCATGTTAAAAGGAACTGCATTTCATTTCATTTGTTTGTATTTCCTTGCACCCTGGCATAAATTGAATTGGTGATTGGAAGTTTTATGGTCTGTATTTAGTTTGAGGTTTTTAGGCTTTTCTCTGGAATGGACTTCTCTTCCACAAGAATCACACAATTTTATATTTCAGCTAAGCATTGTAGATTGTGCAGCTTTAAACAGAAGAGTTTTCTGATTTGTTCTTCCTTCCATGCACCCATGCCATTGCAGGAGTGGTTCCTGTTTTGAAAGGTACCATGACTTCTTTTTGTAAGGCTTGTATAAGAAGCTTCCCTGAGGTTTTGCCACTTCCTAAAGCTCAAGAGGCTCATTGCAGTTCCTTCCCTGGTACAGGGGATGTTCTGAGCAGCCTCCCTGTGTGGCTGGGCTGGACACTGGTGCCTTTTCTAAGGAGTTTTCCTGACTGCCCCTCCAGTCACTCTGCTCCCACTGTTTCTGAAATGGAGGAGCCCTTGTGGGAGCAGATCATGGAGTTTGCTTGGCTCTTTCCTGAGGGTTCCTTATGGCTGAGTGAGGACGAGGAGAGCCCAGGGCCTCGGGACAGTGAGTGCCTGGAGCAACCATATCCAAGACACAGATTTAGCTGGTCTGTGGCTTTGGTCTTCAATAAAAGACATTAAAGTGTGGATTGCAGCCCATATTTGATAAGGCATGTGTGAGTTCACAGAGCATTTCCAAAATGACCTTAATACTATTGCCATAAATACTGCTGCAATACAATTAAAATACTAATACGTAGAAAGCATCAAGTTTCCTCTGGACCCCACTGTAGTTTTCCAGAATGCAGCTGAGTCTCTTCAGGTAGCCTGCAGATGCTCTTGAAATATAAAACCTATCTGTGTTTATGCAGATAGGTTTTATATTTCTAGCACTGGATGCCTGCAACAGAAATGTAGAGTAATAGGAACTAAAGTAATTGTTCGTAAGGAAAAGTGGCTGTTTCAGGTTGGTGTTTTCTGTGTACATTTATGTTTTCACCATGCTTTCTTCCACAATAGGTATAAATTGCAGGGTATAGGCTGTGTTGCTATAAAACCACATTTGTTTCCTCTTGTCAACTGCCCTATAATGAAATGTTCAGGGACACGTGTTTTTGCAAATAATTGTGATTATTCATAATGACTCCAGATCCCACTCGATTTAGCTTCCTGTAAGTTTTGGTGGAGGAGTGTTGTGCTGTTGGAAAGGGCAATGAGGCTTAACTTGCATTCAGTTCTCATGTAGTATAAAAATTTAAAATAAAAAACCCTTGAGATTTCTAGTTAGTTGTAGATTAATTATGGTTTAAAAAGAGCTAGCTCCTTTGTTGCAGCCTAAGAATCTCTCTCTTTTAATAGTTATCAAGGAGTTTCAGGAGTATGTAGAACCTGAAGAAGGTTACCAAGGATCACCACAGAGGAGAGGCCCCTCCTCTGGCCAGGAGGACGAACACGTGTCCCTTCCCCTCGGAGACAATGTGCTGACTCACAACCTGGGCATCCCCGTGCTCGTGGTGTGCACTAAGGTGAGGCTCTGCTTCTCTTGGCTTTCATTGCTTCTCTGTGAAAGGCAGGCCTTCTGCAGACAGGCAGAATGAATTCTGGATTAACAGTGGAGGGATTTGTTCTACAAGTGAGCTTGAATTCTGGATTAACAGTGGAGGATTTGTTCTACAAGTGAGCTTCTGCCATTGACATCAATTTTTATTTGGATGAAATAGTAATAACTTTATCAATTATATGTTAATTACTTTAGTGTTTGATTTAACAGTGCTATTTTAGGACCAGAGACTCAAAGTAAATGTGATGGGAGTGTGTAAGATTAAGGAAGGTGTGCTGGAGTTAAATGCCTGAGTTTTAATGCTTTGTTTTCCTGCCTCTCCCAGTGTGATGCAGTGAGTGTCCTGGAGAAGGAGCACGACTACAGGGAAGAACACTTTGACTTCATTCAGTCACACATCCGCAGATTCTGCTTACAGTGTATCCTTTTCTGTGCTGAGGAGATTGCCTCTAATCTGCAGGCAACAAGAGATGTTTTCATGTTCAATTGCACATAACATTCGTCCAAGAAATTGCTCTGCAAGATTGCTATTGGTATTTAGTTATTGGTTAGGGTATATGCTACACATACCTAACCTTAGGTAATGTATATAGTTTGTCTTTTTGAAAATGTTGACACATGTATAAAATACTTTATAGTTTTTAAGTTGTGCATGGGACTTGGACCTTTTGTTCTTTTACAAAGGGTTTGCCTTACATTTTGTGAAGTGTTTTTCCTTGGTTTTTCCCTCAGAAATTGCAATTTCCATGTAAGCCTGAGATCTCATGTGTGTATTAAGCTTTTGACTTGTTCCAAGTGAAGTAGGACACAGTTTCCATGTAAGCCTGGGAGGATGGATAATTTCTGTGTATGTCACTGAAAAGTGCCACTGCCTTGCCCTGTTATATCCCCTTCACCCCTGTATACTAAATGCCTCTAGTTTTGCCTAGTTAGTAACTATAAATCTATTAATTCCTGTTTTGAAATTGTTTTTGTAATTTAGAAACTGTATATTACCTAATTTTCCTTAACCAGAAGCCCAGATGGGGCTGCCTTGATTTATACATCAGTTAAGGAGGAGAAGAACCTTGACCTGTTGTATAAGTACATTGTACATAAAACCTACGGTTTCCAGTTTACCACGCCTGCCTTAGTGGTAGAGAAGGATGCAGTTTTTATGTGAGTCACTGGACAAGCAGCATTGTGCCAGGGGGGTTTATTTAGCACTGCACTGCGTGTAATATGGATATGAAAGTAAATTAAATGGTATGTTGTTCAAAAACTTACTATGCAAGTCTTGTGGAATCCCAAATTTAAACAGCGACTTAGTGCATATTATTGACTCAGACTATACTATTCCTGTTTTTGTATCCTTGGAATTTAGCTGAGTAATAGGGCTGATCTGTAAGAAAATTGCCTTGTTTAAGTAGAGGGCAGTAAATAAATGTTCTCTGTAGAAGTTGCAGAAAAGGTAAATTCTTATTCTCTTTACAGACCTGCTGGTTGGGACAATGAGAAGAAAATTGCCATTTTACATGAAAACTTCACAACAGTAAAACCAGAAGATGCATATGAGGACTTCATTGTAAAACCTCCTGTAAGAAAGGTAAAAAGGGGTTCTTTCTTTCTGTATCCCAACAAATAAGTAGAGTTTGCTCCAATGGCTGCTAAGGACTATTAATATTGAAGAACTCCAAATATAAATGTAACTTTTTTTTAAAATCTAAATATGTGAAATGTCAGGCTTTCATTTATTAGTTATTTAAAATACTGCAAGCAACCCAGAAACTATTCACCTTATTGAATGAAAGGCAGTCCAGGAATAGCTATTTTTACATTTACCATTTTTGCATGCATGGGGCAAAAACACACCCAGTAAATGGAGAATTCTCTTGTAGGACATTTCCATTTGTACTCACGTGGCTTTGATGTTGCCATGCAAAGGCAAAGCAAGATCCTGTCAGCTCACTGAAGAGATGCTGATGAAATCAATATCCAAACTTAAAAAGAGGAATGTGGCTACTTACCAAGTGCTCATCTCTGTAGGACAGTGCTGGCATCACTGTTCATCTACTCCAATGTTTTTTATGTTACAGTATTTTTTAATGGCAACTTCTTTAATGGTACTATTATTTTAAATGTGGAAAAACAATTTAAAAAAAAAGTGAACAGTAGTCTTAAAGATTTGCCTCTCTCTCCCCCCTTTTGATCACCAAAGCATAAAAGCCAGTTACAGTAATTTCAGTTTTTACTTATAACAACAAAATGTTTTGTTCAACAGCTAGTCCATGATAAAGAGCTGGCAGCAGAAGATGAGCAAGTATTTCTTATGAAGCAGCAGGTAAGAATGGAAGAATGAAAATAAATCCTTACTATGTAAGATTTCACTTTAATTTCTCCCTTGTTGTTGCCTTTAGTTTTTCATTTCTCATTTAAATCACCAGGTAGCTGTTTCTCAGCTTTGCAAATTCAGATGTAATTATGAAGTAAGACTTTATTGTAACAAATGCAAGTAGGATATGTGGTCACTTAACTTGGCAAGTTGAAGGGAAGATATGCTGAAAACAGAAAGAATGTACATGTCAAAGGAGAAGAGGAAGAAGAGACTTTGTGTTTCACCACACAGTTGTATTGATCTGTGAAATGAAATACTTTTAAAACCTGACATCTGAGCTTTGCAGTTTCCTTACAGCCAGAGGTTTGAAAGACTTTCATGTGTCAAATTTGGCTATGCTGTAACTTGCTATTTTCTTTATTACTCTATAGTTTAAAAAATATAGCAATAGGTCCCTATCCAGGATTATAGATGTCCTGGAGGTTACAGATTGGGGTGTCTGTGATTTTGGCTTTGAGTTCTGGCTGACTGTGTGAAACAAAGGCCCAAAGCTTATTTACTCCTTGCAGTCAGTCCTCTAGAGGCAGAGTGGGGAAGTATGGAAATATCAAAGAGGAATCCTATAAATATCAGAAAAAAGATCAAGTAAACTTATGGTTACTCAGCTTCACTGTATTTTATTCCTCTGTATTCTTTGAAATCTATTTAATGTGCTAATGTGTTGTTTTTGCAGTCATTCCTTGCCAAACAGCCAGCAACGCCTACAAGAGCATCAGTAAGTAGATCCAAGGAAAAGAGTAGGAGGTGTTTTGTTTCCTTGGAGGGAAAAAGGGAATGATTCTAACCTGCAGAGATCCATTTTTTATATTTAAATGTAACCTACATAATCTCTGCAAACTGCAGAAAGGAAATAAATAATGAGGCAATATTTTAAAATGTTGCTTATGAATTCACTGTGGAAACATTGGATTATTGAACTGAACATTTCCTGCCATGATTCAGCCTTTCCTGTAGTAGTGGCACATTTCCCAAAATAACTGATGTCTTGGGTGCTTGTTTGTTTTCTTTATCCAGTGTGCATCACTACAGTGTCAGTAGAAAGGCTGAAAAAGTCTGTGATGTTAAGCTTGCTTAATGTAACTAATACTTTGAAATCCTTTTCTGATGTGTGTGATTTGGACTTTTTAAGGAATCTCCTGCAAGAGGCCCTGCAGGATCCCCAAGGACTCAAGGCAGAGCTGGTCCCACCAATGTACCCAGTGCCTCACCAATCACATCAGTTAAGAAACCAGATCCAAATATTAAAAGTATGAATGAGCATTTTACTGTTCTATCATGTGTTATTTCCCTTAACATGAATCCTCTTCTGTAGAAGGATTTGGGTACTTATTCACTAATTGTATAGGTAGTTGAATAACAGAAATGCATTTATGACATAACTTTGGATTGTTTTTTTCTTTTCTGGTCATTTGTGTGACTTGGACTAGAGTTCTGTTAGTGCCAAGCAGTCAGACAGAGGTCGAATGCATCCTAATTTCCTTAAATTGCCTTGATACATTTATTACAAATCAGGTGGATTATTAGGGTGGAGACTGCTCTAAACTATGAACAATTTTATACTTCATACCACTTATTCTGGAATCCACAGCAAACCCTGTTCCACTGGGTCATTTGTCAATGTCATCTGCTGTAGCAGAGGGAGTCACTTGGAGATGAGATCTTTCCCTGACATGCAGCTCCGTGGTATTGAGGGGCTTCTTTACCCTCTGGGCATTCAGAAGGTCTGCAGGGCCAGTGTTGTTTTTTCTTGTGCACTGTAGGGCCATGCTTCACTTCCAGGGGGTGAAATGCCCTTCTGGATCCTGTCTCATTGCTGAATTGCCAAGTTTTGATTTGTTGAAAGCAGTGTGGCATGAAAGGCTGTACTAGAACATATGTGCAAGTTGTTAATGGGCTTATTAGTCTTTGAATTTAATGTCTGTACTTAATAATCTTGCTCTTGGCTTTTACATTTATTAAAAGCTTTAAAATGTACAAATATTTAGATTAAAATTTCATTACACCTCCCATCATTCCAGAAAAGCAGGAATGTGCATTCAGCCATCTCTGCCTATACTAAGGTATGCAAAGGACTGGGGTATTCAAACTGAACAAAGGACAGATTTTCTCAGAGCTGAGGTTTATTTGCCTGATTGACAAGAGATTTGTATCTCTGTGAAAATAGGTTATAATTTACCACCTCTCAGTGTGCTGTATAATTGATATTTGTTTTTTGTCTTTAGATAATGCTGCAAGTGAAGGTGTCTTGGCTAGTTTCTTTAACAGTCTCTTGAGCAAAAAGACTGGCTCTCCTGGAAGTCCTGGTGCTGGAGGAGTACAAAGCACAGCCAAGAAATCAGGTAATTGTTTTTAATAGTTTATTTGGCTCCTTGGTCCCTGGGTGTGTCTCTGACACTGGTCAGGAAAGTGACAGACCTTGACTGATGACAGTACAAAATGTTTTTAAAAGAACTAAACTACTGCTGCATCACACCTCCAGGGCTTCTGTTAAATTCTGTTAATTTTTAGTGAAGTTGCACTGCTGGGATTTCAGTGACATTTGAGTCTTGATCCTATGCTGAGAGTGCTGATTTATTTTTCAACTTCAGAATTCCTTCCTTTCTTTTCTTGATGCTTTGCTGTTGCAAAGGAGATGCAGTTCTTTGGGTTTGGGCTGGAGTTAGCAGTAAAACTATTGAAATCTCCCCAGAGTTCAAGGTGGAATGAATCACTGCTTGTGACAGCTTGAAGTTGTTCACTCATTAATTATTTAGAATTTTATTGCAATCCAGCACAGCTGGTAACACTGACAAATGTGTGTGCTGTGACTGCACTGTGGGAGAGCCTTGCTGATCAATAATGCAGCAGTTCAATGAAAATGAAAGAAACCTGTCAGAGTGGTTGGTACCTACCTAGACCTTGGTGGTGCAAAATACATTGTCCACCTGACAGATGGGATTTACTGCTTTGATTCTTTGACTGTTTCTGTTCAATACTGGCATTCCCATCACACTGAATGCTCAGGAGCTTTCCTTCCAGAATTCTTTTACTATTAAATTATTGATAGATACACTCCTTCCTTGGGATAGATCCCAAGCTTGTGCAATCTTTGGGTGTTAATGGTGATGCCAAACCCACAGTTCCTCAAACTACAGCTGAGAGGGGAAGATAAGGCTTTCTGAACTGGAAATGAGACATATCTGCTCCCAGCCACACTGATGGTTCTGTCAGTCAGAGAGCCAAGGCAGTTGGAGTTTGGGTATTTTAAAACTTCTTTTTAACTGGGAAGATTTATATATGACATTTCGTGTTCTAAAAGTTCAAAAATGCCTAAGATTGGACTTAGAGCAAGTCAGATGTGATTTTTATGGGTTTTGTTTCAGCATGATGAATCCTGTAATTTTGTCTTTATTAAATTTAATTATGATGAAGATAACAAAAGGGATTTGTATTATATATTATTTCCATAATAATATTGTTTCCATGTTATAAAAACGCTGAACTAATTCTTTCATAATCCAGAATGCCCTCTTCAGTTAAACACTGAAACATGTCCCCTGCTTCATCAAATGCAGCCTCATGTTTTACTCACAAAATCAAAATAAATTCGGTAGAAATAGAACTGGAATTATTTTTAGGTGTTATTTCATCCTTGCTTTCTATCTGAAGCCAAGTCAGTTGGGGAGCACCTGGCTAGTGATTAAAAATCAAACTCAGAAATAAAAGCTGTAATGTCACCTTTCCAGGAAGCCTATTCCAGTACTAATTTCTCAGTTACTTTTTTCCTTTGCCCAGTCTTTGTGAATCCCAGCACTTTTGGTCTCGTTAGGGTGGCAGTGGAGCTCAGTGTAGCCTCTTTGTGTTTGCAGCAGTGTTTGGGTTTGAAAGCTGCTCCCCTTTGCCTGTCACTTGTGTGTGGGCTGCTAGAACAATTCAGCCAGTTTAATACATTCTGTGCCTCCTGGAAGGAGGGTTTCTAGTCTGTATCAAATTCAGTGTCTCAAAAGCTTGTGTGTTTGCTTAATCATTGCTTTCCATTCTATCATCATGCATTGCTTTGGTAATTTATGTAAATAACTTTTTCCCCAATCCTGTCTTTCCAAATCGATTGTTGTCTCTTCAGGCACACTTTCCTACATATCTGCTCTCTTCAACACCAGACACAGTAGATTGCTGAATAAAAGTACTGGCCAGTGCTATGGATAATTAATGTGTAATTTTATGAATTAAAATCCATTAATTTTCTCTGAAATGTCAAGGCTTTTTTTTAAAAGTTTATTTCTGTGAAGGTGATGTGAGATGTGATATCAACCACTTCTCCCTTCTGCACAGGACCTGTTATCCTTTCACAGAAATGTGAGTGGCTTAGCAGAACCTGTCAGGACAGACCCTGTTGGTTGTTGGGCTTGTAGGCTGTTCTGAGCACCTAAAACATAACTGCATTTTCTGGGAAAACTGCTAAACTAGTCTGTAATGGGCTGTACTCTGAGTCTTCTAGAACACTCTGTGCCTTCCAGGACTTTCAAAGATAACAAGCCTTTTTTTTTTTTTTTTTTTTTTTTCTTATGCCAGCATTAACTTCTAATTGGAATAGATAATTTCTGTCCTGACACATGTAGACAGAGCAATCATACATCCTTCCTTAACTTTGATTTTGATAGACTAAATTAGACAAGTTTTGGTCTCCTGCTAGAGGTGAGCTCTGTTTTCCTCACTAGTTTCTTCATTCGTTCCCATCATTGGCTTATTCTTGTCCTGAGCACAATGGTCAGGATATCAGGATTTCAGGATCAGGACATTGTACTGAGCTCTGCAGATCTCCCTCGCTGCAGTGCCTGCTGCAGCAGTTCTCTGTCTTGGGTGGAAGTGCTTCTCCTGAATGATCTGAAGGTTGGCTTTTCTTGGCTACATTGAGTTTTTCCTTTCCTCCTGTTCCTTTCCTGGCTTTGGGAACAGAGCAGTTGGCTTTCACTCCCAGGAGAAGGTGCCTGTTCCTGTCAGCTGCTGTGCTCACACTTTGTGTGAACCAGTGTAAGATTAAACTGTGCTGAGAAGGGAAGGGCTCCTCATGCTCCCTCTTGTTGGGTTTCTGAGGTACCTGGTGCTGGTGAGAGCAGAAGAGATGACCTGTTCCTTTGTGGAAGAGGTGAGCAGCACATCAGAATATCTTGGGGAAAGCATTACTTCCAGCAGCATCCTCTGTGCGAGTAAATGTGCTAAAATTATCTTTGTAAGCATTTCAAATGTCTAAACTGTTTAAAAAGCCTGACGTTTTCAGAAGGTTGATGACAAAAATATTTAGCTTTAAAGAGACCATCTGTTTCTCTCACAGCTAGGAATAGCCTGAGGTTGAAATGTTGAGATTCTGTCCCAGCATGAGTGACAATGTGGGTCTCAGCAATACTGGTCAGCCTCATTGATGGATTGGTTTCTACTTGTGACAGTTCTTACCTGAGAAAAACCTCTCTTCTGGGCAGTGTCATGTCCATTTTTCCTGCTGTGCCATGCTTCTTGTTTGCCTTTGTTTCTGGACTCTTTGATGCCTAGACCGTGATATTTCAAAAAACTTCAATTGGTTATTTCTGTGGTGGTTTATTTTTCTACATATGAACTTCTACAGCCCCACAGTTATTTCATTTATATTCACAAGAAGATTCTTGCAAATTCTAAGGCTGCCTTCCCTCTCTATTCCTGTAGAGAGGATAAAGAACTCAGGTTCCCTGCTCTCACTCTGTTCTAGCAAGGAGAATTGTACAGAATTGGGGGCATGTAATTGTCCAGAACACATCTCCCTGAATGAGGCCATCACTCCTTGAAATTTATAGGGAAACTGAAAGCAAGTGTCACTCTCATTCATAGTTGAGGGGAAACTCTTATTTTCTTAAAAACTGCTCCCTGTATTTCTCCTCCTTTGGAAGGTGCTCCCTATGGTAGGAAAGGGGAGTATGTTCCTCTGCATTGGGAGAGTTTTTCCTGTCCACATGAGGTATTTGCAGGACACAGCTTGGGGTTATTTTGGAGCTCTAAGGAGCCAGTTCATCCAGCATAAAAAACAAAGTCCTGGCTTTTGTTTAGATCTGCTCTTGTTTAAGTGAGGATTTTGTGTGGCTTTATTGTTTTAGGGTTTAGGCTTTTTAAACTCCCAGGTGCCATTAGTCTACGCATGAAGTGTTTTGTATTTTAAGTTCTGTTACAGTGCATTAATTAATGTACTAACTCCTAAATTTTGCTCAAATACTCCAACTTTGAGTAGATACTGTGTAGAGTACTGTGGCTTATGAAACCTTTCTAGTGATTAAAGGTAACCTTTTAACTTGGTTATGTCTTTGTACTTTGGAAAAAAAACACTTGAATCTCTACCAGTCAAATCTTGCCTTCTTAATGTTTTCAGCATGTACCCTGGAAAAAATCCACCTAATATTTCACACACATTTGAGCTGGAAAACAGATGCTTGTTAAATTCTTTGGCTATGTAAGGGAGCTGTACATGGTTATATAATCTATTTTTTGTCTAAAAATATAGCTTTTTAATCTTAAATGGTTGTATGCTCCATGCATTAGGATATATTGTTCCAATTTTGGTGATGAATTTGTCTGTGGGTTTATAATTTTCAGGAACACTGACGTAAGCTGATGGTTCAATTAGGGAATTGTTAAAAAGTTTTGAGTCTAATATAGAAATGTAAGATATGCCTTCCCAAGAAATACTTCAGTGTGTCTGGTTCCAATTGAAGAAGTGCTTTGAAATGCCTGCTTGGAGATATTACATGAGTATGCAATTCCTGTCCCCTTTTGAAAGGAAGTGTTGTCTGCAGATATCAGAGTTCTTCCTGTTACTTATTTCATATTCAAATGCAGTAGGTACAGGTGCAACCAACTAAATGGGATTGCTTTTTTATCAAGTGTCCTACATACCTTGTGATTAAAAGTTGAGTTTAAATAAAGTCCTTGCTATCAATGCCAATAGTAGAATTGTGTATGGTTGATTTTTATGGAAGAAATAATATAGTTATTTTTAAATGTTAGTTGCTATAAACATATCACTGGTAGTGTTGTGCTTTTTCCTGCTGTGTAGTTCAGCTTTTCATCTCTTTAAAGTGAATCAAACCTGAGTATCAGTCTTTACACAAAAATACCCTGCATTATGCCAGGCTCTGTGGCCTTGGGAAAGTGGCAAAATAATGAGAAACAAATAATATATTGCCATCTAAAGGTGATTTATTGAACACTTGTGCTTCTTGGTTAAAACATTTCATTGAAACTCAATTGCTTTGTGTTCTTTTTCTCTCCAGGACAAAAGACAGTTTTGGCAAATGCTCAGGAGGAGCTGGACAGGATCACTCGCAAGCCTGACCCCATGGTAACAACAAACTCTCCTCCAACAGAGAACGAGGCTTGATGGGCAGAACAATGCAGATGTAAATGACCAAATAACTATGTATAGTGATCTGATAAGACCAGGAATTTTCTGCTATGGCAGATGCTATCAGTTTTCTCGGGGCAGGGGAAATGAGCCTACTACATCATTGCCTTGTCCCAGTAAAAAGTGCACATTCAGGAAGTTTGCATATAAAATCCCTCTGTATAAGATAACCATTTAGAGTTTATATAGGGCAATTCTTTTGGTTTGGAGGTAAAGCAGGTGCAGCTGCATTTCCTGTTGTGAAGAACACAGAGAAGCAAAATGGAGAATTCTCTTAAAAGTACTACTGACTGCACACGAGGCAAGGAAGAGAACTGAAACCCTCTTTCAGAGTTTCTGGAATTGGCTACTTGTATGTTTGCAATGCATTTTATATTCTTGGAGTGGTGGTGGTGGAACAGCATTAACTGGGGGAAAGAAGCCAAGGTGGGGAATGGAGCCCTAAAAGGGGAAACGGATTTGGGACAGCGAGAAACCAGAATGTTGGATTGACTGGAGAGGAGCAATGTTGTCAAATCCTGTGTTTCACAGGGGGTAAACAGTCACTGTTTTTAAAAGACTACTTTACATTGGAGAATTCCAGGCCAAACACTAAGAACCATGGGAATTTATTCTTGTTATAAATCTTGTTTTAGTTTTTAAAGAAGTCTTAAGAGTGTGGATGCCCTTTCTGGTGTAGCTGACAAAGGGAGAAACTAAACTTGTTTAGCTCCAAGTGCCTGGCACAGTATGTGATGTGTCTTTAGAAGGTGCTTGAACTTATTGTGCACTGTAGTACAAACAGTCACTGTTTGGTTTTATTTGAAAAACAGTAGTTTGGCAATTTGTATTTAATTTTAACTCCTGTTTTCTGATAGCTTCTGCCTTTTTTATGCCAAGAGGCTGGCCTATGAAGAATGGTGGGTGACGGATCATTTTCCCATAATGAAATGTGCTACAGAACACTCTCAGTATTTTTCTTTCTTACTTTTTTGTAACTAAATATTAGCTACCAAGCTAAAATGGATTCCTGCCTTACACCTATGGAGGTTTTTAAAAAAAACTTTCAAGGCCCTAGTTCCAACCACATCTGCTGCAGGTGCAGCCAACTCCAATTCTGAAGGTAACCTAAAAAGTGTGAATGTGTACATGATGGACATCCTGAAGAAGTTGTTTTGTGTTTTCTTTCATGTAGCATTTCATTTGAAAAGATGGGTTGTGGTTGTCCCCGTTGCTCTAAGGGAGCCCTGTCCATGGTCACATAAACCCTCATTCTTTACCAACAAACTCAGCTGCAGTGGTTACTGAAATGGCACTTTGATTTTATACACAGTATGCTTGTTTTACATGGACACACTACCAGAAATTAAAAATACCAAGCATATTCTGTGCTCTTAATGCTGAAGGGAAAAACCACAATTTGAATTATACAGAGTTTACTTTTTATTAATATGAACTTGTTGTACTAAATCTGATGTCTGGATATAACTTCCCTAATATATATTGTTACTTTAAGATACAGAATTAGACTGACCACTAACACAGTGCTGGGTGTTAACCTCAACTCCTATGTTACAGCAAGAAGCTGTTCGTGTGAGTCTGTCTAGACATCTAGAAAGCTAAGAGTATTTACTTGCCTCTTTGACAAACATTATCATGAGTATGTTACTTGTGCCAGTTTTTTTGTTGAAAATACTCTATTTTTTGTTTGGTTTTTGTTTGTTTTTTTTTTTTTTTTACTTTTTTAAGAAATGGTATGACCTGAAGTTATACAGTTGTCTAGATAACAGTTAGACTAAGACTGTGGCTGGCTGATGGTGACGTGGATGCACTTTCTGGTGTAATGGGTGCCAGTTGCAAGTTACCACACCAGAGGTAATTACACACTGTCCTTCTGACACTGAGAAGTGAGATTGGAGACTAAACCATCAAAAATTGGACAGGAAAACTAAAGTGTGTGATTGTAATGGCATGGTTTGAGAACCTCAGTCTGAAGCTGCCTTTTTTTGTCATCTAACCTGATAAGCACTTTTCTAGCAATATGGCTAAAACTTACAATGGGAAGTATTTTCCATATGTATAAAAATGTTGAGTATACTAAAACTGATCAAAACTGTTACTGTGTCATAACTTACCAGCTTTGAAGAAAGACAAAACAGGGACAGATTTCCAGTTTCTAATTGCAAGTGAATGCTCCTAGTTTACTGAAGAGAGGTGTAAGTAATGTAGCATCCTGTGGGTGCCAAAGTCTGCTGGCTTTGGTGAGCTGCACAGTTGTTATTCTGGTGTCTTCAAGCATTGGAACCAAAGGCCAAATGCAAACAGCCTTTACATTTTCAAGTGAAACTTCATTTTATTTGCAGATACACTTGTATGGTAGACTGTTTAAACTATTATATGCCTATATTTATATGCATTATAGTGACTGCATCTACTGTTCATGTTTAAACTAAGAAAACAAAAAATGAAAGCATTCAACTTGAAGCAAATAGAAAACTTTAAAGATTGGCCCTCCATAAAAATGCTGTGGTTATGCTGCTTGATTTTAAGTTTGCACTTTTTTTATTGGCATTAAAAAAAAAAAAAACAAACTGTTTAAACTGAACAGAATTTCGTATTTTATTTAATTTAACTACGTTGAAAGTGACTGCTCTGTACATCGTGAACTTAACAATATACATGCTGTAAATGAAAGTTCACTGTCCTGTATACTAAGTTTATTGGTTTTTCTTCCAACTTACAATTAGGACTGCAAATGTATGAAACAAAACTTAGTCCACTTGTATGGCTTTAACCAGGTGCAGTATGCAGTCATGTGGAACCTTGCTTTCTAGTGCTGGCAAAATGAGGACGTCTTTAATTACTGGCTTCAATAAACATGAATCCAGACTGCTTTCTGCTGTGCTTTTGTCTGGGAGATGCCCTCCTGGCACTGTTTGTGTGGGAGCAGGGTGTGGGTGAGCTCTGTGAGCAGGAGGAGCAGGTTGGCTGGGAGCTGTGTCCTGTGCCAGTGGAGCAGAGCTGTGCTTGGGACAGCTCACAGCACAACTGCTTTCGTCCAAAATAATGTATTTCATTGGGCTGGGGAGACAGCTGTGTGCTTCAGCAGCTTCAGATGTATTTTGTGGAATAGTGTTCCCAAGCACAGCACTGATCCTGAATTAGCAGAATGCAAATCCAGGCTATGGGAAGTTTAAGGAGTGGATTGCTGGAGTGTTGAAAATCCCTCTTCTCTGCCAATAGTCAAGTGTTCTCACTTGGCTGGGTGTAAGAAGAGCTTCCCAGTAAGCACAGAAGAAGTGGGCATTTAATTAGGAATCTGCTGCTTGTTTTCATCGTTTGTTTCATTTCATATCAACTGGATGCCTCTGTTCCCCTGCACAGATTGAAGCTCTAAGTAGGAATGTTTGTTGAGTCACCCTGCCTCTGAAATATAAATCAGCTAAGCTTTGGCTTTCTGGAATATAATTTCTCCAGAAGGGAATCCTTATGAAGCCATGAAACAATTATCATTTCAGAATTGCCATAATGTTTTCATTAGCTCATTATTGTGAATAATAAATTTTAACCCTTTAAGATGGGCTTTAGAAAATATTTTTTGAGTATATGAAGAGAATTCTATTGTATTAGTCTGGGAGAAAACCAAGTGAAGACTTCCTCTTCAGATGAGGTGAAGTTGAAAGTGACTTTGGAAAGATGGTGACAGTGGATGGAAGTGGAAGAACTCCTACATTTACTTTGCTGCTCTTCAACTATAATTCATTTTTTTTTCAAAGCAAAATGTCCCTAAGTTAGGGGAAAAAAATTGGGATAATAAGGCTTTGGTGCAGAAGAGTCATTCTTAAGGCTGCTCTGAAGGCTGATTTAAGCTTTCTAAGCTGCTCTGAGGGGTCATTCACTGCCTGTGCTGTTCCAAAGGGTGGCATTAACTCTCTGGCTTTTCAGGTGTGGCAGGGCTTTGTTAGAGCATGAACTGCTTGGGTAAGAGCCTCTGCTTGAACAGAAGAGTGAATTTCTGAGTCATTGCAGTTCTAATACCTCCATAGGAGAAGCTGGGGGTTAAGAGGTTGTTACAGATGACCTGAAGGAGGCTCTGCTTGTCTGGGTCTGTGTTTAGAGCTGAATGGACTGTTTGGTACCAAACCCAAACTTGTCTGTTATATGGTCTTTTTCATTTAAAAATAAATAATGTATTCATAGGGTAGATATAGTTTAATTCCAAAGGCACTCTTTTCTGGAATTCAGTTTCCCTTCAAGGAATTGACATTAAAATTCCAGCCTGACATGCTGGAATGCCTTTGTAATAATGAATTTCTCCTTCACTGACCCACTCAGATTGTGTGGAGAAGACAACAAGCACAAATAATCACAAAAGCCAACAGTCTGAGCTGCTGCCTTGGGACACCACTGGCTCCTGTGAGATTCCTGCACTCCCTGTAAGTGGTTTATCAGCAGCTCCATGGAATGGGCACTGCAGGCTGCAGGTGAGCACAGGCTGGGATTGAGTGGGATTTCTGCTCTCTGGAAGAGTGAAAGGAAGTGATGTCTGCTTCCACAGGTATCTCAGTGAAATTCAAATGTTTAGAAAAAAGCTCAAGGAATTTTTTCCAATGAATTTCTTGACAAGCGGTAATATAAATATACTGTTACAATGCTTCCAAATCAGGCATGTCTCCAAAAGCCTGAAGGGTAGGGCACCTAATTCTGCTTTGGTTGTCTTAAAAGAACACAAAGGCTTGCAGCATCAGCGGCACAGCTGTGGCTGGTGCTGAGTGCAGCAGTGCCTAGGAGCACAGGCAGTGTCCCTGTGGCCAGCAGTGCCTGATGCCAGCGCTGTGACCTGGCAGTGGGAGTGGATCTGGAGCACTGTCACTCTCTGAAAGGGCTGTGTAATCCCTGGTTGGTTCCAGGAGTCTGAGCCCCCAGCTGTGAGTTCCTGGAGGGCTTTATGGGAAGCACGTTAGTAATTACATGCAGGAGGTCTGTGAGATTATGTCAGAACCAAGGGAAGCAATTCATTTTCTTTGTTGCCTTTGGTAGCAGACTTTGTGCAGCAGAACCAACACTATGAGTAGTAACACTTTATCTGAAGGAAAAGATCCCTCACTCCCCGTTCCCTGACACTTAATTATGTTTTGATGAATGTTTCTGGAGCTGAAATATTCCAAGCCTGGGAGGTGGCAGGCGTGGGATTGATGCCTGAAGGTGACAATGCTGGATATGTCTACAAAGGCAAAAGGCAAAGGCACTGTTTGTCAGCTTCCCTCAGTAATTCCTGTTAGGCAGATTATTTTTGTTTTGATATCCAAGTATCTTCCAAAGAGAGCGATTCCATTCAGTTTTATGAATTTTAATATGGGTTAAGCTGTTCTCCTTTTGATTTCAAGTTGACTAAATTGACACTGGTTTGACAGGTTTGTTTCTTTCAGAACAAAAGCTGAAATAGCAGAGTCCTGCTCTGAAAGCCAAGAGTTTTATCTGTCCACAAGAAAGCTGAATTAGCTTGCACAAGCTGCCTTTGAAAAGTGTCTGAGTTTTCAGTACAAATGTTTTGTATGTAACATGCAGCGTGGCTTTATGACATAAAAATGTGATCTTTAACTTGGGCTTGTGTGGTATTCCCATGCCTTCTGAACAGTGAGACAAGCAGAGAAGAGGAAAACACAATTCTTGTCTGGCTTGCTGTGCCTGTGCTGTGCTAAAGCAGAATGCAATGTGGAGATGGTTTACCCACAGTGAGGGTGTCAGGGCCAGGTGTGTGTGTGGGAGTGTCATGGGACAGTCAGGAGAGAATCAGAGATGAGTGCAGTTCTGTGCAGTTGTGAGCAAGGGTGAGTGCAGGGCAGATTCAGTTTAGATACAATGTACATTATATAGTATAATAAATAATTCTTTAGCCTCCTGATGATGATGGAGTCAGATGCATCATTCTCTCTCCCCTTTGTCAGTCACCTTTGATTTACAATAGGCTTGCCCAAAACAATCCGTCAAAACATGCCAGAAATGGAGTTGCAACTACTGCAAGCATGTGTAGTGAAATATTAAAGTTGAGGAAAGGAAAATGCCATTGTAGGTCTCTGGCACTCACCTGACCAGTCTGACAGCATTCCAAAAGCCAAGGACTTGCCTTTTAGAGAGGGAGTGGAATGAACTTCATTGACAGAACAGAGGGAGTGAGACCCCTGGGGATGGATGGATGGATGGATGGATGGATGGATGGATGGATGGATGGATGGATGGATGGATGGATGGATGGATGGATGGATGGATGGATGGATGGATGGATGGATGGATGGATGGATGGATGGATGGAGAGGGCTGCTGAGATCAAATCCACTGTGTGTTGTCCATGGCCTCAGTGAGAGGGACTGCAGGACAGTGCTGTGCCCTGAGGGCACCAAATTAAAACCTCTCCTTTGCAGAGGAGGAAAATTATTACCCACAAAGGACTTGGTATACTGATTATACTCTGCAGATTATTAGAAAGTGAAGATGTTCCAAATTTTCTGATGTTCTGAAAGAGTTCAGTTACTGTGCCTACAGGCAGAGAGGGAGAAGTAGAAGAGAATTCCATTTCATTAAAGACCAGTCACTGACTGCACAGAAAATCTCTTGAAGGCAAAACGAAGGCAGAAGTCCTGGAGGGAGAGCTCTGGGCACTTCAACCAAGCCCACAAGTGGCTCTTTCTCACTCAGTGATGGAGCCTGACCACCACAGCTGGGCTCAAGCTTTGGTAAGAGTTGGGAGCTCCTGTGGTGATGGGCTGGTTTGGAAACGAGCAATGGAACATCTGCCCTTGATCTGTGCAAGAGATGGGGGCTACTGAATTAATACTGGCATTTGTTTATGCTGTAACCTGAATTATTACTTCCAGGTTTGTTTTCCTGGGAAGAGCACATATGCCCCAGGACAACCCTGGATTGTCAGTAGGTGACTAATTAGCTGTGCTTAGCTGGCTGAATTGGGATGTTTTTACCAGGATCTTGCAATGCTGAGAAACTGGCAGGATCTGAAATACTTCAAACAGCAAAATCCTGTCAAAATCTCTCCCAAATCACCTTTCAGCTGAACAGAAGTACAACACAACTATTAAGAGAATGCTGTCATATTTCAAATATTTTTAGCATGGTTTCCACTGCTTTTGCATTTGTTCTCTGTCCTGTTCTATCCCCTCCTCAAAAATAACTTAAATCTTTTGGCCAGTCTCAGTGACAAGAAAGATCTCGCAGACAGCTGACCTAATCCCAGTTGCATGAAAATTAAGGGCTTGGTGGAGACGATAAATCCAAAGATTTCCTCTGCTTCAGGCAGGGATTGCCAAGGAAGTTTGGCTGGTTCCTAGGTGAGCCCAGCCAAACAAAAATCTGTGGTCTGCACACACAGAACCAGCGCAGCGCTGGCTTCCTTCTGCTCCAGCAGGAGTTGGAGGGCAGAAATAGGAGCCAAGCTGCTCCTGTGCTAGGGGACCCTGGGGAGGCTCTGGGGCAGTGGCCTCGCTGGGAGGGGTGAGGTGGGGAAGGTGGGAAGAGCAGACAAGCCTGCAAGGAATCAGGATTTATTAGTTCCTCTGTACGGCTGTGGAGAGCTGGGGCCATATGCCTGCCCTGGAAGACTTGAAATTATTTTTCCTGTTGAAAAAAAAGCCAAAAAGCCAAAACTTTCCCTTCCATTTAGAAGACCCATGTAACCAAAGAAATACTCAGTGAGGGAATGAGCCAGATGAGCTGAATACAGAGTTCTATCCTATGGAGAAATTAGGTGCTGTTGCAAAAGGGAGTATTCTTTGAACTGCTGTTATGGTTGCTGATGTTAGCAGTCAGCTGCAGGTTAGCTGAAAGTAAAACAAATTCAGGAGGGTAATTAAAGAATGAACTTCTCCACCATGTGCAGTTCCCCAGGAGAAGTGCAGGGACTGGCTGGGTTGTTGCATAACAACACACACAGGATTCAGACAGTTGAGGTCAGTTGTTTTCGCTGGCCCGTTCCGTCCGTGGAAAGAAAGAATGTAGTGAGTGTACTTCATCTTTTTTTTAAGCCTGCTAAGGGACCTTTAAAACTTGTCTTATAAAACATGGTTTATACCATTTTTTCATCCTCCCCTTCAGCTTCCCACCTCCTCAAAAAACAAACCCCAGCTCCTTCTCTCCAAGGTCTACTGTACCCTGCCTGCTCCATCCCTTGCTATGAAACTACTGATGTTGCAGAGGAAGCATCCCCATGTCCATGCAGAGGAAACGAGTTTTCTGGACTTCTGCTCTAGGTCTGTGTGGTTTTATGGTGTTATTGGAAGACCACCACCTTTTTCTCAGTTCAGGGCTTTTTTCCCCTCAGTTCCCTGGATAAATGTAGTGCCATGAATAAAATAAACACTGCTGTCAGCCTCTCTGCATATTTTTTCAGTGTGCTTCATTATACAGGATTCTTTCAAAAGAAATGTAACTCACAGTCTTGGCTGGTTCCCAGCACCATTAAAGGTCTGCTGGCACTTTTCTTAAGAATCTGGCATTTTGCTTCTCTTTTTTATAGAAATTCATTTCACCTTCTGCTCTGTAGAATGTCTGCTGCCCTTTAGCCCAGCTGTGGCTGCACAGTAACCCCTCTCTGGCACTTGCAGATTGCAGATGCCCTTAGAAGTGTTTGGAGGTGAAAGGAGCCAGTGATTTCCTCATTCACTACCAAACTGGCCCAGTAGATGAGACAGAATGAGATGTCAGTCCCTAATCCTGGAGTAAAAAAAAATAATAAAATGGTTCTGTGAATGGCTCATTGTTAAAAGCGCATGAAGTCGTGTTCCTGTCTGCAAGGTAAGGGTCTCACGGATCCCTCTGGCAGCATTGCCTTTCTTGATTTTGTTTCTGGGAGGGGGGGAGGTTTGTTTGTTTGTTTGATTTTGAAAGGGAAACCCTGTTTCCTGATAGTGATGGTGAAGTTTCAGCAGTGACACTTTTACCTGTCCCCTTAATCCAGTACAGCTCCTTGGCAGGGTCCTGTGGGGACTTCAGCTGCCTCTGCTCCCAGCTGTGGGAGCTGGAGCCATCCCTGGGGCTGGGGACTGTCACCTGAAGCCTGGGGGCTCCAGGGCTGCTCTGTTTGTTTTCCAGGGCCTCAGGGCTGGAATCCAGGTGGAGGTGGTGAAAGTCTGCAGGACTGATGTTGTAGCTGAGGACAGGAGTAGGACTCACCACATTTTGGCTACTGAAGCTGCAGTTTTTTACCCAGATGGAAAGCCCAGGAGTCCCTCCCTGTGCTGTGGTGTGTGCCCAAGAGAGCCTGGCCAAATGGGCATGGCGTTTTCAGCCAGTGGAACTTGCAACCAGCTTTTAGAGGCTGCCCTTCATCTCAGCTTCTTTCTGTTGTCCTCTCTGCTTCTCTCTGAACTTTCCTCAGCTGGCAGGGCTGTGCTCTGACCCTTTCCTCAGCTCTAGGACTGGTTTTTGACTCCCAGCTGTGGAACCCAGGTCTCCTCACTGTTCCTGAGGTGCCTTTGCTGGTGGTGTCCAGCTGGGGGGCTGCAGTGCCAGCTGTGGCTGGATGTGGCGACACGGGATTGTCACACTGCTCAGCAGCATTGCAGAGAACTGACCTCATGACTCCCCAACATCCCAGACAGTCTTCCTTCTGCTTGAAATCTGTCAGAACTCACAGCTTCTTCTTCCTCTATTAATTCCTACTTCTGACTCAGCAAAATTATTTGTCCACCTCCCATGCGGCTCATGGCTTCAGAACCAGTGCGCACACCACACTCCCACACTGGGAAAATGCACAATTCCCTGCACTGAGGCACTCAAGGCTACCAGATGTTTTCCTAAAGCAAGTCATTTATTAGCTTTTGAGGGTGGGGCTTGGCTTTTTTCTTTTCCCCAACTGAAAAGCTGAGAAAAAGCTTCAGCACTTTTTACGTTGAGAATTTCAAGGGGGAAAAAAGCCTCCTGTCTGATGCCAAAGTTAAACTCTAATCACTGCTCAGCTCTCCTGGAATTTGGCAGCATACCAGTGCTCCTTCCCCTTGGTAAATCACGTGGAAATACCGGAGCCTTTTCTTAAAGAACCTCTCAGCTCTTTTCAGGTACTTGCACAGATGTAACTTTCCTGTTAGGATTCTAATGCCTTTTACACTCTTGACAGCATTAAAGCACCATTCCTAATAAGCACCATCATTCAGATCTACAAAATTTTATGTTTGAGTATTAAAATACTTTTAAGTGTGTTTAAACTACATACATGCACTTTAAAATCTGGTTTTAAAATTATATTCTACTGGAATAGAATCACAGTTTTAATCTTGGAAATAGCACTTAAATGTGCTTAATGAAAAGAACCCAAAACTGGTTCACAAGTTTATGAGAGGTTGTAGGAACAGCTGAGATTAAGGTTGAGAGATGAAGGTCTCTTTGTTCAGTTTGTTCACTGAGAATATTTAAGATTCTCTTTCAACTGCTTTTTGCACCTAACTCACCAGCTGGTTTTAATTTATGACCAGTGTCCTGGAGATTTTTTCTGATGGGAGGTTTTTAATTCTGTCAAAGCTGACCCAACTGTTCTGTAACAATCAGATCATTTAATTACACTGTCTATGAACAGCATACTTGGTTTTTCCCTCAGTGCTGCTTCTTCCTTGTTTTCACTCTTCAGTCCCATTTCAGCTGGATGTGAAGTGATTAATTCCCTGATGTGATTAGCTCGAGACTGGTGGTGTCTTGAGTGCTGAGGAGTGACCCAGTTCCCCATTTTCCTGGTCCCCTGAGCAGGCACACAATGGAATGGCAGGCTGTGCTGGAAACTCACAGAGCCAAAGTTATCTGAGAGCGATCTGATCCGCGGGGATGAATGCAGTGACCTTTTTCCTGGATCACTCCTTCTATTTACATATTAAACGCAGACTTTTTTTTTTTCCTTCCCGTGCTGCAGAGCTGAAAAGGTGCCGTATCAGGCAAGAATGTGTGTAAAGGATTCCTTTGTTAAATGCTGGCAGCAGCCTCAGCCAGCCTTGCCAAGTCAGTCCAGCCCACCCACCCACCCATCCAGGAGCACGCCAGGGATCCCAGCACAGCCTGGGCTGGGTGTGGGCTCTCCTGGCAGGGCTGTGCCCTGGGAGCTGGGACACTCAGGGGCTGTGACAGACACTCGGGAGCTGCCCTGGGAGCAGGGACACTCAGGAGCTGGGACAGACACTCGGGAGCTGCCCTGGGAGCTGGGACAGACACTCAGGAGCTGGGACAGACACTCGGGAGCTGCCCTGGGACACTCACACTCTGGGACCAGCCCTCCTCTTGCCCCAGAACACCTTGCTGGAGCAGAGCTCTCTCCCTGTGCTCTCCCTGCCCCTGAAACTGGCTGCCCAAAAGCAGACAGGTTTGGTGTGTCTGCAGCTCCCAGCACCCCCAAACTGCTCTCATGATTTAAATACATTTACACTTCGTGTTCTCCACGCCAGGGGAGAAGGAAGTTATTAAGAAGTTTGCAGAAGGGTGTGCTGGAGGAACTAAGCAAACAGCCAGAGTAAAGATCTCCTACCACCTCACCTTTTGCTAAACCACTCAACCATCTTCCCCCTTTGTCCTTCTTCAACACACCTTTAGATTCTCTTTCAACACGCGGATATGTTTTGGTTAGAATTGCAAAAGATTGACCAAAATAATACTCACTGGATGTTTCAGAAATGTTTTCCTTCCTTTGCTCAGGACAGTTTTCCAGAACTGCAACAGCAGTCCTTCAAAATAAAGGTTAAATGTCTCTTCAGGTAAATATGCATAACTTGTGTTCTGAAACACCCATGGAGCCTTCAGTTGCAATCCAGAGATGCTCTCCTAAATGACAACCACATATTGTGAGAGTTGTAATTTCTATAACTCCCTAGAGTTATACAAGAACTGAGATAAGAGACTGTAAACACCTATTAGTCCAGCCCTGTGCCACAGTGGGATTTTCCCCTTACATGATTTCCTATTGTTAGGCCAGGTTCATGTGACCTAAGCAAGAGTTATCCTCGGGTTTCTCCATGCTTTACTCATGTTTTCTTATTTTTTTGTTTCCCTGATGCTCACCCTTCACCAAAGGGCAAAGACTTTGTTTTACACATCTCCCAACTCTTCACCTTGCTTGAGAATACGGCCTCACCCTGCTGCTCAGGGTGCAGCAGAGAAGCTGTGGAAGGACTTTGCACGGTCAGCTGCAGCTCCACTTAACCAAACTGTGACTGTTAGTGGTGAACAAACCCCTGACTCTTCCCCTGGCTCTCTCTCCTTGCCCCTCCTTCTTTGGAGGTGTTTATCCAGAGGCCAAACGAAAGAAGAAAAATATCTTGAAATTAAAAATCACGTGAACATGGTAGAACCTATGAAAAGAGGAAACAAAGGAGTTTCAAGGGAACTGAAAGGGAGTTACCTGTGTGTCCACCTGTGTGTAGACACACAGGTAACTGGAAAGGAAATCCCCAGGTGGATAATTCACAGTATTCGTGGAAAACAGAAGAACTGCAGCAGTTAGACTCTTGGAGGCCAGAGGAAGATGCTAGAATTGTAATGTGTTAAAGTCCTGTAATGTGGAACAGGTGACACTGTAAACTATCAGTGACAAGAAAAGGAGCACGGCTCTATCACAGCCTGGCTGATATCCAAGGCAGATCACAGGATGCGACACGGAACAACTGAACTGCACCGTGGTACACAGCAGTACGGCTGTGTTAAAAAAAATAACTCAGCTGCATTTCCCTCACCTGGACTTGCCGGGTTATGTTGCAATTTGTCTTTATTTGTCGTGACATAGCACAAGGAAAAGCACCCTCAAAACCTGATTCAGAGCCAGTCAAGGCTACCTTGGAAAACGTCACTGTTTCGAAAGACAACACTGGTGGAAGAACGGCGCGGAGGTTTCCGCTGCCGGAGCCGCTCGGGCGCAGCGTCAGAGCAGGGGCTCGGCCGTGAGCCCGGGGCAGGTCCCGGAGCCCGGAGCCTGCTCCGAGCCCGGCCCGCGGGGGCCGAGCCGGGGCCGTGGGCGCACCCCGGAGCCAGCGGCGGCCGCAGCAAGCCGAGCGGGGCGGGCCGGGCGGGGCGGGCGCGGTGCCCGGGGCAGGTGCGCGGCCCTCCCCGCGGGGCGGGCGCGGCGCAGGCACCGCCCGGCTGCGCGCCCTCCGGGGCGGGCCCTGCCCGCCCTTTCCGCTCCGCGCAGGGGGAGGAGCGGCTGCGGCACCGCCGCTCGGAGCTGGGCTGCTCTGCCGGGACCGGGACCAGGATCAGGACCGGGATCGGATCGGTACCAGGACCAGAACCGGGATCGGGACCAGCATTAGGATCAGAACCAGGACAGCGGAGCCGGGAGCGCGCCCCCGAGTGGCGGGGCGGGCTGCGGCGCTCAGAGCTGCGCGCCCCCGGCCGGGGCACGGCTCCGCATCGGGACAGGGCAGCTCCGCTCCGCGCACCCTGCACGCTTCTCCGCACCGCACCGGGGCAGCGCTCCGCGCCTCTCCGCACCGCACCGGGGCAGCGCTCCGCGCCTCTCCGCAGGGCAGCGCGGCCCCGCTCCGCGCGATGCTGCCCGGGCGCTCCCCGCACCGCAGCGCCTGAGGCGGGCGCGGGGCGGCCATGCAGCCCTCGCTGCTTTAGCTGAGCGCGGCGCTCGGCCCGGAGCCCGCGGCCACCCCCCGGCGGCACCGGCAGCACCGGCACCATGAGGAACGGCGATGACCTGGAAGGCTTCGACGGCGAGGCGTCCAGCGCCTCCATGATCTCGGCGGCCAGCAGCCCCTACCAGCCCACCACGGAGCCCGTCAGCCAGCGCCGCGGGCTGGGCGGCCTGCGCTGCGACCTGGACTACCTGCGGGGCACCTTGGGCAGGCTGAAGCTGGCCGAGGTGGTGAGTACCGCGGCGGGGAGCCGGGCGGTGTGAGGGGCGGGCCCGGCCGGGCCGTGCGGCGCTGCCGGGGCCGCGGGAGCGCGATCCACCGGGGCCGTGTGCCCAGAGAGCCGCTGCGGGGCCGGCACAGCGCGGCACGGCGGCTCCGTGCCAGCACCGCGCCTTCCGACCCCGCTCCCTGCGGCCCGGGGCCCGGGGCAGGCTCCGCCGTTCCGCCCTGGGAGCTGGGTGCGGAGCTCGCAGAGCCCTCGCTCGCCTGCTTTGCCCTTAGCGGGCCGAAGGTCTCCTAAGTGCACCGAGTAAAAAGAAAGAAACCTTTAAACAAACCCCGAACACCAAACGTGAGGTTTTGTATTGGGAAATTAAGCGTGAGCTGGGTTCGTTCGTGTACTTTGGACACCTGGGCTGGTTCAGTTTGATGGAGCCCGTGCAAGGCTCGGACCACCCCAGCAGTGAAACACGTAATAAACACCGAAGCATTTCAGCAGTTTCTTTGCTGCCAGTGCCTTCATCTGATCTGTTTTCCATTTCACTATGATATTTATGTTTTTCAAATCAACAAATGTGTTTTTCAGGATCTTAGGAAAAGAGGTGCTTTATGCAAATGATAATCACCTTGAAAGAGATTTTAAAGTAATTTCTTACAGGGTGCTGCAAATTCTTGTAACTTAAACAAGTTCTTTGAGAAGTGTGATGCTAGAAACATTTTAATATTTCGTATTTATAACTTTGGCATTTAAAACCACTGCTGGTTAGTACAAGGCAAAACTTGCACATACAGGTTTCATGAAAAACACATTGGAACTATCCTGGCTTCAGCTGCACACAGGTTTATAGAGGACTCTGGTGATGAGTTCATTTTTTATGAATGCCCAGTACAATCCAGGCTTTGGAAGTGTGATTTGTTTCCATCTCATCTCCTCGGCGCAGGGGAGATGTGCTCTGCGAGTGGTAGCAGTGAGCGTGTGAGCCCAGTAGAACACCAGGGACCAGCAGGGTGTGCGGTGTGTGTGTGTTCAGGACTGCAGCCAAGGGATCTGTCATCGCTCTGCAACATCTACCTGTCTTCGAGCTGTTAAAAGCTGTCCATGTGGTGGAAATCCTGGGCTGGTGCTGCCTGATACGCTGAAATAATCCGCCCTCGGGATTTTTGTTTCAGTTCCTACTGCAGATCCTTTCGGCAGCACGCTAATAACCATGGCAAGTCTTGTTAAAAACTTGTCATTAAAATGACTAATTACTGATTGTAACCGAATCCTTTGTTATTAAATCTGACTTGCTTGGAACAAATTCCAAAGATGCTTGGAGTACACCTCGTAAGTTTTTAAGTCATGTAAAGAAAGATGGGGGAAAACCACGCTCTGCTGGGGTTAGAGAGGTTTCCTTGTCCCTGGACCAAGACACAGAGACACTGCTGCTCTCAGTTCGTCCCTGGGGACATTGATACTTGCAGAGCAGTGTTTAGAGAGGAGCTGAGCTGTGCTTTGTGCCAATTTCACAAGAATGATCTGAGCTATTGCACGTGGTTCCCAGGGGTGTATGAATGCAGAGGGGCAGCAGTTAAATAGAAATAAGGTTGGTTAGTGTAGGGTGGAAGGCTGTGCACCACCTCAGCCCGGGTACTTGTACTCAGAAAAACTCCTCATTCATGGTAATGGAAGAGCAGACTTCTGACATTTGCAAACCAATGGAAAACTGAGCAGTGTTGGAAAAGAAAGGAGAGAGAGCACATTCCACTCTGTACTTAGGTTGCTTATTTGCCAAGTATAATTATTGCAATTACAATATTCAATAATGCCTTTACAAAAATACTGTAGGAACCAAAACGTAACAAAGTCTGTGGTGTAGAACTCTATCTCTTAAAAACAAGAAGGAACTCCTGGCACTCAAATAAATATTACAGAAAGGAAAAATGCAAGTATTGGTTAAGATAGAAGTCTCTAAGTGTATTATAGTAAAAAAGAATGTTACAGGAAAGATTACAATGCATGTGCTTCATTTAGCATCAGGATTTATCTTAAAATACATTTGTGATTGACAGGCAAAATATCAGCTCGAGGCAAACATTGCTGCTGCTTGTTCTAATCTTTGGTTGAAGGGCTTCCCACAAACTGCTCTGTGGTGCTGAGGGAAGGAAAACTGCTGCTCTTTGTGACTTGCATGGCCCTGCTTCCAAATGCCCATTTTTGACTGTCAAAAACAGAGGGAACAGGGAAAACCCCACATCACTTAAAATAGGTGTAAGGCTCTGTTAATTTGTTGTAGATTTATCTTTATGGATTCACATAAAGGGGTTGTTGCAAGGGGGTAAACCATGATGACATTGTAGGCATATGGAGTAATGTAAGTGCTGCTAGAGGGGACAATAGTTTTAACTCATTAATATTTCAAGACAGTATGCCCAAAGTGTCCTTTGGAGGGACACCAATGTAACGGGTTATGATGATGTTTCATGTGTGTTATTGTGCAGCTTATTTCTCAGCCTTGTTTTGGTTTTTGCTAAGTTTAGATTTGGTTGCAGACTGGCAAACTACAATTTAGGGGTTCCATCTCCTCTTTATGGGCAGTGGTCAGTAATAGCAGTGAGGGAGCAAGGGAAAGGGCCCATGTGGAACAGCTTAGCGTGGAAACGACTTCCCTGATTCTGACAATGCTATTGCCAGGCAGGTGAGCGTTTCAGAAAGGAAGCCTTTAGCTGTGTCTGTGTATTTCTGTTGCAATAGCTGTGTGTGTGCCAGGATCTGTGAGGGAGCATCCATCCACACTGGGGCTGCAGCCGTGGGCTCCTGCAGCTTGGAGGAGGGTGGGGAGTGTTGGACCGGGTCAGACAAGGAGTGTCAGGGCTCCTGACGCCTGAGGGTGTCCCCAGGCAGGGGGGAAGCGACACACAAAGGGCACGAAGGGAAATAAAGGGGAGAGTACTTAAAGGCAGCTTGCAGCCTTCATGTTTGCTTTGTGCTTTTGGTTTTGTTCTGATGGGACTTTGATCTCGGAAGGGACGTCAGGGACAGCCCAGTGCATTTGTGTGCTAACCAAAGAAATGTTTTTCCTTTGGAGAGGTTGTCTCCATTGACCTCCTGGCATTTAAAAGGAGCAGTACCTTTTCTCATGGAAGGAGTGAGAGGTGGCCGTCCTTGGAGAGCAGAGCAGGAATGTTCTTTAGAGTTTATTCTCGTTTCTTTCTGGCATGAATTTGTTTCTCATGCTTTTGAGGGCTTTAATACTTCCCACAGAGACTGCTGTACGATGATGAAATGGGTATCACTGGAAAACTTTGCTATGGATGTCCTCAAATGATTCGTTTTATTTCAGCACTTTCTCCCCATTCCCTTGAATCTCCTAAGGACAGTCTCTCATGAGTGTGCTTGCTGAAAAGAGATGTTTAGTGTGGGGAGTCAGGAGGGGCCCATTCTGTCATGCCAAGCAGATCAGCTGGTTGGGAGGTACCTCCTCTTTGCTGGAAATACTTTCATTTTAGATGAGACTGTCTGCTTTTTTCCCTGCCTCTTCATTTTAGTTTTCAGCTTTTCCAAATGCATTATTATTATTATTATTTTTCCTTGGTTATTGTAATTCTGCACCTTCAGTTACCTTACTGTCATTAAGGCTGGGCATAGACACATTTCCTACTGAGATTCCCGTGGCTGGTCGTGGCTGCCCTTTGCTGCTCGGTGTTTTTGGGGGTGGGCTGTGCATAGGCTTGAAGGGAAGGAAAACCAGGCAGGATCCTGTTGGAAACCTGGTTGGCTCTCGCTGTAGCCCTGCCGGGTTTGCACAGGCGCCTGATTTAAGGTAACATGCATCACCCTCAGCAGCTGGGTGTGAGGAGCTGTGCCTGGTCAGTTCCCGTGGGCAGCAGATAGGAATGCTCCACCTGGGACCACAGAGCAGCCGGAGCAGAAACCCCTCAGCATGTGCTGGCTGGGAGGGTGGATGGCATTTCTGGTGGCTGGTGATGGCTTCTGTGGCTCAGACAGCCCCAGACATTCTTGTTCCAAATGCTACAGAAATCCATCAGAGATTCCTTTTAAAGAAGATAATATTTCTGCTTGGGAGGTCTCTGAGCTGGAGATGCTGATGAGTGCCCTGGGAAGTCTCACTGCTTTCTTGCTCTTGTCTTCTTGTCTGTAGCATTTGATATTGCCAGGGGAGGCAGCAGTTTGAGCTAAATGAAATCTGCTGGGAATAGCAGTTCAGATGTTCATAGTTTTCAGAATAAAAAGTTCTGTCTTCATTGGTGGAGAGTAGCTGTGCGTTGAAAAAAAGTTGTTTTGTGGCTTGCTGTCATTATACATTTCCAGATTCAGAAATGGGTTGCAGAGGCCAGGACTACAGTGGAGCTCAGGGCTGTCAGGTTCTGTTGAGATGAAGAAAACAAAATTTAAAAGTCAGGAATGCGTGCCTACACGGGTAATAAGACTGTTGAGAATTCTTATTGTTAATTATATTGGAAAATTAAGGTAATAACATTCATGTTCCAAGGAATAAGCTAATTGCTGACTATTGGAATCTGGCTGAAAGCTATTCTGAGGTGTTCATTAATCTCATATTTAGTTACTGCTTTCTTCTTGTGTCTGGAGCCCAGCATCTCAGCTGGAGGGGAGGATTGGATGGAGCCCCCAGCTCCCCCCTGTGTGTGACGTGTCCCATCTGAGGCCTGTGAGACTTGGCTGCTCCTTTGGCCCCGCCGTGCTCTGGGTGTGATTCCTGGTGGGAATGGGTGGCTGGAGCAGGGAGCTGCCACCTGCAGTCAGGGAGCTTCCCTGGCTCAGTGTGAGTGAAGGGAGATGGCTTTGGCACTGCCTGTGCTGGAGTTTGGGTTTCTGTCAGTGGGTGTTAATTCAGCATGTGCTGAGCTTTGGTTTTCGGTGGCGTTTGTAGCTGCTGGTTCAGAAGATGTGGGGTACCACACCTTCCCACGTGGTGATCTCTGGTATTTGCTCTTAGAAAAAGGCTGTTACCTCATATTGACAGGAGCAAATTCGTAATGCACAAATATGCTTAGAAATGGTTTTCAGGTGTCTTCTTCAGTGCCTCTGAAACTCTTGGCTTTTCTTCAAAACGATTTATCTTTAAATGTTGTGGATCTGCATTGGTGTGTGGTGGCATTTTTATCCTAATATTTACTGTGGAAGAATAGTAAGATAATTCTGTTTAGCTTTGCATTTTATTGTTTCTGTGAACAACTAAAGAAATCACTGTGTCTGTCTTCCCACAGAAAGGTGAATGTGTTTTGGTTTCTTTCATGGTGTCTCATAACTACCATCTGGCCATGGCATATCTTCCTGCCAGTAAACTCCAAATTCCTGCTAATTTCCCTCTTAAGATGGTGGATAGTTTTTAAATTCCGATTTCTGAAGAAATTCCTACTATGTCTGTACCAAGTATGCTGTATTTTTTCCCTTCCATAATGAACCAGTGCAATAGTAATAGATGCACTACACTAATGCAGTTCTCATGGTATTAATAATTGGAAAGCTATCTTTACTTCTTGTAATGTTTCTGGTGATATCTTTTGTTGATGAGGCTCCCTAGTGATTTAGTTACCATCTTGAGATAAGAAAGACAAGGACTAGAAATTTAAGAGGTTGTAACATAATCGGTGTTGGAGGAATCTGTTACTTGTGGTGAGAGTTAGTGCATTGTTTTGCAAAATCAACTTGCACACTTTCCAGTAGCCACCATCATTCTGTGCTCAAAGTTGCATTTCATCAAAATCCTTCTTGCTTCAGGACCTTGACAAATAATTTTGTACTGAAATTTTGTATACAAAGAAAACTAAATGCACAGTGAAGAGACATCTTGATGCCTCAGGATTTTAGCTTTTATATTTTTCAAATCCTGTATTGCATTAGTGTTTAAACTCCATATAGAGTGTTCGTTAACTCTCTTCATGTTTTGATCAGACAAAACCATTCCTTTAGGCCTGAAACTCAGGGACACCCTGCAGCCTCAGGCCCTGAAAAGTACAAACAAAAGTGATTTGGAAGGGAGGAAACTGGGGGAATATCACTTCATTACCTGAAGCTGCAATTGGAGGATTAACCCCTGATGTGTGAATGGACCAAACTTTACAATTCTCTGAAAAACTCCATTGTCCATCTTGGGTGTAGCCCCTCCCCTCCCAGAGGCTTTTGACTGCCCAAAATGTGCCTTTTGAAGGTCTTTAATAAAAACCTACTTTTATTCTCTTAGCCTTGTCCAGCCCCTGTTCTAGGCAGCCACTCCAGGGCATCATCTTACCAATGGGTCAGCTGCTGTTGTTCTGTAGTGCTAAAGTCACCACTTACTAGACCTGCAATTAAGAATACATTCTTTTTTTTTTTTTTTTTTTTTTTTTAAAGTCACCTAATTCTCAGATGAATTGAATAGTTGCTTCCAGAACGTGGAAGTGATGTTTAGGTTTCCCTGGAACTTGTGCCATCAACTCCAGGCTATGGGAGGAGGGAAGCAAAAGCTGGACAACATCAACCTGCTGTGGAATAGGTGTGAGAACACCTGGCCATGAGTAGAGAACAGCTGGGTCAGAAATATTGCTGGCAATGGGCAGAGAGGTCCTGGAGCTGGTGTAGCCCTCCCCAGAGTGAGAGGCCACTCACAGCCCACAGAGGGGGCTCGGGTGGGCACAGATCCTCTGATGGTTTAATGTCCCTGTGTGCAGATTGAACTGGGAACTGCAACTCAGAGTGTCACATTCCTGGCTGCGGTGTCTAATGAGCTGTAATTAAGGCTCTGCCGTGTAATGCTTTAACTTGTGGAAGAATATGATGCATTTTCACCCAGACAAGCGTTCCAGCATCCAGTTAAACTTCTGGTAATGTGTAACTTGACATTCAGGTGGTGATGCTTGCATGTCTTTAAATTTCCTTTAGCTCATATCTGCAGTGAGCTGACCTGGCTGGGGATGTTGGCTTCATTCAGGAGAGCCTGAAAGCCCAGCAGGAACAGGAGAAGGAGCAGGAACATGTCCTGTGCTTCTGCTGTGGCTGTCACTGAGGCTCACCCAGGGCATTTCCAAATGCTGCACATCTGCCACTGATACAGCATTGCTCAAAACAGGTCTGGCCCTTTTTTTCCAAATTATTTTATGAATTGACTACAGCCATTTCCATATTAGGAATTTTCTGTACTTTTGTACATTTTTGAACTGGAGTACTTGTGGCAAGAAAGCAACGAGCATGGTTGTGAATATTATTAAATGCTTAAGTTCTCCAAGTCTTTAAAAATCTGTAGTAACTTCTGTCTCAGGAAATTATTTTCATGCTAGAAATGACTTTCGTGCTAGAGACTGATACTGCCACTTGAATGTCGTGAGTAGATTAATTAGCTTAATTAGTTTGATGGCAAGCTCTTCTGAAAGAAACTAATTGTTGCATTTAATGCTTAGAAACTTTTATCTAATGTAGAGGAAACCTTTTGTAAGCAGGGTGATATTTGAAGCAGAGGTGCTGCTGTAATTAGTAACATTTGGAATTGCTGTGGTGCAGCTGTGTCAGTCTGTCCTGCACCCCAGTGTCTGTCTGTCTGTCTGTCCTGCAACCTGTCTGTCCTGCACCCCAGTGTCTGTCTGTCCTGCACCCGTCTGTCTGTCTGTGCTGCCCCCTGTGTCTGTCTGTCTGTCCTGCACCCCAGTGTCTGTCTGTCCTGCACCCCAGTGTCTGTCTGTCCTGCACCCGTCTGTCTGTCTGTCCTGCACCCCTGTGTCTGTCTGTCCTGCACCCCCGTGTCTGTCTGTCCTGCACCCGTCTGTCTGTCTGTCCTGCACCCCTGTGTCTGTCTGTCCTGCACCCCTGTGTCAGTCTGTCCTGCAACCTGTTTGTCCAGCACCCCTGTGTCAGTCCGTCCTGCACCCCAGTGTCTGTCTGTCTGTCCTGCAACCTGTCTGTCCAGCACCCCCTGTGTCTGTCTGTCCTGCACTCCTGTGTCAGTCTGTCCAGCACCCCCTGTGTCTGTCTGTCCTATACCCTGTGTCCGTCTGTCCTGCACCCCCTGTGTCCGTCTGTCCTGCACCCCCTGTGTCCGTCTGTCCTGCACCCCCTGTGTCCGTCTGTCCTGCACCCCCGTGTCTGTCTGTCCTGCCCCCCTGTGTCTGTCAGTCTATGCTGCCCCTGTGTCAGTCTGTCTGTCTGTCTGTCCTGCACCCCCTGTGTCTGTCTGTCCTACACCCCCTGTGTCTGTCAGTCCGTCTGTCTGTCCTGCACCCACTGTGTCAGTCTATGCTGCCCCTGTGTCAGTCAGTCTGTCTGTCCAGCACGTTCCGGTGCGGCTGGCAGGGCTCTGTGTGTCCTGGCCCCCATGTCAGTCTGTGCTGCCCCTGTGTCTGTCTGTCTGTCAGTCTGTCAGTCTGTCTGTCCAGCACGTTCCGGTGCGGCTGGCAGGGCTCTGTGTGTCCTGGCCCCATCTCCTGTGTGAGTGTTCTCCTTCCCCAGGGTGTCCGGGCTCTTTTTGCCTTTTAAGGCATGGCATCCACGGGGGCCGTGGGGTTACAGCCTCGGGAGCCTTGGGATTGCAGGGACATTTTGCACCATTTCCTTTCAGCAAAAACAAACCCAAGGAACTGCAGTGGATTCCCTAGGACTGCTTTAAGTTCTTGACTAAACAGTCAAGATTAAAATTCTCATTAAAATTCCTTTCTTGTCTTAGTATTTGTGGGATGTTTGATGGTTACTCATAGTTGGGATTAAACGGGATTTTAAAGGATACAGAGAGATTCTGATAGTGATGAAACAGAACTTCCACTTTTTAAAATAGCCAAACAGGCTAGTTAAACTAGAGGCTGTGCAGACCCAATACTTGACAAATTTTATAATTATACCTTCTTAAAACTAATAAATTACTTAGTTTATCTATTTGTTTCCATATTTACTGTGTTTTAATATTGTTTTGACTGGACAGGTTTCCAGCACAGGCTGGCCTGTGAACATGGATGGGAGCATGAAGCCAGTTCAGAAGTATTGATTTTTTCTTTTTTAAGAGCTGTACAGAGAATCCTCATGGGTGAGGCAATAGGGATTATTTGTACTTTATTTAAGAATCACACAAGTAGGATGTCAGTGATGTGCTGTATTCCAGCAGTGTGTGTGTGTGTGTGTGTGCAGCCCTGAGACAGGAGCAGGGCAGTTTTATCTGCACATTTTGTTTAAATGGCAAAGCTGTGATAAGCTCTGCGTCCTTACAGCCTGACTCAATGGAAGGTGCCAGAAGTGGATGGAGGGGGCACGGGGCAGGGAGAGGTGGGGGCTGCACTGGAGGGGCCTCCTGAGAGCAGAGGAAACCTTTTGTTAAGCACAGTGATATTTAGAGCAGAGATGCTCTGCACCGAGTGACCCACACGGGTGTTACTGCCAGCTCATGAGTGCTGGTACAAAACTGGGGACTCTGCTGGCTTCAGTGGCACTAACTATTAAATTAGTCTGTGACACTGACAGGGTTTGGCAGGGATTTTTAAGGAAGGTTTTATTTCCCTGCTTTGGTGCCTGAAAGTGAGGCATGCTAACAGAGCAGTTCAGCTGGATTTAGTCTCCATTTTACCTGTAGCCAGTTTTTACTTTGTGTAACTATTGTGGTAAAACCTGCATGAGTAGGACTAAAGCAGCAAATGGGACTAATGGGAAAATATTTTATTCTTCCTTCTGCCCCCACTACTTGCAGCTGGCAGTGGCTGAGGAAGATGCAGATGACTCAGTGCATACAGAATTACATTCACCGTGGCACCAAAGAAATGTATGATGGTTTCTTTGACCTATTTTTGCCTGTCTTGTTGAAGAACACGATATGCAAATGCTGGTCGGATTGTGATAAAATTAGACTTGAAGAAACCTCGCTGGGCAATGCTGCTGTTGAAGAACTTCCCCTGGCTGTTGTGTGAGTGCTTAGTTATGGTTGTTATCAGCACCCGGAGCCCTGTTGTGAGGCTGCAGGGGTTGGTTGGTGTGCAGAGCTCCCCGGGCTGGGGTCCCTCTCTGCCCCGGGGCAGGCAGGGGCACTGAGCAGAATTGGGAGCTGCACCTGCCTTGAGCAGCCTGCCCTGCCTGGCACCAGGAGCATCACTGACAGACCAGCTGTGGGGCTTGGGACCTAGAATGGCTGAAAAATCTGCTTGTAGGTGCTGCCAGAGTGAGCACGAGACAGTGAAGGGGAAAATTGAGCCTCTGGTATCGAAAAACAGGTAAATAAAGAACCATCTACCTCCTTTAGTTTCTCTGTTTGATGACACTCACTGTGGCCATTGGCACAATTCATGTACTGTAAATACAAAATAAACCTTTCCATTTATGAGTTGTTCACTTTGCTGGGTTGTTCAGGAATAAAGTGATTCATGCAGAATATGAATGGGAAAGTTAAAAATGTGAGACTGTGTGTTGAGATTTTGTTAATTATTGTCTTGAAGGACCTGTTGCTTATGAAAATATTTTGATTTGTGCTACACAAGGATTTTAGTTTCTGGGGACTGGAAGCACAGGTTCCTGTGGAGAGGAATTGGTGGGAGAAACCAGTTATGTTTGGCTTTGTTTAAAGCATGGCTCTCCCTATGGTCTTCAAGTGAACCTTCCTGTAGGGTGGGGTTGCTAAAAAACTGTTAATGGGCTTTTGTTTATGGGACAGGTGGCACTACATTCGTTTTTGTCTAATCTGGAAGGTTTATTTGAATCTCATTCAGATTTCAGTGGGGAAATGTCATGTGCCTAAAACAAAAACCTCCGTGCAGTGTGCCTTGGCTTCAGATGCTGTTCAGTGGTTGGTTTGGTCAACAGCTTGTTGGATAAAACCTAAAATGCATCTAAATCAGACTTGCGGGGGGGTTCATTGCTTTTGTTTTCTTAGGAAGAACTATATTTGTTTTATCTGTCAAAACCTGCTGTGTGTTTAATGGTACTTGAGCTGGAATTGGTTTTGCATTTATCTAGCAGATAAGAATGTTTGTTGTATAAGTGTGTCCAAGCAATAACAAAACTCTGTACTAATGCAGTTAGCAGGAAATAAGTCACCACATCATGTCTGTAGCTTTTTTTGTTCTAGATTCTATGATTAAGTTCACTTTAAGAATTGATGCATTTCTGGTTTAGCCAGTTGAGAATTTCTTCTGTTCACTGTAGTTCAATTCATTTTTTTTTAGAATAAGCCTTCATTTTGATGTCACAAATGCTTTGGAAAAACCATCATTCTGTTGTTGATTTTGGGTGTTGATTACCCTCACTCTAAAATATGACCCTTTCTCCTAATACACCACCAAAATGTTTCAGGTCTCAACAATATGTTCGGTATTTAGAATTGGTCCTCTGCCTGCACTGAGAAGGGGAAGTCTGCAGTAGCTGAATCTTAGGGTTATAGAAAACTGCTGGAGGTGGCAGAAGATCAGCTGATTTAGTAAAGATTCCACAAATTTATTGCACTGGAGTTTTTCCACATTACAGCCAAAAGTGAACTGAGAAATAATGAAAACTTTGCAGCACTGTGTACAACACTAGAGGTGCAGTGATGATCTGAAACTCATATTTGCTGCTTTTATTTCTACCATCACCAGCAAAACCAGATCAGAGGTGAATTGGGAGGCCTGGTTGAATTTCTCTGGCTTGGTTTGGTTGTTTGTGCCTTCAGAGCACAATTTAGTTTTAGAGTGCTGAATCACTGGTGGTGCTTAAGCTTCCCTTTCTGGTAAGTGTTGTTTTCCTAAACTTTCTGTCTTGCAGGGAAATTTTAATGCTCCTTTGTGATTTAAGGCCCCTTGAAGCCTCTTACCAGAGTTAATAACACTTTCCATGGAGCCTTGAGGATGCAGAGCAGGAGGGAAATCAGTCATTTTTTGCTTAGGGTGAAAGATGGTTTCCTGCTGGAGGAGCAGGACTGCGTTTGAGCCGTGTGATCCCAAATATTCATATCTGTGCCAGCTGTTTCAGATGTGGGGAATGCATGTGCTTTGCAAGGAATGAGACCCACTTCGTTTCATGCATAAAGTTGGGGCTGCTGGGCCAAGGAAATGAGAACAATAAATCTAGATTTTAATTCCAGAAAGTTCAAAGTCTTCAGATACTTTGAGCGGTGTAAAAGCAATATATTCCTCCCTATTTTGTGCATGTGAATTCTGCTGTACCATTAATTTAAACAGTCTGGATGTAAAAATGTCATGCTAGTGTGACATTCTTTCTAAAATTCTGTGGGTATTTTTCAAGCAGAAAAAATGCTGACCATTTTGTGGTTTTTTGGAAATCATGCGTAATTATGTCATTTAACCACACAATAAGGCTTTCTGTGGTAGTGTTTTAGATAAACAGGAAAACTCATTTTTTACTTTGTTTTCATTGCAGAGCTGTCATTTTTTTATTTTTCGTGCAAAGTTCTTTGATTATTTTCCTCAAAAATATAGCACAACATATTCTGACAGGAAAAAGAAACCATTAGCAACCTCCGAAAAAGTTCTTTTGCAGCGTTGGTACCTGTCACAGCAGGTCTTCTCGATTTTGGGAAAGAGAGTGTTTGATGCCTGATGTGCCTGTGTTGCCAGGAAAGTGATGTAGATATGAGCCATTTACATAGCCCTGGGGCGGATGATTTCTTCATTAAGGGCCCTTCTCCTTTTGCAGGACAGTTGGGATGGATTGCTGTGCTGGTGGAGGCTGGCGTGGCTGACTCCAAGGACGCTGGACCCGGGAGCAGAGGCTCTCTCAGGAATTGGTGGCCCTGAATTGTGGTGGCTCCTGGAGCTGCTCTGGGGGCTCAGTGCAGGAATCGCCCCATTGGCACTTTATTCAGGGCTGAAAGCACAAAATGGGGAGCACATCTCCTGTTTAACCCTTTGCCTGGGGCTTTTTCCTCCTTGTGTGGGCTGTGGTGGTGGCAGAGGGGGATGCAGGGCAGGGATGCTCTGTCGCAGCCCAGCTCTGCAGTGCCCACGCTGGCAGAGCCTCACCTTTCCTCAGCTCACCTGAGCCCAGCTCGTTCCTGCTGAGCTGCCTTGTTCACCACATCCCTACCCCAGAGAAAGGTGTTTTACTGCAGCTGGCCTGGGATAGCTCTGCATGGACCTGAGCATCCAGAATTAGCAGATGTTTCTGTTATGACAAAGTTTTAATGCAATATTCACTGTACTTACTCTAAGAAGAGGGGAAGTGGAAGAGAAACCAAAAGCAACTGCTAAAAAAAGACAAAGGATTTAAAAGAGGGCTATACAAATGTTAGAGTGTTGGAGGAATTAGAGTGGAATAGAGAGCTCTCAAAATACTTGGTGCAGAGAAAAAACAGATGGAAAGGTTTGTTTTGTCCATCAGAGAAAACTTTCTCTCTTGCCTTGGCCCAAGAAAGCTGTAGCTGTGTTATTTGTGGGGGAGAGCAGTAATTCATGTAAGAGGAGATTTCCACCACATTCAACTTCTCATTTTTCCCTGGTAAACCAGCCTTGAAACTTCTGCTTGTGGAAAAACATGTCAAATGTCATCCCCCCCAAACTATGAAAACATGTGTGATTTGAAAGTGGGGGTTGCCTCCTGTGTTGGACACATGTCACGGTGTATGTGTTGGCCAAGACCTGTGCTCTGATACTGTGCTGTTCCCCTGGTTTGGTGGGGTTTTTTGGCCAGCCTTGGAGCTGCAGCTGTGGGATTTTTAAATGATTCCTCTCTCACTGGAGGAGCCCTGGCCCTTGAGAAGCAGCTTTGGTTCGTGTGGCAGCATGTGCACAACACTTTTAAGATCTCTAAGTCACGGGGCTGTGGAATCAACCTTGTGTATTTCACTTTCATTTCTTGTGTTCTGAGCAGTTTTATTGGAAACAAAGTTAGGTTCCTTTCTGGGTGAATGGCAGTGAAAGTGATAGTAAGTGTGTTTTATTGAAGTTTCATATAACTTGTAACTGCAAGCTGGGAGGATGCTTCAGGCAAGTTTCTAAATGTGTAGGAGGACAAGATTATCCTGATGTTTTAAAGAGAATATATTTTGTATTGAGGATTGAGATTTCTATTGTGATTAGGAAAAAGGAAGTTTCTGATGAAGTGATTAATGTGGATTTCGTGTTTTGCCATGGCTTTGCTGTGAGAAAGGAGTGGCAGGAGGGAATGTCTGTGGCACTGGCAGCATGGACAGACTTTGAGAAGGGGAACATAAATTTTTATTGCAAGAAAAATGCTAACAGATCTAGTTGTAATCTATCTGAAGTACCAAAGAGATAGAAATAAACATTTTGTATGGGGCTATTGTCCTTTTCTTGTCTCCCTCCATCAGACAGGGGAGCAGCTGAGGTTTTCTCAGCCTCTCTGGTGAATTTATCAGTGGACTTGGGCTGCACACCCCAGGCTGCTGCTGCTGCTGAACATCCTAAACTGATGGCACATCTTTACTTGCATTTGAAATGCTTTGGGTTGAGTCACACCTAAGTGTACACAGCTAAGGGTTTTTTCTTATAAAAGTGTGTCACAGGTAAATGTATATTATAGTTTCTTAAGGGATAAAATGAAATCTAAATATAGAGTTGCTCTGGAGTTTATTAATTCTGGGCTTGGGAATATGTGAATAACATGGGATTATTTGAGTTCATTGCTCCAAGTGCCTCTTCAGCACATAATTAATTTCTAATGCTGCTTGCAGGAAACTCTTTGGTCTCTTTAGAGCTTTGCAGGCCAGGAAGGGTGTGTTGGCCTTGAAGAAGCAATGCTGCCTGGTGTGGAGAAGAGTCAGTGTCAAAGTTTATCAGCAAAACCAGAATTGGTGCCCTGTGCAGCACCTTATGTGCCAGAGATTTTGGCTCCTTCAGCCTAATGTGGGTGGCATAATTCAGAGTTGTTCATGTTTTCCGAAAATTAACCTAATATTTGGGGCTTGTACTGCAGTATTTCTAGAGAATATTGCAGAACCATACCTTTTAAAAGAAAACAAAAGATTACAAGTGCCATAATACATTAAAAATAGTGTCAAGAAAAACAGAAACTTTATTATATTGGAGAATCTAGAAGTAGAAATTTTGCTGGCTAACATTTAGCATTAATGTGTGATGTTGATCCTTCTTGAAAGAGCAAAGATTGGTTTTTAAAGCTTTTTTAAAAATTGCGTTCAGTGTCATCTTCAGTTTTGAGGCTTGTGTTCGCACAGAAGATGAACTTCATGACATGCTAATACTTTAAAATGAGGCTGTGTCTGGACAGTAATTTTTTGGTATGTGTGTCATTGCTGAAATCATAGCTTGACTTTGATTCTGCTTTGATTCTGACTATTCCATTTCACACATGATCTTTCTTTCTGAGGCTATTCAATGTCAAAGATAAAATCTGAAGTGTTTAATCACTGAGTATCCATTGAGAATTTGTTTGATGTGAATTGGCCTGCTCTGTTAGCTGACAGAAATTAGTGTGGCATCTGCTGTCTTTAATGAACATGTGCTAAGTGAACTGTGAGAGGCTTTCCAACCAAGTGTGAGTTTTTTATTAAAGCAGTTTGGTTGAGTTTTAATCTGGTTTTAAATTTACATTTTCTGCTGTATTCTGAAGTATGTGGCAAATGAGCATGAGGGGTATTGTCCTTTTCTTAGAATTACTGCTCATGTTAGTGGCAAAAATGCTTTCTTGGTTACTTCTTTCAAAATCCTCTTTCTTCATTTTGCAAGTTTTGTTGTGGGAGGCAAAGACAAACCAATGGATGAAGCATAAAGAGTGTTGAAGGAGGTGCATTTGCAAAACACTGACATTGGCAAAGAAGGATTTAGCAGAAATTGTTTTTTATCCTGGCTTCTGTCAATCTTCTAAACTTATGTTTGTGCAACACATTCAGATTGTTGAGTATTTGGCTCTGAGGAAAGAATCTCCCTTAGTTCCTCATCCTCAGATTGAAGTGCTTACTGCAGCCTCCACAGAATTTTGTGGCACAGCAAGAAGAGAATTCTTTCTAAAAAATGTCAGTGGGTGGATGGGGGTGGTTGTCCTGCAAACCAAAGCAAAACATTCTTAAGGCCTTCCTTGCTTGTCCTGGAAAATGCAGAAACCCCAACAAAACAACAAAAAACCCCCAAACCATCCATGCAGTTGCTTCAGGCTGGTGTGAGAGCTGTGTGCCCGTGCTGTCCCATGGGGGTGGCAGCTGTCCCTGCTGCCTGGTACTGGCCTCTGGGGGGATATATTTTAGTTTTGTCCACTGGGCAAACTTTATTTTCAAGTACAGCAAGTGTTAGGGTTTTGTCCCAAATGGTGAATTCAGCTCTTGTTGAAATCAGAGTGCACACGTGTTAATTCATCCTCTGAATTTAGAGTGACCTGTCATTATCCCAGTTCCCTATTTGTGATTGCAGCACCAGGGGATTTTCCTTCATCTCTTAGCTGCTTGTTTTATTGTGCTATAAAGGAATGATAAAATGTGTTTTTATATGAAATACAGTGTACTGATGATGATAAATGTGAAAAAGGCAGGCATTTTTGGAGAGTGGTAGAAATCCTGAATCCGTTCTGTTTTGAATCGATTTAGATCTCAATTGGTAGTGAATTTTAAGTAATAATCTTTATTGACATGTCTTTCAAAATCACACAACATTAATACTCTGTAATTGTGTTTGAGGTTGACAAATGTATTCCATCTTCTCGTTTTGGAATAGTGTATAATGAGTAAAAAATGTAATAAAATGTTTGAGGTGCTGTTTGCATGTTAAGCCAGTGGCCTGCAAGGGTTTCATGCTTTTTTTGGGGTGTCTTAGTCATTTTGATGTTAGAATCCTTGTAAAAGTGCTCAAGTGTTCTTTGTTGAATGGGACAAATCCAGAAAATCATACACTACTTTGCTTTTGTTTTTGCTCCCTGCACAGTGCCCTGTTGTAAACTGAAATCACACATTCCTGAGCGTAAACCGATCGTGTTCCCAATGGAAATGTCAGGAATACTTGTGGCTGCTTTCAAGATGTGCAAATCTATTTATTTTTTTTCTCCCCACTTGTTTTTCTTCGCAGCTTTTGGCGCTGACGGCGTTCATCTGCATAGAGACCATCATGGAATGCTCCCCCTGCGAGGGCCTTTATTTCTTTGAGTTCGTCAGCTGCAGCGCTCTCGTGGTCACCGGCGCTCTCCTGATTTTGTTCAGTCTCAGCCTCCACACAAGAATACCCCAGATCAACTGGAATCTCACTGTAAGTTCCTTTGAATCCTCACTGGGTTAAAAATAGCTGCAAATCTGGTTCAAGTTTGGTCTTTGGGCTTTGCTTTCTCCCGTTGTTTAGTATTGTGTATGAGTGTTCTTTATGCTGGGTAAAGTATACGTTTTACTTACATTTATTTTGAATGCTGTCAGCAGAATGAGCTGTGAAATATGGCAAGTTAAACTGCACTAATAGAACTAAAATCGTGTTCTGGTAGATTGTCTTTGGGAGGACAAACTTCTGCTAATGCCAGCAATTATGCTGTGTGGGTGAAGTGGATAAAAATGCAGCCTGTAGTTATTTAACTTTGACAGATGCTGATTTACAGCAGCATGTTGTTCTCTCTTAACCTGGGGGTTTTTTATATTAGGACAAATTTGCTACATATATTTTCTTACATAGACTAATATAATCATTGGGCAGTAGTGTATAAATTAAGTGCTTTCTGTGAAAATTGGGTGTTTTGTATTGCCTACACACCTAACTATTAAACATTGACTGGCAATGCTTAATCTGTTCTCAGATACAAGGAGTTTTAGGAAGAGAACTGCTGGTGGTGCACATTCCTTTTGTACATGTCTCTATTTTCGTGCTGTATTCTGAGTTAAACTTTCAGACTGGGTTGCATAAACACAGGTCACAAAATCAGCATGTTAAGTCACTAGCAAAAGATCCATCAGCTTCAAGGGCAATATTTATACCAACTTCTTTGGACAGTACAGATACAGTTGTGCCAGTGTTCTGTGTTATAACAGTAATTTTGCAAGTACTGTCAGAGTCCCAGAGGTTTTTAGGCTTCTGTGTGTTTTTTTAAAAAAATTAAAACGTAATTTATTAATGTAGCAGTTTGCTTAGTTTCTCAGCCTAAGTGACTCGGTTAAATTGAGACTGGAATGTGGAATGAGGTGAGCCCTTCTACCCTGGGGCTGCACAGTCAGTTGATGAACCCCTTCTAGGAGTGCTTGGTGGATAGATAAGGTGTTGTGTGCCTGAACTGTCCAGAAATGATCCCTTTGTGGTGGCATCAATTGTGCCTGCATAGCACCTGTTGGGAGATGTTTTGGGGAAGGGGTGGGGTTAAAAATCCAGTCAGTTGTGCTTTGGGGTTTCTTTGTTTTGCTTTATAAAGTGTTTCAGTTTCTGAGCAGTGTCCGCGCTCTGCAGCCTCGGTGGCCCTGGAGCAGTGAGAGCAGGTGGGGATCAGGCAGAGGGCCCTGGGGTCCCTGCAGGGCTTGGCTCAGCTCTCACGGCACACCAGAGGCAGCCGGAGTCTGCCTGGAGCTCCCGAGGCTCCTTCTGTGAGCTGGGCCCTGGGGATGAGGCGCTGCTCCCGTCCTTGCACCGGGGCTCCCCACAAGTGAGGAGGGAGCTGAGCTGGCGGCTTGTTGCACTGATGAGACCATCCTGCTTCCCGGTGTTTCTTACACATTTCAGCAATCTGATTAGATTTTAATTTTTATTTATGATTCTTTGATTTTAACAAACAGTTGGGACTGTTTCTCTGGCAGGAGTGGGAGATTACCTTCAGTATTCAGAGTGTTTGGGACCATTCTGTGATTCTACAGCTGTTTCTGCTCCTGCAAGTACAGAGTGAGGGATCAAAGCTTGCTCATAAAACACCTGTGGGACATTACTTTGGCCAAGTTAGTAAGAAATTTAGGAATGTAGGGTTCTGGCTGACTTTTTTTTCCTTTTGCTTTTTTTGGCATTTTATTTTTTACAATTTAAATGTATGTTCATACATTATTTGCCTCTTTCAATATTTATTACTTCCCTGTGTTTTGGTGGTTATTTTTATACTTTTGCAGCCTCTGTATATGACAGAGTTACTACAGGAGTTGCTTTCTGAACAACAGTCCTTCACATCCCTGAGTGCCTTAGGAGAAAGTCACCCCTGCTTATGTATAAATTCATCAAGATACATGCTTTTAAAAATATATATGACTTTATAATGCATATTTCCCTTATGGAAAGTCTCAAGCATTGCTTTTAGAAGCTGTGTGAGAAGAAGAGGCTGTTGCAGTGCTTGAAGGAATTCAACTGACTTAAATTTAGGAAAAAATCCTTCTTTAAAAATAACAATTCTTCCTAGGAACCATTGCAAACATTTGCTTTTAAATGATCCTGTGTATTAGAAAGTACCTGGCCATCATCTGCTATTGTCCAACACAGGATTTTTTCCTTTAAAAGTTTATTAAAATTAGAATTCTTTCCAATGTGTTGTGGATATTGGCAGATGTCCCTTGTCCCTGGCTAGAATGAAATGTGGATGAGTATGGACTAGGATCTAACAGATATGCAAAGGTGCTAAATTTTTAAAAAATGTATCTTTCTAGCCATTTGGGGAAAAGATATTTGTTTAAATACTAATTAGAGACTTGCCAGTCATTTTCATATTTTCCTGAGGTGAACATGCAAGAAACAGGGAGCAGGTGAGGGCAGAGAAGAGCCTTGTCTGGGTGTGTTGGAGAGGGGCTGGTTTGTTCCTGCAAGATGAAAGAACAGCCCCTTGTCTGTGTTGTGCAGCACTATCAATAATATGCAAAAATGCCAAAGCTGGGGAACCTGTCAGTGGAAATTTCCATTTCCTTTGTGCCTCAGAGCTCAGAGGGAGCCCATTCTGCAGGGAGACAGGAGTGGCCCAGGGGAATGGGGAGCACAGCAGCTCCTGCTCCACCAGGGCAGGGCAGGGTTGCTTTCAGAGAGAGCTAATGGATTCTGCTGTATTTAGTCTTTGCCTAAATTATCTTTTTCTTTTTTCTAAAATTCATGATTTGCATCTCATGTGATGTACAGGGAGACCTGAGGGTCTGGTATCCAAAGGGTGAGTGTGAGCTGGCAGCCTGCAGGAGCAGGAAAGGTGCTGGAGTCCTGGGGCTGGGCTGGGATCCTGCACTGGGACTGGGCTGGGATTCCTGCCCTGGGATCTGCTCCTGGGGCTGGGATCCTGCCCTGGGATCTGCTCCTGGGGCTGGGATCCTGCACTGGGATCTGCTCCTGGGGCTGGGATTCCTGCACTGGGATCTGCTCCTGGGGCTGGGATCCTGCCCTGGGATCCTGCCCTGGGCTGTGACTGGGTCTGGGATCCTCTCTCCTGCTCAGGGAGACACCTCAGTGGTGCCAGGGAGCTGGGAACACTGGAATTTGGCAGTGTCCCTTGGATGGAAGTTTGTGTGACAAGGGAAACCTGATTACCTGAGTACCAATGTAAATCATTGCATGATCAGTCTGTAGAATGAGCTGTTTGTCAGTGTATAGGGGAAAAAAAATCTTCCAAGACATTTTGACCATTGATTTTTTGCTTTAAATTATTTTCTTGGAGCACTCACTGGAGTTATGGAGTGTATTTTGGGAGTCCAGTTGTGGCTGCAGTTTTCCAGCTCAGAAGTGAGGCCCAGAGCTGAGCACAGCACAAAATCAGAGTTCCACTGGACTCAGCCCCAGGGAGCAAACAGGGACCCAGGTGTGTGTTAGAGCACACAGGGCAGCTGGGGAGTTCTGTGCTGCCTGAACACTGATTTCATCATCTCTGCAGAGCTGCTTCTTTTCTGCTTTTGCAGCAGTGAAACCTTCTGTAGCACAGCAGCTGACACTGGAAGGAGTCGGCAGAAAATTTCATGTGACAAAACTGAGTGACAAAACTGTCCTGTGCTGCTTTGCCTTGCACAGTATAATTACAAAGCTATAGCTCAAAGTCCTTCACAGGACAATCTTGATTTTTATTTATATTTTTAATTTATTTTTTCCCCTTTTGTTTTGAAAAAACCATTTTGCTTTCCTTAGCTGTTGAATGAAAAATTAAGTCAGTCATCCTTGACCTTTAGATTTACTTCTTTCAAAATAGCAGTACCTGTTAAGGATAAAAGTGAACATTTTATGTGTTTAACAACAATTGTAAGAATTAATTTTCTCTTGGCTCTTCATGGACTGTTCTGGTTTGGTGCAAGGTGTAAATGTTACTCTGTAATAAATGCAGCCTCGAGTTTTAAATACAAGAAACATTATATATTTTGGTAGTTATTGCAGGTGTGGTCTGTTGCTTTGTGACAGTAACTTTCTGAAATTTATATTCATGGGCTCTTCTATTGGGGAAGCAGTGCTTATGTGTATCTTGTGTTTACCTAGGTAACTGTAAATATACGAGGGAAAAAAGAGATGGCAATTAATGCTCATAGGGTTTATTTGGTTCTTTCTACCTAGCACTTATTTTTGCTTGATGAACCATGTCTCCATTTTTAATTGTACTGCAAAATACTCAAACAGTGTTTAATAACAGAACAAAATTCTGGGAGTTTGACCAGAGGTGCTTGGTTTAGAGGACTGACTGGTGTGTTTGTAACCTTCAACTTGACACCTTCATATAGAAGCAAGGGAAGATGTTCCCAAACCTTGCAAATAAAGTACTGGTTGGAGGAAAAATTAAGGTCATTGTAAAAAAAAAATTTAAAAAATAATAATTAAAAAATATTAATAACCACACCCTCCCTCCCTTTAGTTTTGTTTAGGTTTGCTGGTTTCCCCTACCAGCAAACCTAAACAAAACTAAAAGGAAATGTTACTTTGAGCTCTGTCTTCTATGGAAGATAAATCAGGTGTCTGATTGTGGCACTGACTTCTGTCAGGTTGGTGAAATGTGCAGGCTTTGCTTCCAGAGTACATCAGTTTAGCCACTTGAATCTCCATCAAGATGTAAACTTTTGGATTTCAGAAAGCAAATGACAAGAGCAGGCACCAGTGTAAAGGTGGTATCTCTGTTTACACGAGTTTCAGCTGCAATGTGGCACAGTTTGCCTTTTAAACAGTACCTGGGCACTTGTGCAGGGTGATGTACAGGACAGAAAGGCAGGAGTTTTGATTGAATGATTCCTAAAAGCTTTGTGTGAGGCTGTGGGGAGCTGTGGGTGAGGATGTGTGGGTGCTGCGTCAGAGGCAGCTCTGGTGATGTCCCAGCCTGGAAGGAAGATCTCAGCAGTGCCCTGGTGCCAGTGGCCCCTCTGTTACCAGAGCTCTCACTGGTAGCACCAGTTCAGCTTTTCCATCCTCTGTAACCCAGGAGCTGAACCTGCCTGGACCCTCAGAAACCAGAGTGTGGGATGGTTACAGGATCATGGAATGGGGCTTTCAGCATTCTTCTGTTCTCTTCACACCAGAACAAAAGCGTTGCCCTCTTGTAGCATAAAATATTTTTCTTGGCATAAGCCCATCTTCATCCATGAGTTACAACATCTCCTCTGCCTTGTCCTGCCCTGAGTGGGACAGAGAGCAAATCCATGGCCTTGGAAACTCTCAGCTGGACTGGCAGGACCACTGGGACTGAGCAGAATCCTTGCAAATAAACTAGCAAGTGACCAGGAGTCATTTGTTCACTTGAATTATTTTGGAAAGGAGAAAGGAAGCAGCAGCAGCCTGGAGTGGGTTTGATTCAGCTCAGGGATTTGATTCTGTTGTGGATGGCAGCTCTGCACAGGATTTTATGGCACAGCATTCTGTCTCATGAGGTTGCTGTAATTTCAGCAGAAATTCTTCTACCTCTGTGATGTGGTTTTACTTTGTCTATAAATATAATAGCAAGAGCTTCAGCTCCATCATGGACAGATTTGAAGCAGCTCATCTTTTTCCAATTAGTTTATTCTTCCTATTGTCACGATTATTCATTTTCTCTTACGTGGAAAAAACTTGCAGTATTTTAGGGAGTGTCCTCTGCTTCTTGCTGTAGTTTGTTTTCTTTTATTTCTCCTCTTACTTTGCCCAAAACTACTGAGGTTTTTTTTGCTTTTCTTATCTTTCTGCTCTAAGTAGTAGCTCCCGTATTTTGGATTAAGGAGTCCATTGCTGTTTCCATCTGTGATGTTACCATTACATGTGTATGTGACAGCGTCACTGCTGTCATTGCTCCTAACGCTCCAAAGTCTACTCTGAGGGTAGAAAATAATTTTCATTTTACCTTTTTTCAAAACCCAGCCTCATTATATGAATGTGAATCAGTTGTAATTGCATTAGAAGGGTTTGACCTAAATGGGGAAAATGGAGTTGCAAAGATTAATAAATTGGAGCTTCAAGATAGAATCACTTGTTTAGATTTAAATTGTTGAATTCTCTGTGTCGAATTTGATATTCTTTGTAAAAATTAAACTAGAATAAAATGCCAGTGATGATGACAAGTTGCTGCTGTACTTACATCAAAGTCCATTAGAAAAGGCATCATAAATTTAATTTCAGCAGGATTTTATATTTTGCAGGTCCATTTGCAGCATGGAGCTAGGTGATCAATGTGCCATGTTGGCCCTCTTGCTTACACTGAGCTCCTTTGGAAAGGTCCCCAGGGTGACAATTCTGAACCTCAGAGGTCAGCAGGATTAATTAATGAGTTCATCTGACCCCAGAAATCACAGACCATCATGTGCCATCCATGTAGTCTTTAATTATGGTGCTAAGGAAGCACAGAATGTGTGTGTGTCTGAAAAAGCATAACCTGGGTTATATGAAGTGAAAGGGTAGAATATTAAATACTTTTAATATTTGGCTGTTTGTTCTGATGCTTAGGTCTCCTGCATTTAAAATTAGCTTCATTTTGAACACGACTTCTGCCTTAACTTGGCAGCTGTTGGTTTTGTTTTGCTGTCAGTTTTGCTGGCTGTCTGATGTTAAGCTTTTAAAACAACCAGTGTTTTTAATTGTTTGAGCACTGGAGTCTTCGTGCACACAGCTCAATCTTTTTAATATTCAAAGCAGTTTAGGTTCTTTTGATTCATACTGTGAGAAATTTTCTCCTCCTTTCAATAACTTCTGAGGCTCTTCTCTGTATCCTGTCCAATTTTTCAACATTCTTTTAAAAATGTGGATACTGGAACAGGGTGCAGTGTCCCTGGCAAAGATAAGATTACCACCTGTCATGTCCATAAGTCCAAAGGAGTGCAAAGTGATTTTTGTCCCTGTTTTTGGTCATGGCAGCACCTCTTGAGATGCCTGCCTGCAGTAATTACCAAGTTCTTCTGAATTATTTCTTCTGGGATTTGTCTCTGTTCTGCAGGTCCTTCCTGTAGGTGCCAGATGTACTCTGGTAGTAAAATACACAACTTGACCTTGAGTTGAATTAATTTCTGGTTTTTTAATTATCCAGGGGCTGCCCTCTCCTCAGTATGTAGTTTCCCCATTCTTGGTGGCACACATATATTTACACTGGACTTGCTGGAAGTGCTGCAGTGGGTCTGTTGCAGGTACAGTGAGAGTTCCCCTCCAGTGGGAAAAGGTTCCTCAAAATAGATTGTGTTCTGTGAGTAGCACAGTGCCAGAACCTTCTGCAGTGCCTGTCTGCAGCATTCTGTGCTGGTGGCTGGGACAGGAGATGTTTGGGGCAGGCTGGACAGCGCTGTTCCCTCCAAAACCTCCTTGTGCTGTGGAACTGGAGCACAGCTGGGGACTCACACCCACAGCAGTCACTTTAGAATTACATCTTAAATCTTCTGAGCCTGGCTTCTCACTGCACTTCACAAGATGCCCTTTGGGAAAATAATAAAATAATTATTAAAAAAATGGAAAAAGTGAAGGAGCTGTAACAGGAAGTGAGCCTGCCTTGCATGTGGGAGAAGAGAGTCAAATAGAACAAATTGTCATTAAATTCTGATTGTTGTGATTGCTTTTATATGGTGGGAGTTGTCATATTCACTGTGGTTTTGTGTTGGTGTTTTTTTTTTTTTTTTTTTTTTTGGGGTTTGTGTGGGTTTTTTTGGGTTTTTTCTTTACCTCAAGGCTGTAAGTAGCACAGCAATCTTGAACTGAAGGTTTTCTGTCAATCCCTTCTGTCTGTGGTAGTATTCACTTCTCACAGATTTGATGTTTGTGCTGAATTGTCCTTTCCTGATCCCTGCACCCTTGTCTCACCTGTTCCTTCATGATGGCTTTGTTTTTGGGAATGGTGTTCCCCAGTTCAGTGGGAGCATGCAGACAGTGCAGGGTCCACACACATCAGATGTGAAAGGTGTCCTGATAACACACTGAGCACCTTGTCCTGAACAAATCTAGACTTTGTTTCTTCTCTTATTTACACCTTTGGGTATTTTTTCCCTCGAGTCTGATCAGTCAGTCTTGTATTGATGTAATCACTCTTGTGCAAACACCTGCCATTCAGAATGCTTCCTTTGGTTCCAGTGACATGTTCATGACCCTGTTTGAGGTGAGGCAGGGCAGCATCACCATCTGAACACCAGTGACAGGAATTGTGTGGAGCAAGTTGTTTTCCTTTGCTTGGAGCAAAGCAGTTTTCCCTGAGCATGATGCAGTGTGTGTGTTCTAAAATGTCTGTGTGAAATACCAGTTTTATGCAATAAATAGGTGAAAACCTCTGTTCTTACCCTGCTGGCAGCTGTTACTCCCAGCAGGTGCAGTTTTGTTGGGTGCAGGAGGGGTGGGAAGGCTCCTGGCAGGTGTGTGGGCTGTGCTGGGTGTGAGCAGCGCACCCAGGCTGGCTCAGCCCCGCCGGGCAGGGTGAGCCCTGTGCTGCCAGCCCCGAGGGCATGTGCCAGGGCTGCAGGGTGCTCGGTGCCCTGGCACTGCAGCTCCACTCCTGCTGCTCCTGTGGCACAGCCTCTGCCTCCCTGGGACACCTGGGCCACCAGAGGATTGCCGCACTTCTTGTTCCAGCCTTCTGTGTCATCGCTTCTGATAAAGCAAACAATCATCATTTAATAATGCTGCTGAATTTATTTTTTTAGGATCTGGTCAACACTGGACTCAGCACTTTCTTCTTTTTCATTGCCTCTGTAGTACTGGCTGCTTTAAACCATAAAAGTGGAGCAGAAATTGCTGCTGTGGTAAGAATTTCAACTTGTTTCTATCTGACTCTTACCTTGTATTAAAATTAACTTTTACTCATTGATTGAATACACCTGTTGCCTTTGCCATCACAATTTGCTTCTACTTTTACAATTTGCTGTGCGATAGTTCTTATTTTAAGAATCCTTGGAGCTTAGTCTGAAGGCCTGAGGCAAGAAGAGCAGAAAAAAGACTTGCAGAGAACACTTTACAGCTGAACTCACCTTTCTCTTTGGTGCCTTTTCTTTGGTGCTCTATGTTGCGAGCCTATGGAAACGATAGAGCCAAAAAGTAAGAAGTTGAAGCTGCTTATGCATAATTTGCTTTGTTCTTGCTCAGTACAGATGATTTTTTGTTCTTGGAGTGAGTGTAGCAGCGCTTCAGGGTTTTAAATCTACAATGGTTGGTTGAAACAAGTTACTTTTGTGTGTGAGTTGGCGACCCCTTATTATTGTTTTTTTTCTTTTTAACCTGGTTTTTAAAATCACACGAGTTCTGCAGAAGCATCGAGGCTGATGCTCTAGACTTGTCACTGTCAAGGAATGAATGAGCTTTTGGATAAAGAGCTGGTTTCTTTACAAGGGAGTTCTTTACCTTGAGCTGCACTGCAGGATTTAATTCTCATGTTGGTAGTCAGAGAACTCTGTTTTCTGGGATCATTGATCTCAGCTGCTTTTGCAGATTCTGTAGTTTATTGAGAAGAAAAAGTGTAATTTCCCAGGCCACGATGATTTATCAGCGCAAATAACGTGGGAAGCGGAACTTGTGAGTGCTTTGCCGTGAGGCTGCCGCTGTTGTTTCACGTGCCCGTGTGTCTGTGCCCGCAGGTGTTGGGTTCCCGGCCACGCTGGTGTTCGCGGTGAACTTGTGAGTGCTTTGCCGTGAGGCTGCCGCTGTTGTTTCACGTGCCCGTGTGTCTGTGCCCGCAGGTGTTCGGGTTCCTGGCCACGCTGGTGTTCGCGGTGAACGCGGCCGTGGCGGTGCAGCGCTGGCGGCTGGGCCGGCGGCAGCAGAGCCGCCAGAGCAGCGAGTACGTGCGCGCCCGCAGCGAGTCCCGCGAGGTGGTGCACCGGCCCGAGATCCAGCGCCTGGACGCCTGAGGGCCGCCCAAGGGAAAAACAGCGCCCAGCTCCCTCACGGAACAAGGCTTTGGCTTTATTTAAGCAGGAAAAGGTGCATCGAGGCTGGCGAGGATGCCCAGCCCTGCACGCGTGCAGAGATGTGTTGAGCCAGAAGCTGCTGTCGTGGAGGCAGAAAACGGTGGTGGTTCCAAAGGAAGATCCCCTCAAGGCCTCCGCATAGACATGGGCATATGTTATATAGCTCCCAGAATATATAATGTATGTCTGTTCTGAAGTGTGTCACTGCTTTGGATTACCTGCACAGAGTTCCCTTCTCTCTCTGGAGATGCCCTGTTCCTGCAGCCGCCCCGGGGACAGAGCAGCCCTGCCCGGCTGCTGAGGGAGGAGATGGAGCCCCCAACGTGCCAAGGAGCCAGGGGCACTCAGCAATAACTCAGCCAGCGGGGCCCGTCCGTCCCAGACTGTGTCTGTCTGTCTGTCTGTCCTCCTGCCCCGAGCTCTGCCCAGCTGCCTGCCTGCGGGAAGCCGTGCCGGAGCTCTGCTGGTGCTGGGCCCTGCCCGAGCCTGGGGGCACCGAGGGCACGGAGGGGCTGCCTGCTCCTCTCGGGACACATTCCAGTGCTCATTCCAAAGTGGGAAAATAAATGTGTTTAGGAGATGGGGTGCACAAAAGGGGCTTAAGGGGCACAGTAGCGAACGAAGGGGTTGTCATCCTACAGACTTACATTCCAGCTGTGGCTTTCTTTTTCTTTTTTTTTCCCCCTTTTTTCTTTTTTTTTTTTAAGGTTCAGCATTTCCAGAAGTTTTTGCTAGAACTTGCTTTCCCTCTAAGCCCAGGGTAAGCAAGAACTAGCAAAAATGTATGTGCTTTTAAAGTGTTCCTAAGGTTGCAATGTTGTGATTCATGTAAGGTAAATACTTCTTTTTGGAAGGATGGTCGTTCTGAAATTAAAACTTAATTGGTGGTAAGTGAACCTGATTTTTATTTAACTGGGTGTTTCTGCAGATTTTTTCCCCTTAGGATTCTTTGAAAAATGAATTTAGCTAATTGGAAAATAATATGATTGTATTGATTTGTTTAGAAATAGTTTTACTTAGCTGAAGTTTTCTTTTTTAAGTTTTCCTTGTACTTCCAGTGAATGAATTACATTTTCTCTACTCAGAACTCAAATTCAGCAGTAATTGGCTAGATAATGTCACAATATTATTAGGAAGGTGTCTCTTGATATTTTCCTGTTTCTTTGGTGTTTTCATCTCTTCAGTGCATTATTTGGCATTTGTGTGCCTGAGTGAAGACAGTGTGTGTGGGAGGAGATCTCTAGAACTAAACTCCTTTGTGGTGTGAGGAAAATGGAAATCTGTGCAATTGTTGGGATGGTTTGCCATGTGTGTCCTGCTGGAGCTGCACTGCTCAGGTGAGTGCAGCCCCTGGAGCCTTAAGGACAATGGGCAGTGTGCTGGGTGAGGTATTTACCATGAAAACCAAGTCACACCAAGCAGGAGATCAGGAGAAGTGCCTGGGCTTTTATAGTACTGGAGGGAGCTGGGGTAGTGGAAGTGTGAACCTAATGCTGCAATGTTCAAATTGAGCAGCAGAGAATTATTTTGATGAGTGAAAAGGTGACAAAGGTGATGCCTTTCCATTTTCAGTGTATTGACATCTATAGTGCATTTCACCTCAGTGGCTGAGAAGAAGATTAAAATTCAGAGTTACTGATGAGGTTAAGGAAAATTTGCATTTTCTTAGTGATTGATGGTTTACCAGTTCCTACAGTAACACTTTATTGTGCTTTACTGGATGCTATGCCAAAGGGAGCACCAGTTTAAGAGGAGATGGAACCAGCTCTTGGTGCTGGGTCAGAGCAGACATTCCACAGAGGGTTTCCTCACCTGGGTGCATTTCCTGAGCAGCACATGGCAGTTCCATGGCCACTGTGGTAGGAAATAACAATTTGTTATTGCCAGAGCTGCTGTGGCAGCTCTGCTGTTTGCCAGCACTGGCAGAGTTTGCAATGTCAATTATTAAAAGACTTTTTAAAAGTAGCACAGGCATAGCCAGTCAGGAATTTTAAACTGCCATCAAAGCAGTTTGGATAAAGATTGTAAAGAACCCCAAGCAAACCCAAACCAGACAAAACAAAAAACCAAACCCAAACATCCCACACCAAAATCAAGCCGAACCCACCTACTGAAATAGAAAACAGAGTTCTCCAAAAGATCCGTGCTGTTGGAGTGGAGCTGCCATCTGCAATCAGGGAGCAGGATGGTGTCCCCAGGGCTTTGTCAGGAGTTGTCCCGTCACTGGCCAGGGCTGGAGGAGCATTCCCAGACCCTCTCTGTGCTCCCTGAGCTCCCTGAGCCTGGGGCAGAGCTCTGGGAGCCTCTCTGGGTTTACGAATTTGCACCTTTCAAACCCTGCACCTGTCCTGGCCTAGGAGAAGGGTACCTGGGGTTTGCTGTGCAGTGAGGCCCCAGCCCCTGGAGCTGCAGGGACAGGAGCAGAGTGGGGCAGTCACAGGAGGGGTGAGATTCCTGCAGCTGGGAGTGCCAGGATTCATTACTCACATCGTGCCCTGAGCCTAGCACAGCTCTCAGGTGGAATCCAAAAGAGAACAGTGATTTAAAAAACACTATCTGATCCACTTTGTGAAACAAAAGCAAATGTAAATGTGTAATTTCCTTGTTTTTGGGACCAAAGATGATTTTAGTATTGTATAGTATATTCTTTCTAAAAAATCTTAAGCACTTACTGCTCTGCAGAGACATTATTTACTATTTGGATTATATAGAAGGGAAGTAAAGTAGCTGTGAGAGACGACTACATTTGAAATATTAAGATCATTTGATGTATCCATTTCCCCTGAGTTAATTTTACACAGTGTATTGGAGAGGTACTTCTTAAAGACTGTTACTTAAACTGCAGTCACACAAAAAACCCTTAAGGAAGAGAAGAGGGTAGAAAGTTTAATTTTTTTTTAAACTTGCTTAGAGAAGTGACATTAAATTGCTTCTCTCAGCCAGTTAGTCTTGCTTGTAATTGCTAGCACACAGGGATAATTTCTTTTTGTCCTTAAGGGTGCTGTTTAGCTCCATAAAGGGACTCAAACCCCACTGTAAATAGAACTAAATGAAAGCAAACAGTTGAGGTTGGTAGGAACAGGATGCTTGGAACAGTGAGGGTTTGGATGGGTGCCCTTTGGTCAGAGAGCGTTTGTGTGTATTTCTGGGTGTAGAAATGACTGAATTGTGCCCCTGTGCAGACATCCCAGTGTGTGTTGCACAGTGAGCTCTGCCTGGAGCTGCTGTCAGTGCTGCAGGAGCCTCTTTGCCCTCCTGCTCAGCTGGGCTTGGTGCCACGTCCTTGAGCTGTGCAAGCAGCCCCAGCAGGAGCTCCTGAAGCCACAGGGGAACTCACTCACGTGTCTGAGTAAAGCCAATCCCTTCTTCCTTTCCCCCTTTTCATTTGGAATATTCGTGCCTCATGGATCAAATGCTTTAATATTTAATTCTTGCTAAGCCTCTGTTGGTCTGTGCAGTGCCAGGAAGATCAGAATGTGTCCAGTATCCCTTGGTGTCAGCTGTGGTGCTCTTCCCTTTCCTGCTGGCTTGGTGTTCTTTCTGTGGTCTGTGGAATGCTGGGGCTGCTCTGAAATTCCTGGAGTGACCTCCCTGTGCCTTCTGAGACAGGCTGTGGCCCCAGGGAGCTGAGACTGCAGCGTGTGCTGCTCACTCCTTCAGGAGCACAGCATCAGCACAGCTCTGTGCCTTGGCAGCAGCTCCTCATCCTTCACTTTAGGGTGTCTTTCCATGGGATAAAGGAGCAGTGTGCTGCTCTTTCCTTGGCTTTGTCACTGTTGTGACAAACACTTGCCAGGGTTTGTTGGTCACTCTGGTCTCATGGCACGCTCTGGCATTGTTTCAGCTCTCTGGATTCCATTGCTGCTTCCAGAAAGGGGAGGGAAAGGTTCCCACTCCTCCCTGGGTAGCAGTTTATGCTCCCCCTGTGGATTTCTGTCCATGTGCTGATTTCCCCTCCCACCAGGGCAGAGCCAGAGGTTCATGGAGTGCTGTGCACACAGCAGAGAGAGGATCTGCTGCCCTGGACTGTTCTGCCTCAGTTAAACACCAGCTTTTCATGAGCTTTAAGGTCCCTAAATGAATTTGGTCACCTCTCCACGCTTTTTGGGATGTGCAGGCACAGCAAATTCTTACCCAATCTGTGGCTTGATTAATGCAGTTCTTTCTTCCTCCCTCTTCCTTAGGCCTCTTTCTGTATCTGCTATTTTCTTGTCTCATGTCATGTTGTAATAATTTCTACTTGTTTTCTTTCACGAGAGAAAAAAAAAAAACAAAACTGACCAAAAATCTAAAATAAGCAAGAATAATTTAGGGCATAATTAAAAAAATGAAACCCAACTTAATAGCAGTTCAGATAGTGTAGGAAGTAATATTGTTTCTCCTACTCAGCTGGGATGCTGATCAGCTTGGAGGAGGAGGAAGAACAGAACTGTCCTGGAAGCTCTGGAGCCAGAACTCTTCAGTGGCAGTGAGGATAATGAAAAGTCTGATAAGAGGTTGGAGATGTGAGAAGGACCCTTGGCAATCCAGAGCTCTCACAGTGAACATGAACAGTCAGAGCCCCCAGTTCATTCAGCCATGGGCATCTCAGGGGGCTGGGAAGGGCTGGGATTGCCCAGGCTCAGCTTCCAGAGGGGATCCAGGGGCACCTCTGGAAATCAGGCTTGTGCTGTTTGTAGCATGAAATTAAGGATTGTTCACTGGCTGGAGGGCCAGCAAAGCTCAGAATCACTGTGCAGGTACAGGTGTCCTGTGTGTGAGTTTTAATGGCAACAAAAGCATTTTAAGCTTGATCCTAAAGTCAGTACAAAAATGCATGGAACTTTGTAGAAATTATACTTTGCAAAAATTATGCCCTATTGCTCTCTTTATTTTGACAGAGGGATTGGTTAAAATGAATTTATACACATACTCAGGAAATCTCTGAATGACATTTTAGAGGGTTTTCCTGGTATATTATTTTTATTTTCCCTGTCAGCCACTTGGCCACCTTGATAGATCTGCTTGACCTACTCAGAGTGGTGCTGTCCAACCTGAAAGGGTTCCCTTGTTTTGGTCTTTTTTTTTTTTTTTTTTTTGGTTGTATTTTAAAATTCTGTCTATAATTTAACCATTTGTATGCTAAAAATAATCTTAAAAAAATCTACTTACACTGTGATTTTTGGTAGCCTTTAATTTAGAGTATACAACACAATCTAATTTTCTTTTGGGATATGCAGCTTTCAGAAGTGTTCTTATATATGCCCAGAAATGAAAGTTGTCTATTTATCATAGGAATGTGATTAGATAAAGTAACCTATCCGGAATCCCAGTGCAGCTCTTTCATATGTGCTGGATGGACTAGTTAGTGAATTTGCCTTTTAATCTCTATGGGTTAATAAATATTTTTTTATAACTAGCCACAGATATTCCCTTTTAAATTATACTTGGCAAACAGAAGATATTTAATTTTATATACAATATACATAGTTACCTTGATTGACATATTTATAACATAGAGCTTTGTGTTTACTATGAAGGTTTTATCTGTATCCCATGGACCTCATGGGTGAAACTTTAAAAAGTCGGTTAGCATTTATGGAAGGTTGTGGGAACTTTCTTCATGGCTTCACGATGAGGACAGAGGAGCATTTAAAAGGCAATAGCCAGATTGTTTTACAGAGTATCTTATTTTTTGATTGGGGCTGGTCCCTGCAGCTATTTTAATAACATCTGGATGTGAGTAACAGAATGGAATATGAGCATCTGCCTCTTCTGACTGTCACAGGCTATTGTCTAGAGCACAGGAAATTTCAGGGTATTGTATTGTTTTGCTTCAGACAAATGTCTCAATAGACCTATTTAATTAAAACCTTCATGTGTCTGAAAGAAAACATCCTCCCTTAACTAGGCTGATTTATCACTTTTGGTACCCCTTTAATCCCAAAAGTTGTGTTGTCTAATATTTTAAGTGATGTTCCAGCTATCCTGATGTCTGCAGGTTAAAGTGGTCCTGGCTAGCACCCTTTTGTTACAACAATTGCTACCTTCATTTTTCTACTGTTTCTACTTTAATCTTGAATGTTTACCAGTTTCTATTGTTGGATCTTGTGGAGGGAGAGTCTCTTAGCACTACAGCTCATCCAGCTTTAACTCATACATCACAGTCCTGGAGTAAGAAAATATTTTGAAATATATATTGTGGCCAATTTATTGCATTTTAAAATGACTTCTATACTTAAGACACAACATTTATGACATAATAGGACGAATGACTTAGCTAATCATTGTATCTGTCTAGACTTACTCTCTTTTGTGTTAGTGTCATTTTGAAACTATTTGTATATGTTGAAGTTTGTAAGGGTTCAGGAACCCACAATAAAATAGTAAAGTATGTATTTATTTCTCATGATAATGCTCAAATTTGATTTGGAAGTTGACACTTTGTATGTCTTTTCACAGAATTGTAAACAAATACCGAAAAACTGCTTCACCTAGGGTGCCTTCCATGTGTGGTACTAACACTTGTCATTCACAGGAATAGAGATGTAAATTTATGAATCCAGCAAACACTATTTTTGTAATGTGAGTCACTGACACAGCTCTGGCCTCGCTGTGCTTTGTTCCCACCACCACCAGGTTTGTGGCTGCTGTGTCACTGCCTTCCCTCCACGTGCACTGGATCTGGTCCCTGGGGAGCCACAGCTTGTGTCTCCTTTGCTCTGCCCCTGAGCACAGTCCTGGTGCTCCAGGTTCTGTTCCTTGGGCCTCGTGAGGGATGCTCAGGGTGGGGTGTCTGTGTCCCCAGGGCTGACCCTGGCTCCTCTAGACCGACTGCAGCCCAATCCAAACATTCCAAATTTAGCTCATAATTTATAATTTACAGCTTCTGAGGAGGGAGCATCCAGGCCTGACCAAAAGACTTTATCGCTCTGGGTTACAGGTGCTGTATTGACAGGTTTGTAACTGCAAACAGCTCAGAGGAATTACGGAAATACCAGGTTAGAATTCCATTCAGGCTGAGCAAAGGGGATGCAATTTTCCTTTTTTCATGAGCACAAGTGTGCTGTGCAATACCCTTGGTACTCTGGAGTACAGAACCCTCGGTGCATCTCAGAGTGGTGCCAGGGCAGCACCCAGCTGTGTCCTGCCCGGGCCTGCGGGGTTCCAGCAGGCAGCACGATCCCCTGGAGCCAGCTCAGCCCTGGAGAGCTCCCATTGTCCTGCAGGGCTGGGGCTGCAGCAGCTGCTCCAGCCGAGGCGTGCCTGCAGCTGGGAGCGCCTTCCTGCTGGCACAGCTGAGCTCCCTGCTGGCTCCCTGCAGCTGCCAGCCCTGCCTGGGACAGGAGTCCTGGGAGTGCCTGACCAAGCTCAAAGGCAGGTACTCCACAAACACAACCTCCTTGTGTAGCTTGTTTCTACACCAGTAACCATGTCTCCGTTGTTCAGTTCTTTCTTTGGTGTCTGTGCTAATCAAAAAACACAAGCTGAAGAATTGTAAAGTCTTGCAATACACAAAGCAGTCTTGGTTTTAAAATCCATGCTGTTGCAGCATAATTTAAATGGTGTATTTATCAGTTTTAAATGTCATTTTGCTTTTCCAGTCTTTTGTATATGGGCACAATACTTTTGTAAATTTTTTTTTTATTTAGTTGTCTTTCATGTCTTTTCTTTCTGGTACTGGAAGATTTGAGCTCTCTGGGTTTTCACGGTACTCTTCTGATCATTCTTCATAGTGGTAAAAGTCTGTATTTTTGTATGTAGGAGAAATGGAAGTTTTCTAACACTTATCCCAATCAATATAGTACGGAATCATTTGTGAAGGACTTCCTGTTTAATAAATGGACATATTAAAGTACTAAAACTGTGTCTTCATCTCTGAACATGGCCTGGGCTGGGGTAATTTTCTTCCAGTGGCTGGTGTGGGGCTGTTTTGGATGTGTGTTGGTAATTCAGAGATGTTTTTGTTAATGCTGAGCCAAGGCTTTTCCTGCCCCTTGTGCTGCCATGCTGGGGAGGGGCTGAAGGGACACAGCCAGGACAGACGGCCCCAGCTGACCACAGGGGCATCCCACGCCTTATGGCATCAGTATTTGAAGGTGGAAGGAGGAAGGTGTTTGGAGTGATGGAGTTTGTCTTCCCAAGTCACCCTTCCAGGGGATGTGGCCCTGTGGCTCTCCTGGAGGTGCTGCACACCTGCCTGCCCATGGGAATTTATTCCTTGTTTTGTTTTGCTTGTGTGCACAGCTTTTGCTTTCCCCATGAAATTGTCTTTATCTCACCACAGGAGTTTTCTCACTTTTCCCCTCCCCATTCTCTGCCTGACCCCAGTGGAGGAGAGCGAGCCCTGCCAGGGGCTCGGGAGGGTCCTGGGCTCCAAACAAAGCCAGGCAGCTGCCAAAGGCACTTTGTGTGTGGGGGGAAACTCCCACCACGGCATTCCGGGCTGGGGCTGTCCCTGGGACCCTCCTGGGGGCAGGAGAAACCACGGCAGAGCCTTGGGGAGAGGCAGTGGAGCAGAGGGAACGTGGAACTGCTCTCAGGCTGGGGCTGGGATTGCTCTTGGAGCAGTTCTGGTGTGCTGCCATGGCCTGCAGGGCTCCATCCTGGGCTCTGCAGCTGCCCATTGGGGACTGGAAAGGGATTTTGGGGCTGAAGTGCCCCAGGCAGTGGGGAACACTCTGCTGCCTCCCGGGCTGGGGCTGCAAGTGATGCTGGGGGGATTTTTGGTTTCCAGGTGCTTCAGGCACAAGGTGGAGGCACTGAGCCGGTGCAGGTGAGAACTGTGGAGAGGCATGAGGGATGGGTGAGTCAGGATTTGGGAATGTGGGAATGTGGCTGCAGCACTCCCAACACTGGGGAGAGGGAAGGATTCCCTGAGGAGCCAGAGGCTCTTACAAGGGGCCAGTTCATTTTCCCTGTGTGGGGCTGCCAGCAGCACTGTGCATTACCCAGGGTGGCATCCATGGTGCCTCTGGGGCAGGAGAAGCTTCATCAGCTGTCAGATTAAAAAAAAAAAATAAATAAAATAAAAATTGTCTGACTTTTAGTTACTGGATCTTCCTTCAGTCTCCCGGGAAGACTGTAGTTAATTTATTCATGGATCAGGCTAACAAAATGTGATGGGCTGTGTCCAAAATCCATAAAAGAAAAGGACAAGTGTTTCCTGGTGAAAATTAACATTGGAATCTATTTTCCTCTTCATGGAAGTGGATTTAAAAATTGACTTATTTAAAAAAAAACAACCAAAACCAAACAATCAACAAAACCCCACAAAAGCAATAGCAATAAAAAAACCGAACTAAAACCAAATCCCACCAACCAAAAAAAAACCTAACAACCCCAACCTCCACCCAAACTCCTCCTCCCCAGAGCCCCAAACAAAACCACACTTAAATTTTAAATTTTCTGGGTAGCACTGTTTTACTTTCTGGCCCGGAAGCTTTACAAAACACTGAACACTGAATTCTCCCAGTAAAGGAGTGTCCTAGGGTGATTATCTGTGTTGCAGTGTGGATTCTTTAATGCACTCCTGTTTATTTATCCCTGACATTTAAAGATCCTGACATTTAAGCCAATGCTCCACGCAAAAAGGTGTCTCAAGCATCTTGGAATGTTTGAGAAGATTTACACTCTCAGTGCTTACCTAAATTTCCTGTGCTTCCTTGGTGCATCCTCTCTGAGGATTAAAGGAGGGCCAGGCGGGGCTGCTCTGCACGTGTGGCATTTGGGCTGTTTGTATCCTGGTGCAAATCTGGAGTGAAGCCACTCAATGATTTATTATTTCTGACCAGAACTGTGCCCAGTGAACTTCCTCAGCAGAAGGACCATGAGTGGAACCAGGAGCATCCAGCTGTGTTCTGCTTTCCAGCACAGCAGCTGAGATGCTCTGCTCTTCCCTGGGATCCTGGGAGTGACTGCCAGATGGAAACTGAACACTTGAGGAACTTCAAACAGTATCAAGTGAAAAGCACAGTTAGGTAATGGACAGTGTTCAAAGGATAACAGCCTCCTACTTCAGTCAGAATCCAGAACAGCTACTTGGAAAGGCATTTCAATTCCTTGGAAAGGTCTTTTGAACTCTCTAGTGTCACCTGTCCAAAGATCAGTGCACAAGTCTGAACAAGTCCACAGGTAAATGGAGAAGCTTGGTAGGAGGGAGAGAGCCCTCCAGGCAGGTGAGAGCTGAGTGAACTCACCTGAGGTGCCACTTTCCCTTCCTGTCCGTGGCTTTGAGCCCATGGAACTTCTGGCATTGATCCTACAGGGATTCATCCACACCTGGGGTTGGAAACTCCTCCTCGGGCAGCCCCAGGAACTCCAGGTGCTGCAGTGAGGGCAGGGATTGGGCTCTGGGGGCTCTGGAAGCAGCTCCTCCATGGCACACGAGTGATTGTGATTGCAAGGAGGTGTCTGAGGAGGCCACTGAATCCACACTGCAGGTGGGGTGTTGTGCTTGTCTCCTGAATTGCAGAGAGTGCTCCCAGTACCCTTTTGATGTTGTCAGTTGAGGAAAAACAAGCAAACAAACAAAAAACCCAAAAAGCCAAGCTGACTTTTCCTCCACGTGCCCCAGAGCCTGAACTTGTGCAGTATTTGTGGCAGAACATGGGCAGAAGACTGAGTCAGCCCCTTCTACCCCAATCCAAACTGGCTTTGAAGTAATGATTTTAAATCTAATTTTCTGAAATGATATCCCTAAGATACAGAACCATGTTTTCTTTCAGTCATGGGAACAGATCTTTTTTAACAAAAGGGATCTTACAGAAGTGCTTGGCCCTGGGAGCAAACTGCTTTGAAATAATCTGAGCCATCAAGGACTAAAAAGCCAGTAAGGAAATTCTCTGGGCAGGCACTCACTGCAAGCTGCTAAAGCAGTCCTGAAGTAACTCATGAACATTTTGTTTGCTGCCTGTTTACTTTAAACCAACATGGAACAAATGACCAGAAAATCTCAGTATATTTTGGGTGTGTAAGGATGAACCCAAAGGGGACTTTGTTGTTTACAGGGTTATTGGTTGCCAAGAGAGAGCATTGAATCCACAAAGTCTACTCAATAGTTAGAACAAATTCCTGGTTAAATTTTTTCATCTCATGCCCTAAGGAAGAGGTTTGACCTGTGGCTGGTCCCCAGGGCTGGCTCTGAGCTGAGCCCCTTCCCTAGTACAGATTTAGGATTCCTGAAGTCACAGTCCCTTGTGCTGGGCAGAGGCAAAGCACCAAAATCAGGTAAGCAGGCAAAATCAGGTCTCCAAGTAAGTAAAGACACCCAACACTTCTATTAAAAGAAGTTTAATCCAGCATGGTTTCTAAATATTAACCATGTCTCCAGCTGTGACATGCAGTACATTTTTTTACTTAAAAAAAGAGAAATACAAAACAAGTACAAAAATGAGCCCAGGTCCCCTGAACATCACAGTGTGTGCCAGTAAAATATGACAAGAGAAGGAAGAGAAACATGGGGTATCATACAGGAAAAGGTTCAAAGAAATCTTTGAGATTGTCTTTCCCACTTGTTTTGCATTTACTGTCAGTGGAAGGAGATGTAGGAGTGCCTGCTGGACAGCTCTGAGCCTGGGCAGCAGCCCTGGTCCCTGCCAGCTCCCCTGTCCTGCTGGCAGCTGCCACAGGGACGTGGAGCCCAGGTGCTGATTTTATTCCAAAGGAAATCTGCTTTCATTGTTTCATCCCTGGTTTTCACTTACTCTGTTAGTACCATCTGCTCTCATTTTAATCACACCTGTTCTGGCACTGTATTCATTTTTAAAACATCCATGCAGGTTTCTTTGCCACAGACCTGTGTGATGCCACCTGTGAGGAATGTGCCACGCTCTTCCCAAGCATTCCCAAGGGTTTATAAATGGACACAGATATTCCAGGGCAGGTTGTGCTACCTGTGAAAACAGCTTGTACATTCTGAGGGCTTTTTCCCTGGAATGCATCACCACAAGATAAATCACATCCTTCCAGGGGAGAAAAACCAACCCAAGCCACCCCACTCAGCCACACTGGAAAAGGGTGCTGGGGAGATGAATTCATTGCAGACATTCTGTAGTTTGGGGTTGGTTTCTTGGCCTTTTCACAGTGGGGAGGGGGCACTGCCCTCCTGGGGCCTGGGTGCATTCAGTGTGGCAGCAGCAGTGGCCATGGCACAGGGCAGGACGTCAGCACTGCTGCCTGGGCACAAACTCCTGCAGGTTCTCCAGGCAGGTCCTGCTGGAGGTATTTGCCAAGCCTGCCTTCCCAGGGCTTCCACAAAAACAGGACAGGGCTGCCCAGAGCTGCCTCACCTGCTCCCCCCATCTGGGGGTGGAACTGCAGCAGAGGGGTTGTGACTCCATGCAAGCAGCTTAAAACAACGGATACTGAGGGTTTGATGAGCCAGCTGCCCTGCAGCACCATTACACTTTGAGGTTTGTTCTTGCTGCAGATTTCCAGTTGTCACTTTTCCTTGTCACAGATAGGCAGGAGATACAAAGGCTGATACAAAACCAACTGTTAGCTGCACTCCTTGCCCTCAGTGCTTGGGAGTATTCAGACTGGATAAAGAAATACTGTTAGTTAATCAAGAAAAATACAAACAGGCATCCAAACCTCTCCTCTTTGGCGTGTCAAGAAGTATAAAAGCTCTAAGTGTTAAAGGTTTGGAATGATGAAAGCACATTAAAAGCTGTAAATGTTACAAATGCAGTTCCCACTTACTTGGGACATGGATGTGCTGGCTGGGGAGGGGCAACAGAGAATTGAGCTGGGTTGTTTGCACAGATCTGCTGTAGGATCTGTAGTTGCCAAGGAGTGTTCAATGGCACTGGGAGTAGTCTCCTTTTCCACATCACTGCCCTGTCTGTGCTCTGGTGATTCCACAAACAGTGAAGTGGAAAGGGGCTGAAATGAGGGGATATTTCAATTGGCAGTGCATTCAGCAAAGAGGAAAGTGCTTGATCATCTTCCCTTCACGCTTGGTTGGTGTTTGGTTCTTCAGTCTGAGTCAGAGTCGGAGTCCTCATCTGAGGGGTGAAACAAGGAACAAGAGTGAAAATGCAAACTGGAAATCCCCCCAGCTGTGGCTCTGGCTGGGACAGAGAGGCTGTGCTGACAGGGTGTGCCTCAAGGGACACAGAGGGCTGGGAATGAACACCTCTGTGAAATGACAGCTCTTGCTGAGGTGCTGGGACCTGAAATGGTGTTTGAAGGAGTCAGGAGATGCTGCTGAGAGGCCCTGCTGGCATCCTCCTGCTCTGGGCACTGCTGTGTGCACCTCTGAGACGCTGAGCAGCCCCAGCAGGCCCACGGAGCTCCATCCTTCTGGCCTCAGCACTCAGGAGCCCCTGGGTAAACACAGGCTGGGGCTGCAGGGCTGAGCCCTCCTTGCAGGGCCACAAACACCAACACAAATCTCTGTGACTGCACTTCTGGGAGTTTATGTATTTGTGCCTCCATCTCCAGGGAACTTAGATCCTATTTGTATCCTAATTCTGCACCCTTGCCACCTGATCATCTTCTGAGGGCAGTTCAGGTTTTAGCTTTTACAGTCTATTTCTTGTTCCTTTTATTCTTTTTTCCCTTTGTCTTTCTTTTCAGCCTAAAGCTTGAGAAAACACTTAACAGTCTACTAAAATCCCCAGAAGAGACAGTCAGTGCTGCTGTTCCCCTCCCAGGATTCCATACACACCTTGGGTGTTTGGTTTTTCAGGGGTTTTAGATGAGGTGTTTGGGGATATTTTTTATTTGTTTTTAAGTGTGGAGCAATCTTTTTAATCCATGTGGGTGCAATAAGGAGTCACAGGGACATGATGCCCCATTTGGGCTCCTGAAAACTACAGAACAACTACCCCTGTCCTGACCTGAACTGGCTCTGAACACCCAACACCTTCTTTTTATCTTCTCCTAAGTGGATCTGTCTGATCTGAAGTAAACTATAATAGAAAAAAAAAATTGATAGCAACCTTGTTAATTTTATGCTGTTTGACCCTTGGATTTTAAGGTCATTTGCCCACAGATGGTCAAAGATGATAAGAGGCAATCATGATAAGGAAATAATAAAGAGAAAAGCACTATTTGGACACAAAAAGCTGTGGATTAATGGATGCTAATTATAAGTTACAAAAAGAAAAAAAAAGGTAGAAGTTTCCTTGTTTTTACAACAAGACATTTTAATAGGGAAAGAAAATCTGTACTGCATGGTGATTTCTAAAATTGGATCTAGGGCTTTTCAAAGTGAGATGTGAAACTCTGAGAAACTTCACATTCCTGGCTTGCAGGTTATCTTCATAAATCACTGGAATTCCATTTGCAGCTTCCTAACCGAGCAGAGCTGTGGCAGACAAACCAAGAATAGAAACTGCTCTTACTGAGCAAGAGCTCCTGCTCCCTGCAAAGGGTGAAATGGAGAGGGAAATCTCACCCTGCAGCTCCTGTGACAAGCAGGGAATTTCACCCACCTTCTGTCTTGTGCCCCTCGGGGGAATCGGAGCTGCCTTGCTTGAGGAAAGTGACCAGGTCATTGAAGGTGATGTAGAAATCAATGGCAAACACGATGGTGGCTGCAAACCCAAACACCTGAAAGGGCAAAATAATGCTGTCCCTAACAACAGCTCCAGTCTGTCGGGGACAAACCAAACCCCACCAAACCCACACAGCAAAAACTCCATGGCTTTTTTGGCCTGTGCCTTTCCAAAAAGGCAGGGAGGAGAAATGGTTTGTGAGACACTCGTGTCACCTGAATTACAGCTGCTCTGGGAGCCTGAGAAGTGACCAGGGGTGTCTTTATCCCTGCCCCAGGCTGCAGCCCTCTTGGGCTCTGGGCCTGTTCTGGACATCAGCACCTCCTGCACCTCCACTGTGCCAGGGCACCTCTGCCACCAAGGAATCACCTCCATTTCTTGGGAAATAACTTTCCACTTGCTTACAAGGAGATGTGTCTATTGCTGAGTGAACTAGACAGATTAAATGATTCTGGAATTCTCTCAACAGTGACAGAGCAGCAGAGTTGTGCCAAGCTGGCTGCTGGAAGAGGAGCCAAGGCTGAACACACTCCATTGCTCACTGCAGGGACAAAGATTAAACAAGATTTGGGTTTGTATTGTGGGATGGTTTGGGAAGGGCTGCTGGCCCACACCACTGGGCACTGATCTTCCCAAGCTTAAAAAATTGTTATGCAAATTTTATTTATGTTGCATACATTATTGATGCTTAGAGTCAAGTTGCAGATGCAGGGGCTGTATTGTATTTCTGTATTTCAAAATGCTGATGGGTGAAGGCTCTTTCCTGGGCAGTCCTTGTGCAGGAGGGTAAAATGACACTGCTCTTGTTTCAACTCATCCAACTAAAACTAAGCAGAAGAGGCAGGAGGTTGAAATTACTTAATTTAGACTGGCCTTAGCAGTTACAGGTTTGAGTTATATTTTTTTTTTATCATCATCATCATCATTATTATTATTACTCCTTCCATTCAAGGATCTTGACACTCCTTGCAGGAGCAGCTAGTAAAATTAAAGAGCAGAACAGGTGCCTTCCCTAAGGGTACAGTTAACACTGAGGAGCTCTGTTAGGGTGAAAATCTACTCATTGGTTCGAGACATGTTTTTCTGAGTAAGTACCATTTCTTCTTTGCTTTAGGCAAATTAATTCTCAGTTAATTGAAGAAACATCTATGACTTGCAATGGGGTGGTATTTGAACTGTTTGTAAGTGCATCCATGCACTGAAGTGCACTCAGTTCAGCACAGCACCTGGGTGCAAAGCTGATGCCTACTCACCCCTGCTGCTTTCGATGCTCCATCGCCGTACTTGGAGACAGCAGCAATGGAAATGGCGAAGTAAATGATGGCGGCGGTGACACAGCGCACGAAATCCTGGGGAAGAACAACGGTGCCCTCTCAGGCTGGTCAAGGATTTCCTCTAAACCCATCCTGGGAACCAACACTCAGCCCCTCTGCTGTTGCATCAGTGCCTTTGCTGGTGTGTGAGCACAGCCTGGTTTGCTGTAGAGGAGGAACTGCTCATCTGTGAAATAGTTCTAAATAAGAGAAGAGCTGAACCTTGGCAGAAACTTCTGCTTGTAAAGATGCTGGATAAATCCTGCTGCCACCCTGCCTGTGTCAGGCAGACCCTCCTTCAGCCTGGGAGGGCTGTGTGGGGTGTTTGCCTTGGAGCACAGCAAGGGCTTTAATGGAAAGATCGTTTGAAATGCCTTAAAAGCCTTGTGTTAGAGCAGAACTGCTGTGGCCCCAGAGGCTCAGGGGGTCCCAGCTCTGTGGGAACAGGTGCCTGTCTCTCTGTGGATGCAGGGCTGTGTGGTGATCTCCAGGGAGAGCTGTCTGTGCAATTTCTCATTCAGCAACCAAACCCTTGGTTTAGTGCTGGAATGATTTGTACTTCTCATGTCCACCAGCCTGCCCCAGGAGCCCGTGCCTGGTGTGACCCTGGGATTTGTCCTGCTGAGCTGTGCCCTGTCACACCAGCAGGGACATCTCTGCAGTGAGCTCTAAACACAGAGCTGTGTCCAGGGCATGCCCAAATCATGAGGGCTGCAATAATGGCACCCTCAGCTCTGTTCACAATTAGCTCTCCTGCTTTTCCAGAACAGATGGAGGAGTAAGATTTGTCTCAAAGCACAAATCCTGCAAGAAACCTGACTCCTCTGAAGTCAGGACAAGGTCAGTTATCTACACTGTGTGCCTGCAATATGTTATGGTAATGGCCATAACAAACACAGAAGTGCCTTTTTTGTCTTAGTTCTGGAACCAGATGCATGTAGAAAATGGGAAAATGATGGAACAGAGATTACCAGCTGAGAGCTGTGCACAGTCATAGCCAAAGTCACTAATATTGTTTTATCCACCAGTGGCCTTGCTGAAGTTATTTTTATACACTGAGAGCTCAAATTCAAATCTCACTGCAATGAACTACTGATGGTACCAAAAGAGAATCAAGATTGGTAAGATCAGAAAGGGTTTTTGAAGTACTTGTTCTGCAGGGCAGCTGCTCCCTTTGCAGTGATATTTGAGACTGCAGGGCCATCCAGTGGCCAGGGCTCTCCTGCAGCCCCAGCACTGCCCCAGCAGCCACTGGGCTCCTTTGTGAGCACGAACTGGCCAGAGCTGCCCCTTCCCAGAGCAGCTCGGATTGTCTGTGGGTGTAACTCTACCCGAGAATTCAATCACAGCCTGACAAAGCCTGCCCATTATCAACACCACACCTGCTTCCCCCTCTGCAAGGGTGGCAGTAAGGAGGCCCCAGCAGGCAGACTTGGGCTGATGCTGGCCCTAAGCCATCTGCCTGGAATTGGGCACACATTCTGTGCTTTGATAAAGCCATGCCCTGTGTCAGCACTCAAAAAGCTGCAGTGCAGAGCAGAGCAGAGTTTAGAGTGCTCTGGGACCTTCTGAAGCAGAGACAGCAGGGACAAGTTTCTAAGAGGGCAGTAAAATTGCTATAGTCACCCTGAACTCCTGCCCAGCCACCTTCCCTCCCCTCTCACTGCACAATTAAAGCTGAAGGTTTCTGTTGCACATCTCACTTACCGCCAAAGGCCAGTGGACTCCTTTAAACTTCTCATTAAGCCTGGAGGCGTAGGCAAAAAAAAGAAACAGTGCCAGCAGAAACTCTAGGAGTGGTGCCATCATGAAAGAAGCTGCTAGAGATGCAATATAGCAGATAAAGATGATAAATGACAGCACCTAAAGTAAAGGGAAAACTCCAAGTTATTTGCATGGAACAGCAGAGCCGTAGGCAGCTGAGCAGCTTTGAAGTGTTATTTTCCCTGTGTATTTCTGTCAGGGCTGCTGCTGCTGCTGGCATACCTTCAGCATCCTACTTTTTTTATTTCTCATTGGGCCAAATGATTTTTGTTGTTGAGCACAGAATAAATCTGAAGTAAGGGTGTTTATTTCCACGTGTGTGAAATCGCTGTTCCGGAGCGCTGGGTGGATTTGCACCTCTCCAAGTCAGTAATTTGCTCTGGATTGTAAACAGCTCTGACAACATAATTCTGAAAATAGAGTGGGGTTGCCAAGCAAGCAGAGCTCTAAGCTTTCAACTGTGACAGCTCTCATTTGAAACCCAAATCAGTGCTCAGACAGTCTGAAGTAACTCAGCATGTATAATCTTGGAGTTGAAAGAATAAAGTCTGCTGCTGATGGATAGAAAAGGGCCAAGAATTAATTGTTCTGTGACTTCTGGAAGTGTCTGGTTCCAGTTTTCCAGCGTGGAAGCTGTTTTAGAGAGTAATAGGACAGATAAATCCCATAGATTTCTTTTATCTCCATAATGTTTCCTAACCAGTAAATAATAAAAAATGGCATTTTTTTCCCCACACTCAATTGAGATACCTTTAGCATATGGTTCAAAATAGAAAGTTTCACCACGGGAAAACAACTGAAGAAAATGCATTTTCACCTAAACCAGGCAGTACCAGAGTGCTTTCCTGGACTGTGTTTGTATAAGAGGATGGTGAGGGAGCCATGGAGAAGCTCAAGACCATTTTCAGCTGCTGTACTGGGGGTTGGTCACCTCCAAAAAGAAGGTCCAGTCCTTCCTGTTTCACTGCCTTGCATGGGAACTGGCTGCTGCTTCAATCAAATTAGCCTGAAGTAACAAAAGCAGGCAGGATGCTAATTACACATTATTATGTGCCAGTTGGCACCTGGGCTGCTCTGACCAGCCTTTCCTCCTGGACACAAATCTCTGCCTTCCCAAAGCTCAGGGATGCTTTTGGTCAGCACAGACTGAGCAGTACATTACAAATAGATTTTAACTTCTAATTCCAAATCAGGACACTGACATTCCCACTCACACAGCACTGAAAATAAATGGATTCTTTTCCCCCAGATGCATCTAAAGGCAGATGTAGCTTCCTGCAAAGGTAATCAATGCATTTGCCTCATTAAATTTCAGCTCTGTGGATTTCCTTGTTTGCTGCTACCATAGGTTCTTGGGGACCACCTAAACCTCAGAAAAAAATCATAATTACACTTTACTGATAAGGCTCCTATAATTATTAATTGGTAATTACTCCCATGAGAGGTCATTCAACCCTCAAATACATGTATCAAAAAAACCCTTTTATGTTTAGGGGACAACTAAGCAGTTCAATCCCCCTGAAATAATTTCTTGGTGTAATTAATTACCAAGCCTTTATTCTCAGCCTGTGTTTTGGGGAAAGCAGTCAGTGCCTGGGCAGGATGCTAACAGCTGGAACAAACTGTTTGCATCCATTGGGACTGGCTGGTGAGGCTAGAGAGGATGTGACATTTTTAGTAAGGGACTATATTTATCTTGCAGGTCTGTGCATTGTTCTTGTTTCTCTGGTTCTAGAAACTGAGCTGGGATAGTTTACAGAGCTCATTTCTGCATGGGCCTGCTAGCTGGCAATGTCTGCCCCTTTGTTCATGTCTACCCCATTCTGAGGTGTTTACTGCTCACAAAGCCTCTCTGCAGGTCTTTCTTATTTTCATAAAGTGGAGGGAGTTCATTCCTTGTATCTCATCCTCAGTGTAGTATTTTCTTCCTATGAGCTAAAAGGGGTAAGAACTCTTTAAAGGGAAGTGGATTTATCAGAGCTTGACAACTCCTAAGAGGAGAGAGAACTTCCTTCTTCCCATCACAGCACCTATTCCCTTCCCACCCCAAAGAACAAACTGCACTTGCTTTGTGCATCTGCTTCACTTGCATTTCTGGAACACAATTTAGACACAGTTCTATGTCTTTTTGGAATAAAAAGAAATCACCATCTATACATGACATTTTCTTTTTGTTCTGGTGTTGAAAAAATATCTTCCTTTTTGTGGCTAAAGCAGGTGTGTGATGGCTGAGCTGCAGAGGTGATGGGTTCAGGGCAGGTCCCACTGACCACAGCCCTTCCAGTGGCAGATCTTAGACTTGAACTAAACCTAGGGATCTCTGAAGAGAGGATTAAATGCAGTGTTAAATAACCCATCCTGCTGGAGCAGTAAGGGAGGCAGAGAGGCAAACTGCAGATCTGTAAGGTGATGCTGCACAGCAGAGATGCCTTTGATCTCCATTCTCTTTGCCTCAGTAACTCCTGGGCTCTGACTGCTTTTGCACTGAGAAAAAAGCTTTCCTGACGAGGTGTAAAGTGAAAGGAAGAGCCTCTGTGGTCTGTTCTTATCAGCTTTATGGCAATTTGTGCCAGGGAAAGCTCCTGCCATCTCCTTTCAGCCCTGGGCAGGTGTGAGGATCAGACTCAGGGTGAAAGAGGAGCAGGAACACACCAAGGAGCCCCTGATCCCAGGGGCTGGGGTGCCAGGGGATCCCTGCTTCTGTGCCAGGGAGGCTGCTGAAGGGTCACATCAGTCTGAGCATTTCAGCTTTCTAAATGGTCTGACCCAGAGAAGCTGGGGAAATTTTAGTTGTTTATTTTAAAATGTGGTTCCCAGGCCAGTCACTTGTTCAAAGCAAGCCCTGCATGGGTGGTAGATGACAGCAGTGTCCTGCTGCCTGCTCCTCAGCCCTGAAGGCCAGGCACTGCATTCCCACCTTCCCACCCTCAGTGCTGGGACTCACTCCAGCCTGTCCTGCTCTCCACCTGGCAGCATCCCTTTGTGGGGAGAACTGCACCTCCAGGCACGCTGAAAAAAAAAAGGCACCTTTGATTCACAAGAACCCATTGATTTCAGTAGATTACTGATGGTATTAGTAAAGGGGAAAGACTCTGAAGACTGGAAATTGGTCTGCAGTTAAACATCATTCCTCATTCTGGAGGCACTCAAGATTTTATGTGAAATAAATGTCTAAAAAAGAACAGAGCAGATTTTGAGAATGAAGATTTGAAAGATGGTATTTTTAGATGCCTTCACTGGGGGAAGGCTGGAAAGCACAGGAAGGGGAGGGAGGCAGATCTTGGAAAGAGCCAGAGGATCAGGAGGAAGGAGGTGCCTGAGGTCTGTCAGTGATGACCATGGCACTGCACCTTGGTACTGCACCTTGCTCTTTGGTTTTTGTCTTTTCTGTCTCCTGTCACTGCCCTGACGTGGATTTCAATGCCAAACTTCCCTGGTAGCTTGGGAACAGCCCTGTGTAATACAAGAGCCCACAAATTGTAGGGTTTTGGTGATGTTTCTCATTTCCTCTTCTGACAGCTGGAATGCACAGCTGTGGACTCCTGGAGCAATACTGGATATTACCTATAACTGTCTTTTCTCAATTACAGAAGTCAGCAGGTGCCTTTTCTGGCCATTTAAGTGCACTGCTACTAACTGAAGCATTTGATGTTATCTCAAAATTTTAAAAATACACCTCCCCTCCCACAATACAAACACTGCAGTGCCAGTCTGCACTCAGAAATAATGACACCTACCTACATACTTATCCAGACTTCAAGTCTTCGTGAAAAACATCTTGCAAACTGAAAGGTGCTCTAAAAACTCAACAGCACCTTTCAGAATATACCCTGACCCCTCCCAGGACTGTCAAATGTTCCATTGCACATCACATTTGTGCACCTCTGCACCTCTTTTCCTGGAGCTGTGTGTTTCAGGGTCACTTCTGAGAAAGGTCAAGCAATGGACCTTGATTTTTGTTAGAGCTTTGTATCTGTGCTTAAAAAAAAAAAAAAAAGGCAGCTAGAGAGGAAGTCTCTGAGTCTCCATGCCATTGCAAGTTCATTGCTAGCACTTTCAGAAAGCACTGCAGCTTCTGGGAGGGAAAAAAAGCAGCAATGTTTTATCAGTTTTGTCAATTTGTATTTACACAGCTTTTTTCTCTTCCCCTCTCTTGGGGTTGCACCCTGAGCACTGAGAGCAGCTGAGTCTGAGCCCTTCCTGAGGCACTGCTGCTGACAGGCTGGTGTGACTGCTGCCAGCTTCACAGGGCAGGAACATCTGCATGCAGTGAAGGAAGCTCTAATGCAGCAGAGAGCAGGACAGGAACCTTTCACAGCTTGGCAAAAAAATAATAAAAAATCCTGGCAAAAAAAGCAGCCTGATTGTTCACTAAGCACCTTTTATGTACACTCCCATTCTCACAAAACCCTTCTTGGGTATTGTGTTTCAGAAAGTAACTTTCCCATTGAATCCCATGCAATTATTACTTAATATTGTGTTCTTAGGGTGGCCAGGCATTACAAAGTTACACTTTACTGCACAACCAGCTTGCAGTTCAAGGCCTAAAAAACAATGCTGACAGTGGTGAGAGAGCACAGTGTCCCTGAAGGGAGGGAGGCCTGAGCAGAGCTGAGGTCATGGAAGCTCCAGAGGCACTTGGAGGAGGGAGAACAGACCTGCTGGAACCCACTGGGAATATGGGGATGCTGGGAGGCACCACTGCCCAGCTCCTCATCTCCTGCTCATCTCCTGCTCCCATCTCCTGCTCATCTCCTGCTCCCATCTCCTGCTCATCTCCTGCTCCCATCTCCTGCCCCTCATCTCCTGCTCCTCATCTCCTGCCCCTCATATCCTGCTCCCACCTCCTGCTCATCTCCTGCTCCTCATCTCCTGCTCCCATCTCCTGCCCCTCATCTCCTGCTCATCTCCTGCTCATCTCCTGCTCATCTCCTGCTCCCATCTCCTGCTCCTCATCTCCTGCCCCTCATCTCCTGCCCCTCATCTCCTGCTCCCATCTCCTGCTCCCATCTCCTGCCCCTCATCTCCTGCTCATCTCCTGCCCCTCATCTCCTGCTCATCTCCTGCTCATCTCCTGCTCCTCATCTCCTGCCCCTCATCTCCTGCTCCCACCTCCTGCCCCTCATCTCCTGCTCCCATCTCCTGCTCCTCATCTCCTGCCCCTCATCTCCTGCTCCAATCTCCTGCTCCCATCTCCTGCTCCCACCTCCTGCCCCTCATCTCCTGCTCCCATCTCCTGCTCCCATCTCCTGCCCCTCATCTCCTGCTCATCTCCTGCTCCCATCTCCTCCCCTCATCTCCTGCTCCCATCTCCTGCTCCCATCTCCTGCTCCCACCTCAATCCCCAGGAAAGAACAGCTTTGCCTAAGGCTTTATGAGTGGGCAGCAGTGTCACCTTCTGGGCAAGAGTGCGTTTTGTTCTTGTATTCTTGTCAGACAGACAAAGTGCATCACTCAATGGTCTCTGCTGTTCAGTTACTTCTCTGCTGCACTTGTTGAGGAGGTGAAATTCCTGCTTCCTCCAGAACTGGCTGCAGGAGAGGCCTGGCCACAGACCCTGAGAAGGGCACAGGGGCCTCTTCCAAGGAGAGTTTACACCGAGCATCTGGAGTTTCAGTTATGAAGGTCAGGTCAGAGGAGACTGAAAAGACAGAGAAAGACAGGAGAAGAGGAGACAAACAGGCACAATGATTTCTACATCCTTTTATGTCACCACAAAGGTGGCACAATTTTACTTATTCTCACTGCATTTTTATAGAAACGAAAGAAAATGCAGTGCCACTGCATGCTGGCTTCAGGAGACTGAGGAGGTGCCAATAAAGCAGCCACAAGGGCTCGAGTGGAACAGGCAGGTGAGCAGCAGAACCCACAGCTGGGATCCTGCCCAGACAAGCTCTGGGGCCAGTGTGAGAGTGGCTGTTAAATGGCTCCAACACAGGACACAGGCAGCTGAAAACTCATCTCTTGAAGGGTGGAAAAGAGTGAGGATGAGATGCTGACCTTCAGCACAGCAACTTGAGTGGTTAGGAAAAATCAGTAGCTTAAGAAGAGTGTTAAAATGTGTGGAAGAAACATTGGCATGGAAAAGGGGAGAGTAGAAAGGAAAAAGGAGTAACCTGTAAGATTAAAAATGGTGGTTAGAAAATGGAGGGAGCAAGGCAGTGAAAATAAACAGGATTATGAAAGATAGTGAAGCTTATGAATGTATTTGATGCTACTGCTTCTTTGTCTTTACAGATGTCCCAGGTGGAATAAAAAATTAATCAGGCAGGTTAGGGGAGGTGGACTGGATGTTCCCCAGAGGCCCCATACAACCCCAACTATTCTGTGATCCTGTAGAGATCAAAAGGAACAGGGGATAGGGGGAGGATATCTTTCTTATCTGAATAAAATTTGAGGTAATTAAGCCTCTACCTATTATCAGCTCCATCCCAGCCTGGCCTGCTCTAGATGCCCAGTTTGCACGGGTACTGCACCAGAGCAAATCACACCTGGACATCCAGAAGATCCTCTGTGTGGAAATGTTATTTTCAAAAACGGCTTGAGAGCTGCAGAAATAAAGTGCATTTCTGGGGAACTGCCAAGATGCTGAATAATGTGACATTTGTAACAGTAATGAGCACCCCACTTTGCTTCTGAACAAAAAGCACTGTTCAAAAAGTGCATCCATGAATATTATTTCCATACATTTATGCAGAACCCAACCCCACCCCACATTAGCACTGTGTCAGAGGAAAAATTAAACATTCAAGACGAGAAATACAAAGCTAAAGATGAAACACAGATTTAAATCACGATAGATTTAACTTGGACTCATCTTCAATTATTTGGCACTGCATTTCTCTAATTGTGTACAGGCTGCATTTACTCTGGGGCCTGTGCTGTCTTCAAGGGTTTCTTCTGGCAAAGCTGAGACAACTGCAGAGAAACTACTGCTGCCTCCTGTGTGCCAGGAAACCACGTCCTGAGCACGTGGGCTTGGCCTGCAAGGAGCACAGGGACAGCTCTCTGCAGATGGGATTTCAGAGCTGCTCCCAGCCAGCCAAGCCCTCGGGAAGCCCCGAGTGGCCTGACAAAGGATAAACCCCTGTTTGGTCAAGACAGAGCAGTTTTTATTACTCCAAGGAGGCATCGTCAGTGCTTCTCTATGACAACAAAAGGGTGAGTCTGATCCCATGACCAGAACAGTACTCCTCCAATATGTCATCATTCTGAGATGTTAAAAAGCCAGGCTGCCTGAAAGCCATCATTTAGTGGCTGTAAGCTTGTAAAGGAAATTCCAGTGTGTGTTATAGGATGTAACAAAAATACATGCCAAAGGAGCCAGGTTAGCGGGGCTCTGGTATCTTCTAAATGTGTGGTTTTGTAAACTCCACATGTTGTGTGAGTGATGGGGTAGCTGGCATTTTTTTGGTGGAGCTGATAAAGCCCATGGCTGGCTGCTACCCAGCCCGAGGCTTTCTCCACCCCTGAAGCCATCCTGACCTGCTGAGTGGATGCTTTTCCTCTCAGAGCCAGCCTCACATCTGGCTGTTCCTGTCTCTCTGCCACAGGGCAGTGCCCACAGCCTCACAAGCCCTCAGAGCTGGTCCCCACCAGCTGGTCACAGACAATCCTGCCTCCTTCGGTCTGCTCCTTATCTTTCTTTTGCTGGAATATCCTGGTTTCCTTCCCTGAACCAGAACAGTGGATAGCCAGAGACACCTTGCACATCTGAACAGTGCTCCATGGACCTGACTGCCATTTGGGCTGTCCTGATATTTGACTATCTGCTGCCAAAACTCCAGCAAACTTAGTGTTTGAATTTATCATTATTTCTAGCAAAAACGATGTTGAACATCTAATTTCAATCAACGAGGTTCCTATTCAGAAGCTAAATTTTGGTGTGAAATACCCACTCCCCATGGGGTGAGCAATCTCCTTCCCTATCACATGGGTACTGTTTCAGCTGTCAGGTTTAAGCCTTTACCTGTAAAATTCCAGAAAGTCTCACACCACAGTCACTGCCCTGGTCCTGCTGCCACACTGTGCTGATCCAGGCCAGGTGTCCCTGGCCCTGTGCCCACCTGGGCTGGTGCCTGTCCCTGTGGGCAGCTCTCCAGCCCAAGCCCAAGTCCCTCTGAGGGTCAGTGACAAACGTGCCCCTGGAGGGCTGGGGACAGTGGCTGAGTGACCGTGGTGTACAGCCTGATGGCACACATCATAAATTCAGGAGTAAAGTCTTTCCTGACACACTCAGGACAGGCTGCCCCCCAACCTGGCACCAGCCGATAATACAAACCGCAGCCCCAGTGGTTACTGGATTACACCACAAAGAGCTTAAAACAAAATCAAAGCGCTTTTTTACCGGAAAGGGGTCCCAATAGTGAAACACATTTAATGCTCTGGAAGTCTAACGCGACAAGTTCTGGTCTCTAACGTGCTCTGCCTGAATTAGGCTAAATCCATTATGCTCTGAAACAGCCCTGCAGTTCCTCCATTGGGGTACGGCTTTCCCCATTTTCTCCTTGGTTGTTGCCTCTCTCTCCCCTCGGTTGTTTTCCCTGTTTCCCCTCAGCTCTTGCCTCCCGTCTGCCCTCGGTTGCGTTCTCCCATTTTTCCTCTCAGTTGTTGCCCCCCGTCTCCCCTCAGTTGTGTTCTCCCATTTTGCCCCTCAGTTGTTGCCCCCCGCCTCCTCTCGGTTGCTGTTCCCCATTTTTCCCCTCAGTTGTGGACCCCGTCTCCCCCTGGTTGCTCTTCCCCATTTTCCCCTTCGGCTGCTGTTCCCATTTTCCCCTCAGTTGCTGGCCCCGTCTCCCCTCGGTTGTTTTCCCCCAGTTTTCTCCTCAGCCGCCGCCCCCTCTCCCTCAGCCGCACAGGGAGCGGCCCGGGACGGCTCGGTCCGGCGGAGCCCGCTCGGGTCCCGGCTGCCCCGGGGGCGGCTCCCGCAGCTCCCCAGCCCCGGTGTCCCGTCCTTACCGACTCTGCGAGCAGCAGCTGCCCCTTGCGGGAGCGCAGGAACTCCCGGGGGGGGAGCAGCGAGCTCAGCCCGGGCGGCGGTGCGGTCCCCTCGGACTCGGGGTCCTCCATGGCCGCGGCGCGGGCGGGGCGGGCGCGGGCTGGGGCCGGGCTCGGCTCTGGCTGAGCTCGAGCCGGGCTCGGGCTGGGCGCGGGCTCAGGCTCGGGGTAGGGGGTTGGCCGTGGAATTTTTTTTTTAATTTTTTTTTTTCTCTCTGAAGGAGGGAAGCGGAAATCGTGACACTGCGGAAACGTGAAAAAAAAGTTTCAGCATCCCCAGCTGTGGGGGGCGGCCCCAGCGCCCGCCCCCAGCCCCGGGACAATGGAGCTGGGCTGCGGGACCCAGAGCAGCGAGCCGGGCGGGCTCGGGTCCCGCCACCCCGAACGCACGGCACCGCTGGAGATCACAGCCCAAACCCCGCTCAGGGCTGAAATCTCGGGATACAAATGCCTCGGCGAACGCTTTAACATGAAATCTGCATGGCAGAAGAAAATCTTTCCAAAGAATGGTTACTGGGTCATTACATTTTTACTTTACTTTAAAAGGTACATTTACTCTAATGTACTTTTTTACACTTAGTAAATAAATAAGATTAAATAATGCACTTAAGCCCGTTTGTATTTTCTTTTTATTAGAGAAAGAAGACAACCATAAAAACAATTTTCATACAGGTAAAAACATAATTAAGTTTAGAAAAACACGACAATTTTCTCCAAAGCTTTAACTGGTGAAATTGCAATGCTGAAACTGCATTTGGAAAAGTACAAAACCTTATGAATGATATTTGCAGAAACATCAGTGCACAGGAAATTCAAAAGTGAGCACATGAAAACACAAACTCTTTTAAAGAGAGTGGGAAAACAGAATGGAGAACTCATTCTTTCACTAACATGTGATTCTTATTTGGGAGGAGCACTCCTTCCTCTTCCTCTATCAAGTCTAATCTTCTTGCAAAGAAGAACCGCGTCGACAATGCAGAGAACAAGCAATATAAGACCCAAAACCTATAAGAATTACCATAAAATTAGTTCCCCCACTCAATCTCGAACTTTTACTGTAGTGACTCATCAGTAAACATATACTTGTTTCTGGCCTTGAAAACGTGTGTGATTTGAGATACTGATAAATTAAATAACACCCACATTTACATCCCATCAGGCTTTCAAAGAGCTGTCTGCAGCCTGCTCTGTTTGATGTTTGTGTCAGGCCTTGGAGGTAGTGTGGTGCTCTCCCTCAAAGCTAAGCTAATGCTGCACTATGCCAGACAATACTTTCATCCTAAATGAAAGCCCTTCTGTCTCCTTAAGGGCTGCTTAATTAATGGGACTGGCCCTGAGAAAAGTCAAGGGAAAGTCAGTATTCCTAGAAACAAGCCCAGCAGAAAAATGTTCTTCTCCTCTGAAGCTTTGAATGGGAAACATATTCCAAATTGAAGAAAATGTACTAAATTATTTACAAAATAAACCACCACAGGAAGGTAACCGGAAAAATGTGTTAGCAGAAAAGCCACTGAGATAACTCACTCAGCTCCTGCCCTCCAGCCCCATCCCACGTGCACGCTGGGGTTATTAATGCAAGCACTGCATTACCTGATCAGGGGAGTTATTTTCAGGAGAGCTCTTGGGAGGGCACAGCTCCAGGCACTCTGTGCCTCAGGAGAACAGGCTGGGCGTGATTCTGTCCCTCCCAGCACTGAAGATGTCACAGGTTCTACCCAAACCTGTGTTCCCAGCCACCTGCTCAGTCTCCTGCTCCCACCTTTCATTTCTGTGGACTTCACAAGTGAGAATATAAATTCTACTCCAGCACAGTCACTCTATCAGAAAGTCTCCTTTTTGCTTAGGATGCCACTGCCAGTGAAACCATCAGCTTTCCCCCTCACCACCTCCTAAGCTGAGTTTGAAAGAACTCTGTGGCAGCTTTTAGGTTTCTTTTGGTTGCTTGTCACATTTCAGCTTATCTTGTACTTCTGGAGACTTTCAAAACTGAAGGGCTTTCTTTCTCTCCTTATTGTTTACTAAGGTTAATTACATTAATTGACATTTGAATTAAAAATACCAGTTACTCAAACTATTAAACTGATTTCATCTTAAGAACACAAAATTCTTACAATCATAATATGAACAAAACCCATTTTTAACTGACATAATCCCTCAGTTTGTGTCAGAAAAAACAACATACATGCCAGGAGGGAGGTACCAGTGTGTCTGTTAAAAAAGTTTAAACTCTTTTTAGGACAGTTGGCATTTTTTCTCAAGTAGTAACCCAACTGGGTAGTCCTAAAAGAGCTAGGGATTCTGCCACCCAGGATTTCAAGCTATGGTAGCAAATGTAGGTTACTTAAAAACTCTAGAAGTTTCAGTACTTCTCTGCAGTAATTCTTAAGTCTTGTAACATCTTTAGATTAATAGTGATGTGAGGATTATTTTCTTTTAATGAGACACACTGGATGTAACTTGTTTGCTACTGCTGAGTGTTCTTCCAAGACAATTGTTTGCATGGTCCTACCACAATGTAAGTGTACTAAGAGGTTCAAATCACTGCACTCTAAGAACTGAAATTCATTAACAATGCTCCTACTTACTCCTCCAGCCAATGTCCCCTTGTTGGTCTTGATTATTATTGCAAACAAGGCCACAACGAGGAGGAACAACGCTGCAATCACCGAGTTGAAAATATCCTGAAACAGCCAGTGGAAGCAAAATATTTATTCTGAAATACAGGCCTGAAGGAGAGTGTGGAGAGCTCGCAGCACAGAAGGGATGGTTGAAAGCAGCTGGACTGCCATGAAGACAGAGTTACAGCAATATCTGTGTGAGAGGACACTGACACCCAGTGGTTTGATCACAAAAAGAGTGTTTGGAGTAGAAGTTCCTTGTTTTACCTTTCTTCTGTTGTTTTTGCATCAAATTTTTGCAACTAGGCTACATCTGAGAGACTGAAGCAGCAAATACACGTACAAAAGGGAGGTAAGAGGAGACCTTGTTAGCATTTGAGTGAAAGTGTGTGACTAATTTGTGATGTGAAGGTGTGACAGCACGAAGCAAACAGTGCCTGTGCCAGGAGGGGCTGTTATCGGATCCAGCAGTGTCCAGAATGGATGGAACAGAACACTCTGTTAGGAGAACCTGCTTCAGCCTCCACAGCACACTGGGGCTTGCCTTACCTGGACAGAAACAATCACTGAGCTGCCGAGCACGTCCCTTGGGACAGGTGATCCCTCCAGGTCACAGCCCTGCTGGTGCTCACAGCCATTGGCCACAACAGCCAGGGGACAGCAGGACCCACAGCCAGGGGACACTGGGGACAGCCATGCCCACAGCCAGGGGACACTGGGGACAGCCATGCCCACAGCCAGGGGACATTGGGGACAGCCATAGCCAGAGCCAGGGGACACTGGGGACAGCCATAGCCACAGCCAGGGGACAGCAGGACCCACAGCCAGGGGACTCTGGGGACAGCTATAGCCACAGCCAAGGGACATTGGGGACAGCCACAGCCACAGCCAAGGGACATTGGAGACAACAGGACCCACAGCCAGGGGACTCTGGGGACAGTGGGGGACAGTAGAACCCACAGCTATGGGACATTGGTACCCACAGCCAGGGGACAGCCATACCCACAGCCAGGGGACACTGGGGACAGCCATACCCACAGCCAGGGGACAGTAGAACCCACAGCCATGAGACATCGGTACTCACGGCCAGGGGACATCGGTACCCAGCGTCCATCAATACTCACGGCCGGGCACACGGGTACTCACACCCCACGGCCATCAGTACTCACACCCCACAGGTACTCACACCCCACAGGTACTCACAGCCATCAGTACTCACACCCCACAGGTACTCACACCCCACAGGTACTCACAGCCCACGGGTACTCACAGCCCACGGGTACTCACAGCCCACGGGTACTCACAGCCCACGGGTACTCACAGCCAGCGGCCAGAGGAGGAAGCGCATCCGCGCGTCGACCCTGAGCAGGTAGAGCAGCAGGAACAGCAGGGTGATCACCATCTCCATGCCGGCCAGCGCCGTGTAGGCCCCGTGCGCGCCCGAGACCGCGAAGCAGATGAAGGCGGCCAGCGCCACCAGCTGCGGGACAGGAGGGGACGGAGGTCAGCGCCGGCCCGTGTCTCGGGCCTTGCCCGCCGGCGCCGGGCCGCCCCTGGCCGTACCGTGCGGGAGATCTTCAGCGCGCCCCGCGGCGTGCGGGGAAAGGCCCGGTCCACCAGCGTCCGCCCTGTGGCGGGCGGGCGGCGCGCCGCGGCACCGGGACTCCGGGACGGCGGCAGCCGGGGAGATCCCGGCGCCGATCCCGCAGGTGATGCCGGGGCCATCGCCGGCGCTGGAGCGGCCCCGCCTCAGAGCGCCGGGGCGGAGGAAGTGATGGCTCGGCGGCGGAAGGGCCGGGGCGGGCCGGAGCTAGGCCGGTGCGGCGCGGGCCGGGCGGCAGCGGGGATGGGCAATGTGGCGGCGGGGCGCGGCCTGGGCGTGGGGCCGGCGGGGCGCGGGCACTGCCGTCCCCGGCCCCTCGGCGGGCGGGCCCCGCGCCGCTGCCCACCGTAAGTGCGGGGCGGAACCGCAGCACGGGCTGGGCCGGGCGGCCGCCCCTGGGCCCGGCTGCGGCTCCGTGCGAGCCCTCGGGATGCGCTGGAGCCGCTCCGGGGGAGCGGGGTCAGAGCCGGGAGCGGGGTCAGACCCGGGAGCGGCTCCGGGGGAGCGGGAACAGGAGCGGGGTCAGAGCCGGGAGCGGCTCCGGGGTAGCGGGAAAGGGGTCGGACTGGAGCGCCCAGCCCGTCCCTGCCCTCCTGCCGTGCTTGCCTGGGTGAAGGGTCTGTAAGCTCAGCTGGGCTGGGACAGGTTTTTACCGCTGTTTTGAGGTGTAAGGTGCTTGTTTGGGAGCTGCTCTGTAATCCTGTGAGGCCAGTGGGTGCTGCTCCAGCTGGTTTTTCCAAGACTTTTTATTCCAGCTTATTTTTCCCCTGTGCGGACCCACTGAGGAGCAGCAGATGCAGCCAAACCCTGGTGAGAGTGTGAGCACTCCCCATCGGACTCTTGGGAGTGTCAGGGACAGTGCAGAACTTTAGCTAAATCTGTGTCAGTCGGTGCCACAATGTCTCTGTTACATGACCCAATAATTAGTTACCTAAAACTGGGCTGGAGTCTCATATTAAGAGACTCAGTATAACTAAGTTATGGAAATTGCTTTGATTTAACTGTTGTTAAATAAACTGTTGTTTATTTCCATTCTAGATAAGCATCTGATAAAAAAAGATCCTAGGAAGAGAATTGTAAGTATTTGCATTTTATTCAGAAAACAAAGTGAAAAGTGCAGCCTCTTTCAGTGTAATTCCATTGTAATTTGAGTGTGTGTGTAAAGGCAGCCGTAGGCCATAGCTGTGTCACTGTGTGGTGATGTGTCTGTCACTGGCTCATACTCTGTGCAAAGCTATGCTGGTCTAGTTCTGAAAATTGTAGTGAAATTATGGGAGATCTGTGCAAAAACTGTGAGGGCTTGTGTCAGGACAGGTGGCAGTGTGGGTTCACTCCTGCATGTGCAGCCTTGCCATTGCTTATATAACCCCCTGGGCTATAAATTATTTTAAGACAGTTGAAAAAAAATTCTCTGAGTTTATTTTAGCTGTTTAGGTCTCTGAAAATAAAAACGTGATCCCTGTTAAGGTTTAAGCTGTCTATATAATGGATGCTGAGGTTATTACAACAGCTGGCACTTATTTGAGTTGGGAGTCAGGCTCTGAGGTGGGTTATGGCAGAGTGGGAGCAGCAGGTCTGGAATCTCTGGGGTCCTGGGAAGGGAAGAAAGCTGGGAGCAGGACAGGGCTGGCTGTGGGCGATGCAGGGAGGGAAAAAGTGATGTTCTGGGGGAGTCACAGCATCCAGAGGGATCCCATGGAGCAATCTGTTCCCAGCATGGCGTGCTGGAATGGAAGGGGGCATTTCTGACGCACTGTCGCTGCTCTGCCACAGCGTGGGGCTCAGAGTCTCTCTGCTTCTCACCAGATCTGTATCGAGGGCAACATTGCCAGTGGAAAAACAACATGCCTGGATTATTTTGCACAGACTACCAGCATTGAGGTACTGGATGCACATTTCTTTGTCCCTATTCCCTCACTGAGCTTGTCTTGGATCCAGTGTGTCCTTGTGTGTGAGGAGGGAGCAGCAGGGGCTGGGCCAGGGGCTTGCTGGGGCACCACCCCAACTTTTGACACTCAAATTGCAGCAGAGAAATGTAGATCACATGTGGTATGTACTGGATGCCAAAATACCAGAAAAAAACTGTGAATCAGTGTTTGTGCCTTTATAAAGTGACAGCAACCCACAGAGCATGGGCATGTTTGGACTTGCCTGTTTGCCCTTTCATGTCACTGAAATCTTAGATGGGTCTGGTGAAAGCAAAGTAAAGAATTATTATGTGAAAATACCTTGTAACAGAGATCCCAGTGAATAGATGGCTTTTTTTAATAAAAGGAAAATCTGTTAGCGCTGTTTCAGGAGATTTCTTAGACTGACCTGGTATTTGATTTCATGTTGCTTAGAACCAGGTTAGGGGAAGGGCAGGCTTGTTGCATTTTAAACAAAACCAAGGTCAAACCTTAGTGAACAATTGTTCTTGTACAACAGATACTAATGCTTTCCCCAACAGACCTGGCAACACATTTGGCAATAAGTTTGAGTCCTCATAGAAATGCTGCGTTGCCAGATGTTATTTGGTAATTTAACAGGAATTGTCCTTATGAAGTAATTAACTATTAATCCAAAGGATAACAGACTTTAATTTGCATACAGTGCAGCATTTTAAAGTAGCTACTTAAGCTCCTAGGCTGATGTAATTCTCTTCGGTCTGTCTCTACAGTATTATTGTAGATTTAGACCCTGTTTGAACCAGGCAGGTCTCTTGTGATTTTACCTATTCAGGGTAGAAGATTTTCTGATTCATTTTGTAAAAGATTTGAATACATTTTGTTTGTTGGAACACAAAAATAAAATGAAAACGAATGTGGCAGCAGTCTGATCCTCTTCCTTTGCTGACAAGTGTTACTTTCTGAGAAGTTAATTTGTGAGGGGATGGACTTGCCATTGAAATGCTAAGCACTCTGCTAAGCTGCTCTTTCCTTTATGTGGTGCTGATTTTGACTAAAAAAAAATTTCTCTCCAGGCTTAGGAGGTGTTTAAAAATGCTGAGAAGACGTTGGGTATTGACATGTCTCTATTTTTAGCAGTGTTCATTGTTACCTTTTGTGTTACACAATTCAGTGCTGGTTTTTTGTCATGAGCTTTCCAATACAAGTCCTGAATGCTCTGATTTACTGCACAAGTATTCCTGAAGAGTAGTTGGTCACTTGTAGGGCCACATTAAGTATTTTGAATCTAAGATGTATTTAACATGGAGTAATTCTTTTAAACCAGGTTTTGAAGGAGCCCTTGACCAAGTGGAGGAATGTTCGAGGTCATAATATCCTGGTAAGTGGCAGAAATGATTCCTGCATACAGTGGCTGCTCTTTTAGCAAGACTTGTGTGATGGCTTTTTATCAGCCAGCAAAACTGCTACAAAAGGTGTGATCCAAATCTCACACAGCAAAAACTAAAGCTCCACAAAGCAAAAGAGCTTCTGCTGTGGTTGAGACATGCATGCAATAGAAACTCTGCATATAAAATGTGATTTTGGCAAGGACTGGGTGTCCAGTGGGGTGAGTTAAAGCAGTTCCCAGGAAGGTCAGCCCTGAGTGTGGCAGTTGTTTCTAAATGTGCTTTTCTGTTGTGCCTGTTTCAAAGAAGGGAAGGAGGTGAGGTGAGGGGTGGATCTGTCAGTTAATGTTGTTTGACTGGAGATCTGTGAGCAGTTCTGGAGCCCCCAACACAAGGAGGACATGGAACTGCTGGGCAGAGTCCAGAGGAGGCCATGGAGGGGCTGAGGGGGCTGGAGCAGCTCCCCTGTGGAGCCAGGCTGGGAGAGCTGGGGCTGCTCAGCCTGGACAGGAGAAGGTTGTGTGGAGAGCTCACAGCTCCCTCCAGGCTCTGAGGGGAGCCCAGAGAGGGACAGTTCCTCAGGAACTGCAGGGACAGGAGCCAGGGAATGGCTGCCAGTGCCAGAGGGCAGGGCTGGATGGGATCTTGGCAATGAGGAATTGTTCCCTGGCAGGGTGGGCAGGCCCTGGCACAGGGTGCCCAGAGCAGCTGGGGCTGCCCCTGGATCCCTGGCAGTGCCCAAGGCCAGGCTGGGCACTGGGGCTGGAGCAGCCTGGGACAGTGGGAGGTGTCCCTGCCATGGCAGGGTGGCAATGGGTGAGATTTAAGGTTCATTCCAACTCAACCCTGCATGAATCTGTGATCCTGTGGCTGCTGCAGGTAAGGAAAGTTCAGCCCCGTGAGGAGTTGAGGGCTTCCATTGTCCTTAGGGTGGCTGAGGCTTCTTGGAGCTGCTCCCCCCGGCTGTCCCTGGCTCCCAGCTGCACACTGGCCTTGCTGGGCTGGTCCCTGCTGTGAGCCCTGTGCTGGCCCCTCTGCAGGAACCCCAGGGTGGCTGAGGCAGGGTCTGTGCTCTGCAGTCTGCACTGTGGACACAGCCCAAGTTAAATACCATCAGTGTTAGCACAGGCCCTCTGGAACAGTACATTGTCCCTCCTAGGAGTTGCTGATGCCTTTCTGATTGTTAGTAAAGGGCTGGGGCATGTGTTGCATGACAGCACAGCAGCCTTGGAGCAGTGGGAAAGTCTGATCTTGGCAGGGAGCAAAGCAGAAGGTGAGAGCTGTGGGCTGAAGCTTTGCTGCTGTATTAAAACTTGTCACCTCAGCCAAAAGACACTGAATGATGTTTTATTTTGAGTGAGATCCTTTTCTCTGCTGTGCAGGATAGATGGTTGCTTTAAGTTCTATGTGAGTGTGGAATTGCAGCAATCAGAAAGTGGAACAGCTGCCTGAGAGCTGCTGTGAGGATGTGTCCTGTGTTGAAGGACACCTTTGCTGAGGCCCAGACCATATTTAGAGCCTTGTATGATGTCTGGGTGCACTGAGGGTCTGTCAGGGCACAAAAATGGTGTAGTAGGTGGGTTTTTCCATTAGTTGGTTCTGACTGTTCTATGTGCAGAGTAACTAATTCCTGCTGAGATCAGCCAGCCTCCCACTCAGTGTCTGTGGGGACAGGGCTGTAATTCTGCATCTCCATTGTGGAGAGCAAATTATCACTTCATTTTGGTCAAACCTGATGTCAGCTGTTTTAGCACTTTTCTTAGAGCCATGCTGTTGTAGGGAAAAGTTTCCTAAATACCCAACTTCCTGTTGTGCTGTTTGTCCTAACAAATGTCCATCTGTCCTGCTTCCCTCTCTGACCCCAGGGCTTAATGTACCAGGATGCATCAAGGTGGGGGATAACTCTGCAGACCTATGTCCAGCTGACCATGCTGGAGCAGCACACCAGGCCCATGGTAAGGAAACTTCTTTTCATTTTATGAGTAATTAGATGTGGTTATGAGTGCTAAATCCCTTTAACATTGTATTCAAGAGCTGGGATGCTGTGTGCATCCATTCTTTGTTCCTGCAGCGAGCAGGAATTTCTGAGGTGCACATTGATATGCTCTGGGGCAAAACCTCTGCCTGCTCACAGCTTCCCCAAAGTGGTGCTGCTCTTTGGGCACACCCTCCAGGGCTAGGCTTGCACTAATCTCTTCCTCATTTCATGTCAGTGACTTGTCTGGAATTTCATTATCTCAAATCTTTGGCAAACACCAAGTGATCTCTTGTTAGAATTCATAGTACTGCTTCCTGCTGTCTAGTACAAATTTAGCCATTGCTTCTTCTGTTTATGCAAAATACTTCCACTACCATTTTCTATTCCTTTTTCAGGTGGTTGACATTCTTTCTTTCGTGTAATTTTTTTTTATATTAAATTTCACGTCCTACCTTTTTATCAAGATTTCTTCATTCTTTTTTCCTTCAAACACTTTTTGTTACATTCTATGCTATCTTGATGACAACACCTGGTCTTAGATGCCATGCTTCTATTTTACTGATTGTTCTTATGTTCTGTTTTCTGAGTTTGTGTCAGGGCAGACTGTTGGCAGTGCCACATATGAAAGTGGCACATATAATCAGTAGGTTTTTGCAAGAGGTGTTTTTCCAAGACAATAGAAATCCTGTTCTCTTGGAGAAGTTGTTCATTCAAGAATCCCTGAGGATTTCCCTCAGAGCTTTTTTTGTCATTTGAGCCTTGCTGGAGCTGTTTTTGCTTTGTTAATGTGCAGAAACCTGGGTGAGAAGCTGCCCTGCCAGGCCCAGGAGTGTCAGATTCTCCCTGCTCCAACATGAAGTTGGGCCCTGTCAGCTGCAGTCACTTCTTTTAAAAGTCCTGTTTCCTTTCTTGAATGTGTCTGGTGTCAGCTGTGTGCTGTGACCAGCAGTGCCTGGGATGGAGCAGTAGTTCCCATTGTCCTGCAGACCCCAAATGGATTGCTGCTTTTTTTACCCTGAGTTACCTTCCACTGCTCAGCTGAATGCTGAGCACTTGGCTTTGAACTGAATAACAAATCAGAGTAAGATCAGGAGTCCTTGTTTGCTTTGTGGTTCCCACCCTCCTGGTAAGTTTGTTTCTCACAAGATCTGAAAATTGTATTTCATATGTGCCCCAGGAGTGTGAAAAGAAACAAGCATGAACATGTACAGAGTCAGGTTCTGTGTTGCAGATTTCCCCCATAAGGATGATGGAGAGGTCCATTCACAGTGCAAAACACGTTTTTGTGGAAAACCTCTATCGAAGGTATGGCATGTGGTTTTCTGCTTTACTTTCTTGGCTTCGTTATTTTAAATAGACACCTAATCAAATGATAATTCCTTTGGTAGTGTGCATTTAAGGGGCCTGTGAAATGTGCCAGTTCTGTGTGTTTGGGATGGGCTGTGCTGCTGCCCACTCCCTGCAGGGCTCTGGGAAACATTTTCCAGCAGTGCTCCTGAGCATTTAGCACTCATCTATTGAAGTTACTGGCTCTCCAGCTGAATACCCAAATCTTGCTTGAATCAAACACGTGCTGGGCAGGTAAAAAACCACAAAGATAGAAAGAATAAGAGTGTGGGAAGTAGAGAACTGGGCAGTGTTAGCCAGCCTGGCATCCAGGCGTCTCAAGTCCTGGGCTCTTGCTCAGAATCAGGATTGACAGGATCAAAATAGACTGCAAATCTTGGTAGGCTCTGAGTAAAGGAAGAACAATTCTAACAGTTACACCTAACTGCCCTAGGTGGAACTCACCTGTCCCAAACAAAGTGAAATAGTGCAGGAATCGGGGTTTTGTTTGTTTGTTTTGAGTGCTGAATTTCTGACGAGGAGTGTACGTGACAGATGGGGTTTAGTGGGTTTTTCAGTGGCCTTGAGGGCCTGGAACAGTAACAAACCCCAGTTTGTGCCACAAGGTGTCGTCCATGCTGCACGAGCACCTCTCTGCCATGGGAAAACCTTTGGAAGTTATTCATCCCAGTCCACACACAGTGCAGGCAGCCTGGAATATCCTAATTTTTACTTGCTGTTCTTTTTTCATTGTAGACAAAGTGCTTGTTTTCCTAAAGACTTACTTGCTCTGAGGCTAAATCTGTTTGTGGCAATGCTGTGAGTCAATAATAACAATTTTAAGGCCATTTAAGATGTTTTGCCCTTTTTAGATGTTGAAAAAAGGCATTTGCTTTGTTTTGTTACAGCAAGCTAGAAGGGAGCTGATAGAACCAACAGCAAGCCAAAAGAAAATAATGTGTAAAAGGGTTCTAAATAAAAGAAGGAATTTTGTGGCTTTTATATACCCTGTGTCTGTGTGGATCTTGAGCCAGAGTCCTCCCAGGGAAAGCAGAGATGTGCTGTCTGTAGGGCAGGTCAGTGCAGGATTGCCTTGGATGTATTTGTATTTTTGAGTAGGAACAGTGGAGCTTTTTCTTGTTTCCAGCTCCTTTCACCTTCCTATTTCCTCCCTCTATCATGGAGAAAAGCAGCACAATAAGGCTTTGGCTGATGTGGATCCCTGCTGCCCAGAATTGCTGTGATTATCAAGAAGAGCAGCAGAGAGCAGTGCTACCCCATTTCTGGCTGGCAAATCAAGATGGGACATGGCACAAACAGGGATTTTGCTTTTTTTCCAGGGAAATATCTGTGTTACTTGTGCTCACTTTTGCAAGTGATCAAAGCAAGTTGCCAGGGGACTGGTTTAGAAATCTGTGGGATATTTTTTTTCAGTCCTATTTAAAATGGCCAAACTGGTCTGAATCATTCAGCTGGAGAGCACAGGAGCCTCCCAACCCCATCTTCTTAACATTTTTTTTCTATTGCAGAAGTGTTTAGGAAAGAGTATGGAGTATGTGTTATTGTCACCAGTTTTGCAGAGTGGATACTGTAAAATTAGTAATATTTGACACTCAGGAATGTGGTAATAAGTGAAAATTGATACACTAGTAAAAACACAGTATGTGATTCTTAACATGTCCTCAGTAACTCCCTTTTACTTGAGTTGTCTGATACTTTACTCTTGTTGCTGGGATAACTTTGGGACATTTGTCTCCAACATTCTGTGCTGAGTTCAGAGTTAAGCATATTGAGTATTTCACTACTCTTTCCACAAATATTTCTTACAGTGGGAGTGAATTTATTGACACATGGACATTATATTTCTGCTGCCTTTTGCTGTGGCTTCTGTAAGGAATTGTTGGTGCTGCTCAGTAAATCCAGCCCTTCTGGTGGCATGCCCTGGGACAGATTTGATACAGAGAACTGAGCAATAAATACCATTGAGTACTTTAAAAAAAGGAAAAGATTTGGCCTTTCTGTTTTATAAACAATGGTTTATGTGGCCTTCAATTTGCATGGGCTTCTTGTCACAAATGTTGGAGTCAGTGGGGAGGGATGGTGGTCAGGTGAGCAAAATGGGAGTTTTGATCTCTGCATGCTGCTCAGATGTGCTCCTCTTGTGTTTGTTCAGTGGAAAAATGCCAGAGGTGGATTATGCTGTCCTGAGTGAATGGTTTGACTGGATCCAGAACAACACTGATGTTTCAGTTGATTTGATAGGTAACATCTTGATGGGTCTGGAGGGCTGTGTTTGTGGGTGGGTTTTCTTTCTGGGAGAAGAAAATAATTCTTGTTTCTTGGGTCATGAATAATCACATTATTCAGTATAAAAGTGACCACGATCAGGCAGCTTGGGTTAGTGGGTGGTTCATGGGTTGGGTGGTGCCAAAGGGGAGGTCCAGTGGTGGTACCCAAGCCAGGATCCTTCCCTTCTGTAGTTTGTGAAGTGAGTTTCTTATTTGCTTTTAAAGCTGATCCTTGAACATAGCTATTCACATTTTTGTTCCTGCAGTTTATTTGCAGACATCTCCTGAAGTTTGCTATGAGAGGCTAAAGACAAGATGCAGGGAAGAGGAAAAAGTCATTCCTCTGGTAAGGAGTTCCTCTGATACATGTGCTTACAAGGAGCTTTGAAAACAGAACAATTCCAATCTAAATACTAAAATTATATCCTGAGTATATTGCCAGAATGTGGTGCAGCTGTTTCCACTGCAAACTAAACCCTGAATACTGAATTTAGATTTATTTTTAAGACCTGATCTGTCATGCATGCTGACTCTCCCAGGTGTTCTGCTGTAGCTGACTTGAGGTGCAGCATTAATCAACTGGTAATCTTCTCTGGGATGTAAAAGTCAATTATCTTTGTACCATGAAATGGCACAGAAGCACCCAGGTGTGGCCTTGCAGGTGCTGAGGTTTCTGTGGGCACTTTGTCTGCTCCCTCCAGGATGTTTGTGCATGAAAAGTGTCCCTGCAGTGGCTGCAAGGAAGCAGCTCCTTGAAATCTGTGAGCTTGGGAATCTGCTTTAGAGCAAGCTGTGCTGGTGGAGCAGTGATTTCTGTGCCAGTTCTTGTGCCACAAGGCTTCTAAAGGAGCCTGACCAGGCATGAATGCAGCCCTGGCTGGGTGGCTCAGGAGAAGCAATCATCAGTTCAAGATCTGTGCAAAGAGCTAAATCTTGGGCCATGTGAAATGCTGAGAATAAATCCTCCTGTAGTGGATTTGAAGAGCCCTTGTGTTATTTTGCAGCTCTGCTGAAGAAGAGGGGAGCAGTTATGAATGAGGAATGTGAAGTGGTCTCCATGAAGAAAAAAGGCAGTTCATGACAGGCAGGAGAGCTTTTAGAGCAAATTGAGTTATGAGAAAGCGAACTGGGAATTCTAGGGAAATGTACTGACACAGAAAGTGCCTCCCATACATATTCTTTGCAGCCTTGCCCTTTTTGTCCTTACTTTGTTGTAAATTTTTTCTGTAAAATCTTGAAGCACATTTTACCTGTGGGAGAGAATCATGGCTGCTTGATCTTAAAAGGAGCTGAGAGCCCTGTGCTCCTGTAAGCTGTGCCTTTGAGGTCTTCCTGGAGTTAAACTTTGTACTAGAATTAATTTTTCTCAAAAACATTCTGATGCTTTTTAGTTTTTGTTAGTGGAAGATATGTGTTTCAGGCTTTCATATGTATCCCAATGGATAAAGATTGCAATGTGTGTGTCATCCCTGGGCATTTGTATTATTCCAGTGCCTCTTTTCTAGGAATATTTAGAAGCTATTCATGAGCTCTATGAAGAGTGGCTCATTAAACGTGCACTGTTTGAAGTGTCCTGCCCAGTACTTGTGAGTATTATTTTTATTATAACCAATTAGGCATGTGGGGGGTTGTGCTTTCCAAATAATGGGAGCATTGTTTAGTGGTAGAAGTAAATAAATCTGCTTTTCTGATAACCTTTGGAGAAGGACAGCCTCAGACAAATGTGACAGCTGTTGGTGTGTAGCACAAAAGGGGGTCTGCCATCTCTGCAGTGGAGTTGAGGGGCTGTTCACTGGGATTGCTTGCAGGATCAGCTGTGGAGCTTTTCAGGGAATGCCAAATTCCCAGCAGAAAGCAGCTTGGGCAAATCCATGGGGTATCCCAGTTTGGCTGCACTGGTAGTCCTGCTCTGTTCTGCTGAAAAGAAACCAGGTTTTGTGGTGTCAGCTATTGCCAGTGTCCATCCTCTTCTCTCCAAGGTGATTGGAGCTGACCATGACATGCAGAAAATGATAGAGAAGTATGAGGAGAACCGGGACCAAATACTGAACCCAGCTAACTGCACTGTTTATAGAAGCCTGTGACTGTTGTGTCAGAAATCATCTACTCAAGTCTGAGTTGGTATTTTTAATATTTAAATATGATGGATATTGATTTTGCACTATGCTTTGTAGAACGCTGTGGACTACATCTCTGAAATGATCAGGTACCAATCAGGAACAGAATGTGAATCAGTTCCCTTTGTGATTTTAGGTTTTCCATCAGCTTTACTGTGTCAGTTCTGTTCAGCTAAAACATGTCTGTTTTCCTCATTTCCCACTTCACTGCTGCTTCCTAGAAGTAACTTTCCTTCCCCCCCCCTCCAAAGACAACCCTGTTGTTGTAATTTGAAATAAACGGTTTATTACAGTGTTCCTCTGAGGGAGGGCACCTGAGGTTTCTCTTAATGCCCCCCTTGGGGTGAATTGTGGTGAAACAACACCAAAGGGCCAGGGTGTGCATGAGGGAGGTACAGAGCTGTCAGCTGTCAGGGGCCCAGCACATCATCCTGACTGTGAGCACAGGGCATGGACGGGATCACCAACCACGGGATCACCAACCACGGGATCACCAACCACGGGATCACCCCGGGATAACCAACCATGAGCTCACCACGGGCTCACCCCAGGATCACCAACCATGGGATAACCACAGGATCACCAACCATGGGATCACCACAGGCTCACCATGAGATCAGCCCCTGCCAGTCTGGGTTTAGGAGGGGCAGGTTCTGCCTGGCCCACCTCATCTTCCCCAGCCAGGTGTCCCTCCTGGTGGCTGAGGGAGGGGCTGTGGATGCGTCTCCCTGGAGCTCAGCAGAGCCTTTGAGCCCCTCTCCCATGGCATCTCCTGGAGAAGCTGCAGCCCCAGCTGGGCCCAGGGTGGTGGGAATGGGATCCCCTGGGATCCATGCTGGGAGCAGCCCTGTTTAGCCTGTTCTGATGGTCTGGAGGAGGGCACTGAGCTGACCCTGAGCTAACTAAAGGGGTGACAGCCCTTGGGCAGGGATGGGAGGGCTCTGCTAAGGGCCTGGCCAGGCTGGCTGGGTGTCCCATGGACCCTGCACTGCAACTCCAGGGCAGGTCTGGGTGTGGCACTCAGTGCTCCTGGCTGGGTCACAGCACTGGGAACAGGCTGGACACAAAAACCCCCGAGGTATTTTCCAACCTCAGTAATTCTGTGATTTTCTAACAACTGAATAGCAGCAGAGAGGAGGGGTGCAGCTCTTTGGATTTTCTATTCAGGCACAAACACAGCACAAAGTATGGAAGGCAAAGGTAAGAGTAGGTAGTGGAGAGATGTCACAGCAACAAGGCTGGATGGTTGGAATTTTGATGTTGGAATTTTGATGTCCACGGTCAGATCAATGTTCATTCTTGATCCCTTGGGGTGGTACCCACCAAACAAAAGGTTCAGAGGCTTGCAGACATTCCATTTGCATGGGAACAGCTGTGTCCCTCCCCAGGGAAATGATTGCTCCTGCCAGCTCTGGGGGCCATGCAGAGCCCTCGTGGAGCCTCCCTGGCAGCAGCAGGGCACTCTGAGCCTGGGTGCCCCTCTGGCTGTGCCCACTGGTGCCCCTGTGCTGTGTGGGCACCATGGACCTGAGCAGCAATCTGGCTCCAGGAAGGTGCTGCCTCACCCTCTGCTCCTTCATTCCCCTTTCCAGGCACAGCAAGGCATTGACTCCTTCCTGCCCCAGGCTTTACACACTTCACACCACAAGGGGGATGTTCATTATTTTATTACTGGAGGCAGCAAATGAAGTGCATCTAGTCAAAGTAGCTTTGTGAGGCAGATCTTGCCAGTTTGAAATGGTTTTGCTCTAATCCTGCCCACATGAATGCAATTTCATTGAATTCAGGAAGTTCTTTCTGCTCTACAGGACATTACAATATAGCTTAGTTCTGAAGAGAGCTGTGCACTGGTAGTCCCACTGAATTCAGTGCAAAAAAAAATTTTGTAAGTGATTGCAGAATGGCCCTGAGGGTTTTTTTTCAGCTGGCTTTTATAGAGAGCCTATTTTATTTGTGTTCATGAGAATCCCAGCCCTGCTCTGGCTGAGCTGAGGAACAGTGAAAATACAGGGTGCATGGGACTGTTTGTTATTCTTTTCAAATGGTTCTAAAAACATCCTAGAATTAATTGGTTTCTTAACTGGTTTGCATTCTTTGATTTTACTTCTTTTTATAAAGAAAAACAGTTTTTTGGGGGTTTATGCCATGATCAGTTTATTATGACCTGTAAGTACTTGGAGAGTAGAGAAAAGCAGTGGGGGTTTCATCCTTGGCCCTGTCCAAGTGCTGAGTTGCCCTTCACTTGTGCTTCACCCTGTGGGTGCTGCCCTCAGGGGAATCCTCTCCCTGAGCACACACACTGCTCTCACAATGATCTCCTGGGCAGTTTTGGGGAATGATCCCACAAGTACAGAATGTGTTTTCCCCTACTGGTTTGGTTGGTTTAGATGCAACAAGCAAGGCTTTAACAGCACTTTGATCACTTTGTACAGACATTTGTCAGGCACTTTGTGCAGGATAGAAACGTTCAGTTATGTGGCTTTTCAACAATATCTGATGGTGCTGCTCCTGTAGGGCTGTGGTTTGCCTAAAACCCATTGCACTGAAGAACCACACCCAGCCAGGAACTGCAGCTCCTGTCCTGTAATCCCCACATGATCAGCTGCTTCTTTTCTAAATAATAAAAGTTTTAAATGCAACTTAATAAATGCACAGAGAGAGCATTTCCTAGTGAAGTACTAAGCTGGTACTGAAGCTTGTGATCCCAGGAATGCCATTCTACTGCTCTGTTGTAAACCTTTAAAATTCCAGCTTAAAAGTAAGATTTTGTATGCTAAATAATTCTCTTACTTCTTGCAGCTTCATTATAGGGGGATACCAGCTATTCTTGATACCTTCTGTTAAACTTTCAAAACTTTTACTTCTCTGAGAGTCCAAAAGAACAATTTCTTTGGAAATGGTTCTATATGTTTGAAGTTCAGTCACCTGCAGTTTGTTCTTAATTCTAATTTCACTATAGACATACATTTTGCAGAGCACAGAGAATATCACTTTATGGTTTAGTACAGAGAATCTTACACCCAAAGGATGGCACTGTTACTTGTCAGACACAGCCCTGTGAATGCTCTTTGTTCCTAACACTCATTTCTCACACCACACCCAGAGCTGAAGGCTCTGTCCTGTCCCCTGGTGTTGCCTTGAGCAAATTCTGTTTCTCCTACACTGCTGGAGTCAGGGGGTGACAGAATTTCTACCATTAGTTCTTCAAAAAGCAAATCTTTATGTTTTAGTTCCTGAGGTTTTTCTAGTCTAATCCATGTGTGCTCCTCTGATTTTTTTCTGGGATGAAAGTCAATTATAAACAATTAATACAAAAGTAGTTTCAGCTAATATTTTAACTGTACATGAAAGGCATTTTTTAGCATTTAGAACTGAGCTCCATATTAGCCACTGTGAAGAAAATTAACTTTACCCCAGCCCAAGCCAGCACACATTTCAGTGCTACTGAAAAAGCTACCTGAAGCAGTATTGAAGTGTTTTTCTAGGTAACAAGTGCATCATAGAATCCCAGAACTTTTAGGGTTGGAAGGGAGCTCTGGAGGTCACCCAGTCCAAGCCCTGCCCAGGCAGGGTCACCTAGAGCAGGTGACACAGGAACATGTCCAGGTAGGTTTGGAATGTCCCAGAGAGGGAGATTCCACAGCCTCCCTGGGCATCAGCTCCAGGGCTCTGCCCCCTCCAGGAAAACAAATTCTTCCTCATGTTGGGGTGAATTTTTTTGTGGTTTAGCTTATGGCCATTGCTCTTTGTCCTGCTGCTGGGCACCAGGCTCTGACAGCCCTTGCAGGAATTTGTACCAATAGCACTGCAGACTGTGCCCAAGCACAGCAGCAATGTGCTCTCCTGAAGGAGTTCAGAGCTGTGTGACACAGGCTCTCAGTGCTGGGATCCCAGCTTCCAGCTGGTCCAACATCCTGAGCTTTCCACACAGCACTCCCACCTGCAGGACATCCCTGGTCCTGCCTCTGCTGCTCACTGGGATCATCTCTGAGCAGATTTTTTTTTCCTGCCATTAAAATGGTGAAGAATGAGATTTTTTTCCCTCTTCATTTCAGTGAGATGAACCAGCCTGCAGAAAAATTCTGTGCAGAATTAAATGTCAGGAGCAGGGGCGAGGGAAATGGCAGCTGTAGCTGGACCTCTCTCTGCTGGTGGCAGTGAACAGTTCCAGTGCTCAAGGCTTCTCCTGGAAATTCTGGTGGTGGCCACAAAATACTTTGGTAACAAATGGTTATATATTGGTTAGATATAAAATCTGTAACACAGGTCAATGCCTCTACAAAACCAAGTGTTTGTTCACAGAGCTGTTTCCCTCTTTAAAGCTAAAGGAATGTTACCAAACTTTCTAAACCTGTTTTCAGCTGAAGTCAGGAGGAAGATTAGCTCAGACACAGCTTCAAAGGAATGCAAAGTTAAGGAGTACAGTCCAGTAAGGCATTTCTAAACTTCTTCCAGTTTAGCAGAATTTACCTCGTGCTGGAAGAGTATTCCAGGAATAGGTCTGTGAGGGAAAAAAGAGAAGCAGCATGCCCAGCTGGAGAAAGCTGTCTGGCATTAAGAACAGCCAGAAGGAATCTGACTGATGAATTAAATGGATTTAAATGTATAGAAGTTTGCCTACCCTTTAAAAAGGTGACCATTCAGGTTTCCTTGCAAAAGGAACCATCAGGAATTTGTGTAACTCCTGCTATTTGCTATCCCAAGGCAGGGATGTGGTTTGGGTTTTTTCAGAATTGTTGTGGCAGAGCAAATCATGTCCCTGCAATGGGATCCAGGCCACAGGTGAGGGGACAGTCCCAGGGGGTGGCAGCCTCAGGTGTGCTGGCTGAGCGCTGCCTGCTCAGTGCTGTCGATGATGACATAGGGCTCCTGGCCCTCAGTCTCCTGGCAAGTGCTGTGCTCCAGCCTCCCTCCCCTGCCTCCAGCACAGGCCCCTGCAGGCTGCCCCTGGCAGGGCTGCACATCCATGCTCTGGGGGGGGATGTAGGTGAGGCAGGGGGGCTCTCTGACCTGCCTGAAGCACTCAGAAGCCGGGTGTCCCTTAGCAGGATCCAGGAACAGTCTCCTGCTGTCAGAAGCAGCAGTGGCATCCTCTGTGTGCCCAGCAGTGCAGCACAGACCTGAAGGTGGCTCAGGGTGTGATGCTGCTCTCTTGTGCAGGTCAGCATCAGGCAGGTATGTATGTTTTATTTGGGAGCAACTGCATTCTCTAACGTGCCTGTCACTTGTTCCTGCCCCAGGCTGGCCACTTTCCTCTACTGGATACATAAGTTCTTCCTGAGCATCCTTGATCTGCAGTTCTGTGAAGGTTAAAGACAGCTCACAAATGTCCTCTTCCCCGGGCACGCCGCAGTTTCGGGCAAAGTCCTTGTAGGGCAGAGACTTCAGCTCAGAGGGCTCATCACCAGGGGCTGGGTCTATGCAATTTATGGCATCATTAATTTCTGCTTCAATTGATCCTTCTGGGACTCCTGGAGCTTCGAACTCCAAGGTGGCTTTGCTGTCACGGGCGCTGTCAGCAAACATGGCAAAGGCTGGGGGCCCGCTGGCTCCCGGGGACAGAGCCCCCGGTGGCCGTGCCGAGGCACGCTCCTCAGCCAGCCCCCGAGCCCGGGGGGACAGGCTCTCACCGAAGATGGGTGTCTGTGCTATGACAATGTCGCTGTACCTGCTCAGGAAGTCCTCGCTGTCCCAGCCCTTCCCCGGCAGGGTGTCCGTGCTTTGCCTCTGGGGCCGCTGGAGGCTGCTGGGGGATGCAGCAGCTGCTGACTGAGCCCCGTCCCCTGGGATCCTCACACCCCCAGCAGCTCCACGGGATGCAGCACAGGGAACTGAACCCTTCTGCTGGGGGACAAGGCACAGAGGTGTCTCACTGCTCCCTTTATCTCCCAGACTTCCAGTGTCCCCTCTCTGGGGTGTGTGATGCTCCTCATCCTCCTCTCCTCCGTGCTGCCGTGTTTGTGTTCCCTGCTGCAGCCTCTCCTCCAGACTGCCATGTGCTCCTTCATCTGCCATCTCCAGGATGGCCTCACACTCGATTCTTGCCAGGAATATCTCAAATGCAGTCTGCTTGGTTTCCTCATTGTTTCTCTTTTTGACAAGTGAAAACTCTGTTGCTGTAGTTGCAACATAGCCGATTTTCTCCAGGACTGCTTTCACAATGTCCTCTGGGAGCACGGGCTGGATGTAGTAGACAAAATTCCCAGTGAAGGTCTGGAAAGAACACAACATGGAAAAGCTGGTGAACACTGTGGGAAAGGGTGCAGGGAAATGTGAAACAGCTGATTTCCTAAAGATCACAAATACTTCAAGATTTGCTTACAGCTTTCACAAAGCTGTGTTCTGCCAGTCAGAGTTTTGAATTGCAGTGAGTGAGCCTTTTCTAAAAGCCTCTCCAGCATTGTGGCTCTGCTACAGCACATCAGTTCCAGTGAAGTTGTGCCACTTTAAACCTGCTGGGGTCTTGGCTAAGAGTGCCAGTATTCAAAAATAAGGAAATAATAAGGAAATCATTTTAGTCAAAGTAAGGAAACTCAGAAATAAACCTTTTGTGTTCTACTGAACCTAAGCTTTGAAACAAACTGAAATTCATAGAATGAATCACTGAGGTCTTTTCCTAAAGAAACAGACATGATGCACTCACTGTGAATCCCATTTCTGAAATGGGGACAAGTCTGTAACATTTTCTTTTTCCATGGTTCAGACTCCTGCTGTGAACTTTGCTACCCTTGAATTAAACTGCCATTTTTAAAAAGCAGCTTTCTGAAAAGAGACTGTTCCAACAGAAGTATTGTTCAAACACCTCTCTTTGCACAAGCACCAATAAAATGCTGCTGCTGTGCAACAACTCAAAAAACTGTTCAATGTTTGCTTGATTTTAGAGCTACCCCAGGCACGAGGCCTAGACTGTAACATGGAAGTGGTTTTTGGTTTTGTCAGAAACCCTGTGACAGGAGAGACTGTTCTGAGCTGGGCATGACCAACTCCTGGCCACTCAGAACAGAACACAGGTGGGAATGCAAGGCCAGGCTTTCCAGAAGTGGGGAACCTTGTTTTCAGGCTGCTCAGCTTGGGCCAGAGCAAGGCTGAGCCCTGAGCATTGGTGTCACAAGGAGGAGATTCAGGAGAACAAAACTGACCCCCAGAACGGGCACAGCGTAATCCTCAGATAAATCTGATAACAGTGCCCTGCACTCCCCACCTCCCGTTCCTTCTGGAGGGGGGCAGCTGCAGGCACTGCAGGGACATCAGAGCAGCTGAGGGGCAGGACATGGGAAATACTGTTCCATGTAGTTCAGTAGGTTTAATCAAACCTCTACATGCACAAGGTACTGGTTTTTCCCCAACTTGTGCCTTGTGGTAGAATTATTTCAGGCCTGCAGCAGGCTGTCTTACACCTTGGGTTGCCCACAGTGGTCTTCAAAGTTTAATTTTAATGCAGCCTAGGATCCTTGTGTTAGGAAAAGCTGAACCCACCAAGTGTAGACCTGACTATCTGATGCTCTGCCCTATTTTAGGGAGATGAATGAAAAGAACAGGAATTTACAGCTGTTTGAAAATCCACAGGTGATACCTAAGTGCAGGAAGAATCAAAGAAATGGCTTTTTCTCACCAGCACCTGTTGTCAAGGCAAGGGCAGTAAGTTTGCATTTGGGTGTCTGGGGAGTCTGTTTAAAACTGGGATGTGTGAAGATGTCTGTGTCCTCTGGGCAATGAGACGTGCTCAGTGTGCTGGGGAAGCGGGGTAACCGTGAGCACCCAGCTGCAAAAAGCAGCAGCAGCAGCAATTCCTCTTTCCCAGGGGCTGTCCCTGCCCGCTGCAGCCTGAGCTGGGATCAGGGACCAGAGCGGCACTGGCTCACCTGGCCCGGGGCACCGAGCCACGGCACACGGCCACGGCCAGAACACCGCTGCTTGTGGGCACACCTGCTCCCAGCTTACCGTGATGGACGGCACAGCCTTGCGGGACGGCTTTCACCTTCCCTGCTGCCTCACCACAGCGAGGGGCTGCACTGCCGACCCCCGCAGCTGCTCAGCACTCAGGGCCTCAGCGAGGACACGGCCAGTGAAGGCCAATGAACACCCCTGAGCAGCCGTGCACCGTGCTGGGCACCCTGGCCGGGCTGGATGTGCTCCTGACCCCGCTCTCTCCCTGAGCTGGATGTGCTCCTGACCCCGCTCACTCCGAGCTGGATGTGCCCCTGGCCCCGCTCCCTGCCCCGAGCAGGATGTGCCCCTGGCCCTGCTCACCCCGAGCTGGATGTGCCCCATACCCCGCTCCCTACCCCGAGCTGGATGTGCCCCATATCCCGCTCCCTGCCCCGAGCTGGACGTACCCCTGGCCCTGCTTGCTATCCCGAGCTGGATGTGCCCCCGACCCCGCTCCCGCGTCCCGGTGCCGCTGCCAAGCCCCGGCCGGAGAAGCGGCCTCGCAGCCCGGAGGTCGGGCGGCAGTGCGGTACCTTGAGGGAGCGGATCTCCCGGCGCCACGGGCACAGCAGGAGGTTGACGCAGAGCAGCTCCAGCAGCTCCAGCGCCTTGAGCAGGTCGCGCAGGGCGCGGCCGCCCCGCGCCCGCCGGCAGCACTCGGCCACGCCGCGCACGTCCAGGGCCCCGCGGCGCCCCGGGCCCAGCAGCCGCCGCGCCCGGGCCTTGAGCGCGGGGTCGGCGCAGGCCGCGAGCTGTCCCTGCGCCGCGCGGGCCGCCAGGTGCGACACGTACTCCCTCAGCAGCGCCGGCTCCGCCATGGCGCCGGGCCCGCCCCGCGGCCCGCCCCGCGCCGCCATTGGCCGGCACCGCCCGCGTGCCGGGCGGCCATTGGTTCTCCCGCTTGTCAGTCAGGGCGGGGGGGCGGAGCCACGCGAATCGAAAGTGAAAGGCGGGAGGGCGGTGAGGGCTCGGGCGGCGCACGGCGCGGGGCGGGGCTTGCCGCGACAGGGGCGGTGAGGGGAGGGGAATGGCCCGGGATGTCTCTGGGTGTCCCGGGAATGTCCCGAGATGTCGGTGGCTCCCCGGTGCGCAGAGCCAATTCTTACACCGCCGGGCAGTGTTTCTGTACTCTAACCTGGTTTGCACGAAACAGGGAGCTCCTGGTGACCCACCAAAAGCTCCCTGGTCATCAAAAGTTTACATTGCACATTTTAACAGAGGTATAAGCAGTCATTGGTCACAAATTGTGTGATGATTAGCCCTCAGACCCCTCGCTGCTGGTAATGTCTGGCTGCGAGAGGTTTGTGCCTGCCCTGGGCTGAGAACTGCCCTGCACTGGCTGGATCCAGCAGCTGCAACACACACCTGTGATCCAGGTGCTTTTCTAACCTTGATTTTTTGGAATCTGAATTTCCAAGTCACCACCTCTGGCCACCATGATGTTGTGCTCCTGTATGACTTCACAAATTGATAAATATTCTCTCATATGATGATTGTTATTTTATTTCACAGAAGTCTATGGCCATAATTTCACATAGAAATTATTTCTGTAGGGTAAGGAAGGGAATAATTTGTCAGACTGTACCAAAACCACTTAGATCAGTTGGATGTGGTTTCCATTCAGGAAATACATCTTTACTCACCTTGCTGTGCTAAAAAATTATCTGTTTGAATATTTCTGGAGTGATTGGCCTATTTTTCCTATTTTCATATTTTCCCTTGGTGATAAGTTGTCATTTTCAGTGTCCTGACTTCAGTAATTTGACTCTGCCCCTCTTGAGCTTGGACACTGACTCGTCCCCCAGAGCAGGAGGGACCTGACTGCTCCAGTGCTTGTTCCTGTGGCCTCTGACAAAGGTAAAATCCAAATGTAAGAGACTGAAGCACAGAGCTGCTTCCTCAGCAGTTGCTCAGTCGTGGGTGGTACCAGAGACGTAAAATAAAAAGCACAGAAGCCAACCCAAATATGTGTGTGTTCTTTACTAAAAGTTCTGTATAAGATCAGTATACTAAAAATTAAAGCAGAAGAGAGGACTACGGAAGTACAGGGTTGTTATCATGTAGCAAGAAATAGCATGTCCAGTTTTCTCTCTGATTTCACCCAGGTAATAAAGCAAAGGCCTGTGTTAAGCTTGGGTTTTAGCACTGGTATTAAAATCATGCAAGGGTTTAGGATAATATCTGACAGCAGGAGATTAATTTCTCAAGAGCAACATCACTCTGCCAACTTTGCTGAGACTTATCTAAGATCTGCAATATTTTCAAGAAATGAAAGCATGTCCTTACTGCATCATTACAAGGAATTTCAACACCAGCAGTAGTGGCATCCTAAGCTGCTCCAGCAGCTTCAGAGCTGCAAATGTCTCTCTGTAGTGTTTTACAGCTAATTTATTCCGTCTGGGGCTGTCTGTCTGGATTTATGTTATATTTGGATTTATATTCCCCCTCCATGTTTGTTGGATTTCACTCAGTTGAAAAGATTAACAAGAGCAGAAAATGCTAAACCACTCCTGCAAGTGATGGTGGTAAGATATCACAGAAGGAAGCACACTCTGCCTTCAATTCACAGTTTGTTATTTAATTATATATGTTTGTAATGAACCACAAACCCCAGGTATTCAGTGGTAACTCAGAAAAATGCTGCAGTTGGATGTGGATGTTTTGGCTCCCATGTCCGTTGACAGCCAGCTGGGGTTATTTGGATTATTCTGTGATAACAGGATGACAAACAGGAATTTATGGAAGGGCCCACACCACCAGAGGGAGCAGGCAGATGTGTGTGAGAAATGCTGCCAAACCCAGAGCACAGTGCCAGGGACACTTCACTGTTACTGAAGGAAGAAAGAAAGACTTGGATTAGTCTTCTACAATTTTACCAATGTATTGCTAACATGAGGCAATATGTAAATCTCCCATTCTCGTCAGAAGTCTACTTAAAGTCAGCTTGTTTTGTAAATCACAGATACAGAGTTGGTGGAAGGGCAGGAAATCCCTGTTAAAAAGGTGAAAAGCCACAGCAAAGGGTTTCCAACTGTGCAGAGAAACTGAGCATCAGTAACAGGACTTGTCTGCCACGAGTGAAAAGCCCTCTGTGCCTGTCTACAGAAGAGCCTGGGACTCCAAGTTACACCATGTAACTTGGAAGAGCTTAAATTTCAGGGAAAAAATCAAAAATCCCCTTTGCCTTCTGCTGTGGGTCCATCAGATTGCCCAGCCCTCCCCAGGAGCAGCCCGAGGGCAGCAGGTCCCAGAGCCTGGCCCTGTTCCAGGGCAGGGACAGCTGTGCAGGGCTGCAGGGACAGCTGTGCAGGGCTGCAGGGACAGCTGTGCAGGGCTGCAGGGACAGCCAGCCCAGGGCAGGGACAGCTGTGCAGGGCTGCAGGGACAGCTGTGCAGGGATGCAGGGACAGCTGTGCAGGGCAGGGACAGCCAGCCCAGTGCAGTGACAGCTGTGCAGGGCTGCAGGGACAGCCAGCCCAGGGCAGGGACAGCTGTGCAGGGCTGCAGGGACAGCTGTGCAGGGATGCAGGGACAGCTGTGCAGGGCAGGGACAGCCAGCCCAGTGCAGTGACAGCTGTGCAGGGCTGCAGGGACAGCCAGCCCAGGGCAGGGACAGCTGGGCAGGGCTGCAGGGACAGCCAGCCCAGGGCAGGGACAGCTGGGCAGGGCTGCAGGGACAGCCAGCCCAGGGCACTGACAGCTGTGCAGGGATGCAGGGACAGCTGTGCAGGGCTGCAGGGACAGCCTGTTCCAGTGCAGGGACAGCTGTGCAGGGCTGCAGGCAGATGGAAGCCAATCCCATTCTGCAATTCCATTCTGCACAGAGCCCCCTGTGCTTCCCTCTCTGCCCACTGCCCTGCCAGTAAACCTGACTGAGGCACTTCTGTGCATCTCTGCCCCTCTGAGCTGGGGCAGAGGGTTGTTTCTCTCATTGCAGGGTGCTGTGCATACCCCCACACTCTTGAAATGAAAACTTTATGGAGAGGAGCAGCTCTCCCTGTTAAAAACACAAATGTGAAATAGAGCCTTACCTTCTAGCAATGCGTGCCAGCAGTTCTGCAGTGCAAAATGGTGAATTTTTGTTCTTTTGGGTATAGTGTACTGAGAATATTGAAAATCTTGCTGAACTGCAAAAGAATTGTCTCATTTTAGCAACATACATATTTACTGTCATCTACTTAGGAAAAAATGCATGCTTACCTTATATGTTAAATGTCTCCTATCAAATACCCTTTCTCTACTGAGTTAACCTGAAAAACATTTCTGCTGGAGCCAGACAAATTAAGAACCTATTTCCTCAGCCACACTAACTGCAGGGCAATTAAGATCTGGGATATTTCCTGAAAATTGGGATGTTGAGCATGTGTCTTCTCAGCAGACTGCAGCACACACTGTGCCCCTGTGTTACTGCCAGGCTCCCAAACCCCAGGCTGGGGGATGGAAATGGTTCTTGGGGAAGGGAGAGGTAAGAAAGTGAAATCAGAGTGCTACATAACTAAACTCAAATATCCATGGGGGTTTTTATTTTTACCTCCATTTCATCTTACTTTTATATTCATCAGGACAATGGCTTTAAATTCAGACTAGAAAATTTCAATTTCCCCATCAGAAAATAATATTTAAGAACCCAAGTCTGTTCTGAAAACCCTGTGTAGGGCTGCTAGATATTTCAGAAAAGTCCCAGCATGTTAGGAAGTAGAATTGGGGTTTTTTTTTTACAGCATGTAGGAAAGGTGTCACTCCAGCATCTACTGAACACACTGAAGCTTTCAAACATACTTGGTAGTATTTGAAAAGTTCTTAGACCTCCATCAGAGACTGAGGACCTGATGTCTTCCACTCTCCTTGAGCTCCATGAGGTAAAGAAACAGCCACTTCTTGCAGATTCCTATGAGCTGCATCTTTACTTCATTTGCATTTTGCTGACCCAAAGCCTGATGAATTTATTTAAAATCTCTCCTCAGGTTTTGACTGATTTAATCAGGCTAACAGAGAGCACTTACTGGGCCTGTCAGCACAGCTGCTGGCAGGGTGGTTTGAGTGATGCTGGAGGAAGTGTCTGTGCAGCCATGGCTCATCTCAAGGCCTCTGTGGGAGTCAGGATGGGCACTGCACAGCTGTGGTCATCCCCACACACCCACCTGCAGCAGGAAGGTGGCAGCTAGCAGTAGCAATGTGGGTGGCACTGATCACCCTGCCATTTCTTGGAAGTGTTCAAAGCCAGGCTGATGGGGCTTGCAGCAGCCTGGTCTAGTGAAAAAGTGGCCCTGCCCATGTCATGGAGGGGAATGAGGTGAGCTTTAAGGTCTCTTCCAACCCAAACCACTCCATGATTCTCTAATTCTCTCTGCCTCTGTCCCAGCCAGGGCAGACAGCCCCAGCCAGTATCTTATGAACCAGTCTTTGTTTTACCTACCATCACGTGTGTTTCATATGATTAGATAGAATTCTTGTCAATATGTGTTGTTCTGTGTATGATTGGGTGAATTCTAAGCTGAGATGGTTTTATGCTCTGCTGTAATGCCACACCTCCTGGGCATTCCCTGTAGATCAGCGAGCCGTTAACATCCTGTCTCCATTGTCTAACAACGTCCTGAAACTGATGTGCTGAAAATAAAAAAGCTCTTCACTAGTCTAGTTTGTCCAATATTGTCCATATCTAAATGTAATTACCGCAACCCATAATTTCCTTAATAACGCGTAAATTCCTAATACAATTAAACAAATATTTTCCCATGTATACACCCCCCACATGCCACACCTGCCATAGCTGTGTGGACTGTGCTCCACCCCAATCAGGGCACTTTGTTTCTAGCCTAATACAGGGCAAGAGCAAGTTTCTCCTCCCAGTCCAACCTTCCACTCTTACCTGCATTTCCACAGCATCGGATCAGAGGAACAAGTCCCACAGGAGATCCTGGAACAAGGACAGGGCGGACACCCAGCTCCAGAGAGGGCATAGAGCTCACCAGTAGAGAACAACCAGGATTTACTACTGAAGTGTTCCCAGCCAGCCACATCCAAGCAGCAGGAAATTATTTAAACACTTTTTTCCTTAGAAGCAAGGTTGGCTTCCTGCCCTAGCTAAGCAAGCCTCTTCCAGTGGCCCTGGCTACAGGAACACCCATGTCAGCTGTGGACACAGCCCAGACAGGACCCCCAATGACCACAAGAGGTAGGGACCCTCAGAATAGAGCTGAGCTCATTCTGCATTTCACAGAACAGATGCTCTTCCCAACAGGCATCACCAATGTTTGATATGGCAGAAGAGCCCAGGCCCTCCTGCAGCTCTGTCTGAATCCCACCAGAGACCACCCCACACACAGAGGGGACCTTGTCTGTAGATACAAAAACTTGGATAACAGGGCAAATTTCCCAGGGGCTAGTTATTGTGATGTGAGCCCATCTCTCTGGGGGTCCACCAGACACCCCATCTATAAAAATACAATTACCTGGCTTTGCAATACCACAGCTCAGTAACTGTACATCCTCTTTTGGAAAATACTCCCCTGGCTTAATAATCTACAGTCTTTAAAAAAAACACCAACAATTCAGGGTGCTTTATGAGATATTTAGACCAAAAAAAGCAAAATGGGCCTTGCAGACAAGGGAGAGCAAGGAGAGCAGTTGCAATGCAGAGCTTGAAGCTGCCACAGACTCAGAGACCCCAGAACAACTCCCTCAAGACCACCTTCATTTAACCCCTCATTTAGTTTCAGGCCCATACAGGGGTGGTTCCACTCAGCTTGGAAGGAAACAGCAAGAGGATCTGCACACTATTCAGACTTTTAAGTGCACATCCCTCCCCCTCACAATCAAGGCAGTTCTTGAGGCTTTTTATAGGTTTCTAAAACTAGAGTGCATGAGGACACTATGCTGTTGCCATCCTACTGCTGAGCAAAGCCTCCTCTTCCAGCTGGAAGGGGGCATCTCACCCTCTCAGTATGTGCCCAGCTTCCACAGGGTGCTCGAGCAGCAAGTGTAGAGTCAGGCCCTACCACAGCCCCCATCACCCTATCCTCAAAATTGACCCTGAATCTATGCGATCTGGCACACAGAAATCTCACTTCTAAGAAAGAAGTTCAACATTTGATAGGTAAATTGTAAAAAAACCAAGTTTATTTGAAAAAACTCAAGCCTCTTAACATGAATTCTGCTCAACATTACTAGAACTTGAGAGCCATTAACCCGCTCCACGTACATTGAGATATTTTCCAACACTAAAAAATAAATACGTACAAATTCTTTCCTCCCCCTTAGGTGTCCTAGATGTGAGAGGTTCAGCATCCAGTGCCTTAAGATCTCAGCTGAACAGAAGCAAGTAAAAGAGGTTTCTCTAACAGATAAAAGAGCAAAAGCAGAAAAAGTCTCAGGGATGTACCATCTCCACTCACCTCACCGCTCTGCCCAAGGCCAGGCACCCAAAACACCTGGCTGGATGGGATGCTCTGGTGGAAGCATCCATGGGCAGGATGGGCCAGCACAGCCACCAGCAGCGTGAATGCCAGCAGCACAACCTGAGCCCATTTCACATCACCTGGCACTGGGCTGAGAAGAGGCACTATTGAGGCAGAGTGGGGAGGCAGGGGGGACTCCAACAGTCCCCAAGGAAGGCTTGGGCAAGCAGGGCTGCCACAGCCCTGGAGTGGGTGACACTGCCCAACAAGAACCCCAGCCATCTTTCTTCAACCTGAACATCCCATGAGAGAACAGCTACAAAAACAGGGATTTTAAAGAACTACAATAGCTAAAGAGTTTTCAAAACATACCTAAAGACCACCTAAAGAGCCGGGAGGCACTGGGCATGAGGGTTAAGGAGCACCTTGCCCCATGCCTGCATCTCCCCTGCAGAGGACCTGCAGTAAGAAGTGTATGAAGCAGTATTCATCCAGGGCTGGCCCTGAAGCCCATTGTGCTTCAACAAATCCAGTATCCTGCTTTTTATGGCTTTTTAACAAGAAAACTCCCCAAAACACACACATATCCCCCTGCCCCCCAACCCAAGCTAAAGCACAGTTTAGAGTTAAGGCTCGTTCAGATTCAGCTAGATATGGAGGCTGTAAGGCACATATTAGTACATTCATGTTACTGTTAAAAAGCGAGCCTATAAAAGCCCCCTGCCCCTGGACACACGAGGATACTGCATGTGTAGTCCTCTTACCTTTAACACAGATGGAAAGACAATTCAGAGCCTGTTTTAAAATGAACACCAGGTTTAAACACTTCTTACAGCCCCCCAGTGCCAGCAGAGCTCTGCCCTGGCTGCCACACCAGGGCAGCAGCACTTCCCCGACACTCTGGGATAAAGACTGGTCCCTCACATGCGGCTCTCCTGCTCTTTGACATTCTTCTGAGGTGAGGAGGCTGCATCAGTTTTTTCCTCTTTCTTCTTCCCAGCCTCATCCAGGTTGGTCTCGTCCTCCATCCTTTCCTTCTTCGCTTTCTCCTCCTTGGCCACCAGGCGATAGTTGATGCCCATCCCGATGAAGAGGTAGGTCCCGGCGATGATCAGGACAACCCCACAGGCCCAGTATGTGTACTTGTAGTCACCATACATGTCATTGAGTTTCCCTAAAAGACAAGAGTGTACAGTTCAGCAAGAAGCCCCCAAAGCAGCTCCAGGTCATGAAGATATTCCCAAGAGCAGCCCAAGCCCATCACCCTCACATTCAGACAAGGACCTGTCCCACATTCCTTTACTCCCTGCTCCCCTACCCTGTGCCACGGGTTCAGATCCCACTTCCTTGGCCATTCCTCAGTGGTCTACAGACTACTGCCCCAGTGCCATGGGCTGCCCATGGCTCAAGGGAACCCACCACCACTCAGCAAGTCCAGGCAGGACAGCCAGAGTCAAAGAACCATAGAATCATTAAGGTTGGGAAAGACCTTTAAGATCAAAGTTCAATCACCAACCCAGCACCACCCCACTAAAACCATGCCCTCAAGTGAGTTTTCCAGGCACAGCACATCCTACCTAGCACAGGGGGTCCCAGAAGAACAGGGCAGCACTCCACGATGGTCACCAGGCCAACAGCACTGGAGAACCGCTGAGCTCCCACCAGGTCCATCAGGGTCTCAAAGAGAACCGAGCTCAGCCAGCCAAAGGCGTAGCCAAAGAAGCCAGCATAAATGCAGAAGCCAGTATAGTTGGGGGACATGGGGAGCAAGATGTGGCAAACACCATTGTAAATAATAGCAATGGCAAAGAAATATTGGATGCGGGGTCTGACCCACTTGGTGTTTGCCACCAGTCCCATGGAAGGTCTGGCAAACATGTCCACAAAGGCCAGTATGGAGAGCAGGAAGGCTGCCGAGTCACTAGGAATCTTCTTGCTCTTTGCATAATTGCTGAGGAAGACCAAGGGAGCAAACACCCCGAAGAACATTATTACATTGCCTGACAGATAGAGCAGGAAGCCCCTGTGTTTGAATAGAGTCAGGTCCAAGAATTTGTTGATTGTCTTGAAGACTGAGCCCTTCTCTTGCTTGGCCTTTCCATCAGTGAGGTCTGTGCTGGTGTCACCATCATCCTTTTTCCCCGCTTTCCCATCCTCCTGCTGTGCTTCCTTATTGGTCTCCTTCTTCTGAACTGGCTTGGGACCTATGGGCCGCATCAGGGATCCAGCCACGCAGCAGTTCAGCAGGAGGCTACCCAGGATGAGGAAGCTGCCACGCCAGCCAAATATGCCAAAGAAGAACTGGTTGAGGGGTGCCAGGGTAGAGAGGAAGACAGGGCTGCCTGCCATTGCCAGCCCATTGGCCAGTGGACGCCTCTTAAAGAAGTACTTGCCAATCATGGTTAAGGCAGGGTTCAGGTTGAAGGCAAGTCCAAGACCTGCAGGAGAGAGATAAGGGGCTCAAGTCTGGGGTGCCTCCAGCAGCACTGGCAGAAGGGCTAGTAGGACAAGTGGGGTTTTACTTCTGGGGAGTTCACAGCTCCATTTCCAACTTAGAATCATGGAATCATTTAGGTTAGAAAAGTCCTCTAAGAAAATGGAGTCCAACCATCCCCCCAGCACTGCCAGGTCCCCATTAACCCATGCCCCAAGTGTGACATCCACATGCTTTTTGAACACTTCCAGGGATGGTGATTCCACCAGTGCCCCAGACAGTCCATTCCAACAACTGACTCACCCACTTCCCAGCTGGCGTAAGCAGGAGTCAGCCCCTGCTGCCAGCTAAAGAGGCACCCAGGCAGCGACAAGAACCAGAACTCATGCAAATTCAGACATCAACTCATAATTACTGGGTTGAAGTTGCTCCTTTCACTGCCCCACTAGGGCAGAGCTGTCACTTACCCCCTATGACCCCAATACAGAAGTAGAGCCCCTCCACCGTGTTGCAGAAGGAGGCTGCGGTCAGCCCTAAGCCGGAGAGGCAGCCGCCTACCAGTATGATGGGCCGGCTGCCGTACTTGTTCACCAGGATGCTGCTGATGGGACCTGGGCAAACAAAGGAGATGCACCAGAGAGGAGTTATCTTTGCATGACAGACCAAATACACACACAAGCACACTGCATCTTTACTGCCAGATGATTCCAGCTTTCACACAGCTTTGTTTCTCCCAGGGAGGGGACTGGGGTAAGGGGAAAGGACAGAAGGTTCAGAGGCAGCTGGAGACAAGAGAATCACAAAATGGTTTGGGTTGGAAGGGACCTTAAAGATCATCTTGTTCCAGCTCCTTGCCCTGGGCAGGGACATTTCCTACTAGAACAGGTTGCTGCAATCCAACCCGCTCTTGGCCATTTCCAGGGATGGAGAAGACACAGCTTTTCTAGGCTTCTCTGTGCCAGGGCCTCATCATCCTCATGGAAGAATTTCTTCCTAAATATCTAATCTAAACCAACCACAAGAGAGAGAAAATTATGGAAGCACAGAAAGCTTTGACTTCTGTGAGCAAGTTGCCTTCTGTGGGCTGAAAGAGGAGCTGCCCGGCCACCACCTGCCCCCAGAGACAGGGCTTTGGGACAGGCCAAAGCCACCTGCCTCATGCTGCACTGGGGGCTCTGCCCTGCTTGCAGCCACCCACTCACCATGAGCTGGGGTCTCAGCCACAAAGCAACTGCACATCTCCTGACAGAGGTTTCTGAGCAAGACCAGATGAAGCTGTGAGGAAACACCTTCTCTGGGAGCAAGTGGAGCTCCTCCGGGCTTGGGGAGGAGCAGCAGTGCCCCAGGAGAAGGGGTGCTTCTGTTTTCACTGCTATCCCTAATGCAGACAGGGGCCAATTGCCCTTTTAAGTGCTTCAGTATCAGGCGCTTTAATCCAAAGCAAACAGTGATTAGAGACTGCCAAGCATGCTCTACAGACACTAAAATGTATTTAAATTCACTGAATGAACATCCATTGAATATTAACAGACCTTGCTCTGCCATTAACAGACAGAGAGGTTGTCAACATGTTATTCATGGGTCCTTGGACGGTACTTGACCTTTTTGCCCAGTTTAAACAAAGTCTGGAGCAGGTTACAGAAGCCTTGGTGCTGCAGAGTCTGCTCCCAGCCTCACAGCATTCTGCTCTCTGCTACCAGAAGCTCCAGTGCAATGCCACCAGGGATGGGCCATGGCTCTGGGTCCTGTGAGAGGGGGCGGCAGCAGCACCTGGGAGCTGCCACACCACAAGGTGCACAGAGCACTCAGCACTTTGCAAAACCTGAACCTTGAACTCAGCAAATGTGATGGCCCTGAAGAGTCTAAATGCAGCCACAGCCTTTCTTCCGGGAAGTCCCCCTGAAAATAGCAGGCTCCACAGGGCAATCAGCAGGAAGCCACGCAGCTGGGCAGTGCCAGGTACTCTAGGGGCAATTCTCCTCATCCCCCCCTTTTCTAAAGGAAAACAATACCCATACCTGTTTTCTAGATTCACTGGAAGTGTTTTTGACTAAACGTTACCTGATCGAACTTGATTGCTCAAGCTGCCAAAAACACGTAAATAATGGAATCTAATCCCAACATGGGGCTGACAAAGGAGCATTTGACACCAGGACATCCATGCATCCTGATGGTGACTGCACAGGGCAGCTGGAGGGAAATGTGCTGCTTCCTCACAGCTAGCCCTAGCCAGGACAGAAGCTGCCCCAGCTCTGTGAGATTTTACTACTCCAGAGGATGAACTACTTTTTCAGCCTCCAAGCAGGCAGGTGTCCTAGGAGACAGGGAAAATGGGATGCACACTGGGACTGCTCCAGTTCAGACTCTGTAAAGGGTCTGGTTTCAGGCAGCAATGAATGGGGCAGCAGCAATTCCAGTGCTTCAGCAGCTGGGGGATGAATAAAAAGTTCTGAGATGGAAGCGATCCTCAAGGATCGAGTCCAGCTCCTGGCTCTTCGAAGGACAACCCCAACAATCCCACCTTCTGCTTGAGAGAATTGTCCAAAATGCTCCTTGAGCTCTGGCAGCCTTGGGGCTGTGGCCACTGTTCTGGGAAGCCTGTTCAGTACTTGACCACCTTCTAGGGAAAAATGCACCCAGGTAGATCTGGGGTACTTTCAGCATCTCTGCCACCAGCATATGGCCAAGCAGACCAAGACCAGCAGCTGCTGGAATTTAATGGCTACAGCTCAGTGAAAGCAGGAGGGACAGAATCATCATGGAGGGAGGGGGACACGGGGACAACTGCTACTCCAGTACTGGAGGAGGGAGCTCTTACCCCTGCTGCCAGGCAGCTCCAGACAGTGCCCCCAGAAGAGCCAGCTCTGAGCTATTGGGAGAGGAGGAATGGCCCAGATTGGGTCTCATTAAGGCAGGTACAGGGTTTACAAGCTTGTTACAACACTGGAGCAGGGAACCGTGCTGGTCGCTTCGCCAGCTGAGCGAGGACAAAGCAGAGCCTGCAGAGGAAAGGCCTCGTGCTCAGCCGGGAGCTGACGTCAGCTCCTTTGGATGCACAAATCCAACAAGGCTGCAGGCAACCTGCCAGCTGGGGACTGGCAGCAGGGACAAGCTCCCACTTGCCTCTGAAGTGGCCACAACAGCAGGCTCACAGTGTTTCTTTCAGCCCAGCACAAGACTGTGTTTGCAGGCACATACAAGACCCCAGGCTCTGGAGACCAGGAACACTGCATGCTGTTTGCCCATAAAAACATGCATGAAGTACTCAGCTAGAGAGTTAAAAGTCTTCAAAAGGCAGCTTCTGAAGGACAGGGGAGGGATTGGAGCTGTTTTAGTTTATGTGGGTTTGCCTTATTCTGCTCGTGTCTCTGCACTTGCAGTGCACACTCCCATTCTCAATCAGCACAAGCTGCCTACAGCACTGCTTGGCACCAGCAAGCAGTAACATGTGGCACGAGGCTTCAGTGCACTCCAAGCACAACTGTGCTGAGTAGAAACTGAGGACAGATGCCTACATACACCCACTATTCCCTGAATTGAAAAAAAAAAAAATAAAAATCAATGTCTTATCTGAAAGTGCCCCTAAGAGCAGAGTTGCCACATTGCCACATGTGGCAGAGCAGCTCCCTGGCCTTCAGGAGGATGCTGGGAGTAGACACAGCACCTGCAACTCACTGTAACAAGGACAAGGGCAGAATTACACAAGTCATAATTCCCCGGAAAGATTTTACAGCTTTGCAGAGGACACATTAACCCGGTTTTTGCATTCTGGGCATTAAATGGAACTTTCTGAGCAGCCTCCTTTAAGAAAACTCATTAAGGGAGGTTTTGCTCTCAGATAAGGAGAGAATTCAAAGTGTTAGCAAAATTTTGGTAGTTGTCACCACAGCCAGGTGGGAATCACCAGTCCCAGCAGGAGAGCAGCATCTTGTGCTGTGATGCAGGAGCACAAGTACCACTGCCTCCACCCCACTTACCTCCTGCATACATAACAGCCAGCATGATGGAGGAGATCCAGGACACTTTGCTGCTGGAGGCATTGAAGATGACCTCAATTTCTTTGAAGAACACTGTGATAGATTTGGGGAAGGCATAGGAAAAGCCAATGGAAATGAAGGCTCCGACGACCACAGCCCATCCCCATCCTCCTTCAGGAGGAGTGTAGCCTGCAGGGCCTCCGATGGGGGGCATCTTGAATCAAGTCGGCGATGACTCAGTTGGGGATCAAAGACCTGCAAAGGACAAAGCATTGCCTCAGCTGAAAGCACAATCCCTGCTCCTGGCACACAACTGCACGGCCCAAGCTCTGTTTGCAAGGCTGGCATAGCACCCGTGCCCCCACCACCATGGGGAAAGTTGATCATGAGGTGAGAGCAGCCCAGGATCACCAGCACAGTGGGCCACTCCAAAGCACACGCTCAGACTGCAGCTGGCCTTTAAGAGCACAGTCAGCAGTCAGCACACATTTTTAAGCGACAAATTTAAGACGTGACACCCTGACCTAAGCTGGAAAGGACAGGCAGTGTCTGTGACAGCAGGCAGGACTTATCTGCACAGGCAGAGCTCCCAAAGCATCTGGGTTGCTGGAGTGCAACCCCAGCACTGCAAAATCCCAGGAAGCCCCAGGCCACCTAGAGCTGGAGCTGCACACCAAGGATATTAAATGCAGAAATACTGAGGGGAAGTAAGTCCCCATGCACGAGCTGAACAGGACACCCCTTTTTCTGCTGAAAAAGGGCAGCTGGGTGTCACAGCACACCCACCATCCCCAAAGGTCAGTGGCTATGGCTAAACTTAGCCTGAGTGGTGACCGAGGAGGGCTCCCATATGCCACCAGAGAAGGCAGAGGTGGATCCACACAGAGAAGTCCCAGCAGAGCCTGGTTCCCCTGCAGGGCACTTCTGGACCCAACTGCATCCAAACTCTCCTCCTTGATCACAAAGGCTAAGGCGGGTTTCACAAAGCACCCAAGTATAAAAACAATTCACTTCAAAATTTCAAAACTAGAAGTGATTAGAAAACAAAAGGCCGATGGAAGCCAATCCCATTCTGCAATCCCATTCTGCACAGAGCCCCCTGTGCTTCCCTCTCTGCCGACTGCCCTGCCAGTAAACCTGACTGAGGCACTTCTGTGCATCTCTGCCCCTCTGAGCTGGGGCAGAGGGTTGTTTCTCTCATTGCAGGGTGCTGTGCATACCCCCACACTCTTGAAATGAAAACTTTATGGAGAGGAGCAGCTCTCCCTGTTAAAAACACAAATGTGAAATACAGCCTTACCTTCTAGCAATGCGTGCCAGCAGTTCTGCAGTGCAAAATGGTGAATTTTTGTTCTTTTGGGTGTAGTGTACTGAGAATATTGAAAATCTTGCTGAACTGCAAAAGAATTGTCTCATTTTAGCAACATACATATTTACTGTCATCTACTTAGCAAAAAATGCATGCTTACCTTATATCTCATCATGTGCATATGACTCAGTAATGGTATAATTTATATAGCAGTAAGAACCATATAATTACTTCCCATCTAAGTATTAATTGTAATTGTGTCAATCTTTGGAGTGTAGAAATGATGATTACAGTTGAAAATTATTTAGTATTTACAGAAAATCCAAGTGCAATTTTAATAATTTGGATGCTGCTTCCTTTTGAACATCATTATATATTTACTGTACTGAGCTTTACATATCCTTTAGTGGGGACAGAAAATGAAGTCCATTTTCTCTGTGTAAAAAACTTTTTTTTTTTTTTTGTATGTTAGTGAAAATGCCTCTAAGAAATTTCCTGGAGATGAGCCTGTGATAACTCTGCTCCCCTGCCACAGCTCCTTGGCTCCTGTCCCTGGTCCCAGATGGAGCCCCAAGGGCTGGCTGGAGCTCCATCCCTGCTGTTGATGTGCTGGCAGCCAGTTCTGCTTCCTGCCAGCACCCAGGCTCACCCTGGGGTTTGCCATTAGACACAGAACTTAAAAATTACTTTAAAATGTAGAGTGCGTTCCCTGCAGTAACACATTTCAAAACAACACAGCAAAGAAGTTTTCCAGGGGAAAGTCCCAAGGAAAGCACAGGGTTGAGCTCTCCTTGCTCTCATGTGGGTAGTGTGTTCTAGGCCAGACACACAGAAGCTTTCAGACACGGAATGGGACTATGTTAGAAGAGGAATGGGACTATTTCAGATGAGGAATGGGACTATTTCAGATGAGGAAAAGGACTTTCCAGGCAGAAGTGAACAACAAGATCCCAACTCTGTTTCATTTCAGGCGATAGACAGAAACCTCTCCTTGGCCGCCTGCTGTTGGATGTCGGGACTGGCCCCTAGTGTGAATCTTGCAACATTTTTTTTTTTTGCTTTCCACACAAAGGAATGGGGGAAGCAGATGCTCCTGTCCCACCCATGGATCGTGCCCAGCTCAGGATGAGCAGACCGAGGCTGGGGGATGCGCTGTCCCTCAAGCCCAGCCCCAGCCCCGGGAGCTGGGCCCAGCGGGCGCCTGGGGCTCGGCCAGCGGCTCCGGGAGGGGAAAAGCGGCAAGGGGTGCCCATGAGGGGCTGGGTGCCCGCTACCCTGCCCGCCGCAGAGCCAGTGCCCGTTCTGAGAGGCCCTCGGTGCCACACTCGGTCCCCTCTGGCCGGGCTGGTGCAGGGGAGGCTCCGGCGAGTGCAGCCCCGGCCGGTCCTGGGGACGAGGTCTTCCTGTGCCCCGGCCCCGCCGTGCCTGAGCTGAGCTCCCACTGCCCCGGCCCCGCTGTGGCCCGGCCCTGCCGTGCCTGAGCTGAGCTCCCACTGCCCCGGCCCCGCCGTGCCTGAGCTGAGCTCCAACTGCCCCGGCCCTGCCGTGCCTGAGCTGAGCTCCCACTGCCCTGGCCCTGCCGTGCCTGAGCTGAGCTCCAACTGCCCCGGCCCTCCCGTGCCTGAGCTGAGCTCCCACTGCCCCGGCCCCGCTGTGCCTGAGCTGAGCTCCAACTGCCCCGGCCCCGCCGTGCCTGAGCTGAGCTCCCGCTGTGGCCCGGCCCCGCTGTGCCCCGGCCCTCCCGTGCCTGAGCTGAGCTCCCACTGCCCCGGCCCCGCTGTGCCTGAGCTGAGCTCCAACTGCCCCGGCCCCGCCGTGCCTGAGCTGAGCTCCCGCTGTGGCCCGGCCCCGCTGTGCCCCGGCCCTGCCGTGCCTGAGCTGAGCTCCAACTGCCCCGGCCCTGCCGTGCCTGAGGTGAGCTCCAACTGCCCCGGCCCTGCCGTGCCTGGGCTGAGCTCCAACTGCCCCGGCCCTGCCGTGCCTGAGCTGAGCTCCAACTGCCCCGGCCCTGCCGTGCCTGAGGTGAGCTCCAACTGCCCCGGCCCTGCCGTGCCTGGGCTGAGCTCCAACTGCCCCGACCCTGCCGTGCCTGAGGTGAGCTCCAACTGCCCCGGCCCTGCCGTGCCTGGGCTGAGCTCCAACTGCCCCGACCCTGCCGTGCCTGAGGTGAGCTCCAACTGCCCCGGCCCTCCCGTGCCTGAGGTGAGCTCCAACTGCCCCGGCCCTGCCGTGCCTGGGCTGAGCTCCAACTGCCCCGGCCCTGCCGTGCCTGGGCTGAGCTCCAACTGCCCCGGCCCTCCCGTGCCTGAGGTGAGCTCCAACTGCCCCGGCCCCGCTGTGGCCCGGCCCTGCCGTGCCTGAGCTGAGCTCCCACTGCCCCTGCCCTGCTGTGCCTGAGCTGAGCTCCCACTGGCCTGGCACACCGCCGGGGACCCACGCACTGCCAGCCCAGTGTCCTGGCCTCACTCGTTGGGTTCCTTTTCCTGGTCCCTTCTCTGAAGCTGGGAACGCTCCGAGGCCCCTGAGGCTCTGTTACTGAGCCCAGCCCGGTGTCTCTGTTTGCACGGCGCTCACACCGCTCCCAGAGCTCACCCGGGAACACTCACAGAGTGCTCCTCACGGGAAAAGAGCCGGGATTGTGTCTGGGAGTGCAGCCGTGTGCGGAGCCGGCCTGCAGCACCCTCTGGGGTGGCTGTGCCTGCCCCTGGCTGCAGCGAGGCCGGCGAGGACGCGCAGCTCCCGCCTGCCCCGCCGTGCTGCACCTGGGGACCCAGCGCCACTCTCCTCCACCCGTGGTGCGTGGTGGCTTTTGAGGAAAACTTGCAACAGGTTTGCAATGGCCGGGAAAGCCTGGTACCAAAGGAATAATGTGAATATTTTCTTTTTTTCCTTTTGTTTCTAGTGGTACTGATAAAAATCTTTTTCTTAGCCAGTGCTTTTTCTACTGAAACACACAGACAAAGAGTTATTTAAAAATGCTTTGTTGTCAATACACCGAATGAGCTGTACTAGTGACACCTGCAATGACAACAAAAGGCTCTTCTTTCTCCATCTGTTCTAAAACATGCAAAGTATCATAAAATCAACAAGTAGGCTTTACTGGATAACATTTATCTTCATTATGAGTGGCTAATTTCAATGGGTTCTGCAATGCTTCAGAAAGGTCAGATGCACTGCTTGTCTCAGCTGCTCTTTTATGCTGCGTGATGCCATGGAACACTTTGAAGCACAAACGGGGAAATTTACGTAAACTTGCAAAATTGGGATGTTGAGCATGTGTCTTCTCAGCAGACTGCAGCACACACTGTGCCCCTGTGTTACTGCCAGGCTCCCAAACCCCAGGCTGGGGGATGGAAATGGTTCTTGGGGAAGGGAGAGGTAAGAAAGTGAAATCAGAGTGCTACATAACTAAACTCAAATATCCATGGGGGTTTTTATTTTTACCTCCATTTCATCTTACTTTTATATTCATCAGGATAATGGCTTTAAATTCAGACTAGAAAATTTCAATATCCCCGCCAGAAAATAATACTTAAGAACCCAAGCCTGTTCTGAAAACCCTGTGTAGGGCTGCTAGATATTTCAGAAAAGTCCAAGCATGTTAGGAAGTAGAATTGGGGGTTTTTTTACAGCATGTAGAAAAGATGTCACTCCAGCATCTACTGAACACATTGAAGCTTTCAAACATACTTGGTAGTATTTGAAAAGTTCTTAGACCTCCATCAGAGATTGAGGACCTGATGTCTTCCACTCTCCTTGAGCTCCATGAGGTAAAGAAACAGCCACTTTTTGCAGATTGCTATGAGCTGCATCTTTACTTCATTTGCATTTTGCTGACCCAAAGCCTGGTGAATTTATTTAAAATCTCTCCTCAGGTTTTGACTGATTTAATCAGGCTACAGAGAGCACTTACTGGGCCTGTCAGCACAGCTGCTGGCAGGGTGGTTTGAGTGATGCTGGAGGAAGTGTCTCTGCAGCCATGGCTCATCTCAAGGCCTCTGTGGGAGTCAGGATGGGCACTGCACAGCTGTGGTCATCCCCACACACCCACCTGCAGCAGGAAGGTGGCAGCTAGCAGTAGCAATGTGGGTGGCACTGATCACCCTGCCATTTCTTGGAAGTGTTCAAAGCCAGGCTGATGGGGCTTGCAGCAGCCTGGTCTAGTGAAAAAGTGGCCCTGCCCATGTCATGGAGGGGAATGAGGTGAGCTTTAAGGTCTCTTCCAACCCAAACCACTCCATGATTCTCTAATTCTCTCTGCCTCTGTCCCAGCCAGGGCAGACAGCCCCAGCCAGAGGCAGTGCAGGCCATGGGACTGACCGGCCTTTGCCAGCAGCTGCCCACCCTGCTGGGCCCCACCAGCATCTTGGCAGCGGCTGGGAACAGCAGCATTTGTTTGCAGAGTAGCAGCCCAGAGTGCTTGGACAGAGATGCACACTCAGCACAACCCAAATCTCCCAAAATAACTGAAAAAGTCCCTGGGCAGAGCAGGAGCAGGCAGGGACCCAGATCCCCTCCTCGTGCTTGTCACACGAATGAGCTCTGCAGCCAGGCTCCCCTCTCCCCAGGAGGGGATTGTGATGTGTTGTGGGGAGGATTAGGCTGTTTCTGTTTCAGGAGGCTGGGAATGTCTGTTGGTGAAGGGCTGTAGGCCTGCCAGGCCTCTTGCAGAACTACAGGCACCATGGCCCCACAGGGTGGGGAAAACGGGCTCAAGGCAGCCGTGGGTTTGGGGTGCATTTGGCAATGGAGGATGGCCCAACAGCACAGCAGAGGCAGCAGCAGCCTCCCAGCCCAGAACCAGTGTGTTCAGAGGGCTCACAGAAGGAAGAAGGGAAAAGAGGGAGGACAGCTGAGGTCTGCCTGCCTTATCCCACTCCCACCATCAAGAGGCCTGGCTGCCACCAGCAGTCAGCAGCCAGCAGCAGTTCCAGTCCAGCAGCTGGAGCACAGCCTGCTCCTCTAGGAGCCCCTCAAACCCCCCCAGCTGCTGCTGAGCAATCCTGGCTGGCAACTTCAGATGTTTGGGAAAACAAACTCCAGGGGAATTAGCTCCCAAGTATTTCCTCAATTCTGCTCGCTATGAAGAGAATTTTATTTTGCTGTCCCTGGAGGAAGGAAGGCAACGTGGCCAGGTGCATAAAGGAAACCTGTGGAAGAATGGTGGGAATCTGGCCAGCAATACTCCCACTCCTCCCAGCTCCTGGCATGGGGAGCAGGGAAGCACACATGTCCCCACAGATGTACTGTGGTCCTTTGCAAAGGAACCACACCCAGCAGATCTCCATCTCCTCCAGTTAGGCAGCACAATGGGTTCAGCCTGCAGAGCAGCCCTGGAGCACAAGGGCTGCTTTGGGCATCCACTGTCCACTCAGCCATCATCATGGGTGAAGCCAGGGCTCCCATCTCCTTTTCGATCCCTGTGCCTAATTTTAGCTCCTGTTTTACAGGTACATAGCCCTGAGAGAGGCTCTGGGAGCCCAGGTCATGTACTGCCCAGCACTGTGGATAACTTTGCTTGCAGAAATAACATGACTAAATATAGCTCTCCTGCTCCTGAGAGCTGAACCAGGAGCAGGCACAGGGGCAGCCCCTGAGGCTGTGCCCTGAAGGGGTGCCATGTTGGAATTTATAAAGTTAGAGGGTTTTTAGGAAATGGTTAAAAAAGTATAGGTTTTAGATTGAAGTTTTGTTAGTATTGTAAATACAGCAGAAATGTTTTTTAAGTAGTAGAGTATACGTGACAAATAACAATAGGCTTCTGTAGAATTGGTTTATGGATGGTAACAAGGTTATTTAATGTATATTTTTAGAAGGTTAGTATAAATAGAGTTTTGTTTTTTCTTTTTTTATGAATTAGTTTTTGTTTTACTTACTATTACGTGTGTTTTATATGATTAGATAGAATTTTTGTCAATATGTGTTGTTTTATGTATGATTGGTTGAAATTTGAGATAGTTTTATGTTATGCTGTAATGTTCTACGTCTTTAGCATTTTCTGTAGATCAGCGAGCTGTTAACATCCTGTCTCCGTTGTCTAACAATGTCCTGAAACTGATGTGCTGAAAATAAAAAAAGCTCCTCACTGGTCTGGTTTGTCCAGTGTTGTCCATATCTGGACGTAGTTGCCGCAGCCCACGGTTTCCTTAGTAATGCGTAAGTTCCTGACACAATTAGACATATATTTTCCCATATATACACCCCCCACATTTTGGTGAATTGCTGGAATCCATAAAGTTAGAGGGATTTTAGGAAATGGTTAAAAAAGTATAGGCCTCAGACTGAAGTTTTGCTAGCATTGCAAATACAGCAGAAAAGTTTCCTAAGCAGTAGAGCATATGTGACAAATAACAATAGGCTTCTGTAGAATTGGTTTATGGATGGTAACAAGGTTATTTAATGTACATCTTTAGAAGGTTAGCATGAATAGAGCTCTGTTCTTTGTCTCTTATGAACCAGTCTTTGTTTTATCTACCATCACGTGTGTTTCATATGATTAGATAGAATTCTTGTCAATATGTGTTGTTCTGTGTATGATTGGGTGAATTCTAAGCTGAGATGGTTTTATGCTATGCTGTAAAGCCACACCTCCTGGGCATTCCCTGTAGATCAGCGAGCCGTTAACATCCTGTCTCCATTGTCTAACAATGTCCTGAAACTGATGTGCTGAAAATAAAAAAGCTCTTCACTAGTCTAGTTTGTCCAATATTGTCCATATCTAAATGTAATTACCGCAACCCATAATTTCCTTAATAACGCGTAAATTCCTAACACAATTAAACAAATATTTTCCCATGTATACACCCCCCACATGCCACACCTGCCATAGCTGTGTGGACTGTGCTCCACCCCAATCAGGGCACTTTGTTTCTAGCCTAATACAGGGCAAGAGCAAGTTTCTCCTCCCAGTCCAACCTTCCACTCTTACCTGTATTTCCACAGCATCGGATCAGAGGAACAAGTCCCACAGGAGATCCTGGAACAAGGACAGGGCGGACACCCAGCTCCAGAGAGGGCATGGAGCTCACCAGTAGAGAACAACCAGGATTTACTACTGAAGTGTTCCCAGCCAGCCACATCCAAGCAGCAGAAAATTATTTAAACACTTTTTTCCTTAGAAGCAAGGTTGGCTTCCTGCCCTAGCTAAGCAAGCCTCTTCCAGTGGCCCTGGCTACAGGAACACCCATGTCAGCTGTGGACACAGCCCAGACAGGACCCCCAATGACCACAAGAGGTAGGGACCCTCAGAATAGAGCTGAGCTCATTCTGCATTTCACAGAACAGATGCTCTTCCCAACAGGCATCACCAATGTTTGATATGGCAGAAGAGCCCAGGCCCTCCTGCAGCTCTGTCTGAATCCCACCAGAGACCACCCCACACACAGAGGGGACCTTGTCTGTAGATACAAAAACTTGGATAACAGGGCAAATTTCCCAGAGGTTGGTTATTGTGATGTGAGCCCATCTCTCTGGGGGTCCACCAGACACCCCATCTATAAAAATGCAATTACCTGGCTTTGCAATACCACAGCTCAGTAACTGTACATTCTCTTTTGCAAAATACTCCCCTGGCTTAATAATCTACAGTCTTTAAAAAAACCCCAACAATTCAGGGTGCTTTATGAGATATTTAGACCAAAAAAAGCAAAATGGGCCTTGCAGACAAGGGAGAGCAAGGAGAGCAGTTGCAATGCAGGGCTTGAAGCTGCCACAGACTCAGAGACCCCAGAACAACTCCCTCAAGACCACCTTCATTTAACCCCTCATTTAGTTTCAGGCCCATACAGGGGTGGTTCCACTCAGCTTGGAAGGAAACAGCAAGAGGATCTGCACACTATTCAGACTTTTAAGTGCACGTCCCTCCCCCTCACAATCAAGGCAGTTCTTGAGGCTTTTTATAGGTTTCTAAAACTAGAGTGCATGAGGACACTATGCTGTTGCCATCCTACTGCTGAGCAAAGCCTCCTCTTCCAGCTGGAAGGGGGCATCTCACCCTCTCAGTATGTGTCCAGCTTCCACAGGGTGCTCGAGCAGCAAGTGTAGAGTCAGGCCCTACCACAGTCTCCCTCACCCTATCCTCAAAATTGACCCTGAATCTATGCGATCTGGCACACAGAAATCTCACTTCTAAGAAAGAAGTTCAACATTTGATAGGTAAATTGTAAAAAAAACAAGTTTATTTGAAAAAACTCAAGCCTCTTAACATGAATTCTGCTCAACATTACTAGAACTTGAGAGCCATTAACCTGCTCCATGTACGTTGAGATATTTTCCAACACTAAAAAATAAATACGTACAAATTCTTTCCTCCCCCTTAGGTGTCCTAGATGTGAGAGGTTCAGCACCCACTGCCTTAAGATCTCAGTTGAACAGAAGCAAGTAAAAGAGGTTTCTCTAACAGATAAAAGAGCAAAAGCAGAAAAAGTCTCAGGGATGTACCATCTCCACTCACCTCACCGCTCTGCCCAAGGCCAGGCACCCAAAACACCTGGCTGGATGGGATGCTCTGGTGGAAGCATCCATGGGCAGGATGGGCCAGCACAGCCACCAGCAGCGTGAATGCCAGCAGCACAACCTGAGCCCATTTCACATCACCTGGCACTGGGCTGAGAAGAGGCACTATTGAGGCAGAGTGGGGAGGCAGGGGGGACTCCAACAGTCCCCAAGGAAGGCTTGGGCAAGCAGGGCTGCCACAGCCCTGGAGTGGGTGACACTGCCCAACAAGAACCCCAGCCATCTTTCTTCAACCTGAACATCCCATGAGAGAACAACTACAAAAACAGAGATTTTAAACAACTACAATAGCTAAAGTGTTTTCAAAACAAATGCCTAAAGACCACCTAAAGAGCCGGGAGGCACTGGGCATGAGGGTTAAGGAGCACCTTGCCCCATGCCTGCATCTCCCCTGCAGAGGACCTGCAGTAAGAAGTGTATGAAGCAGTATTCATCCAGGGCTGGCCCTGAAGCCCATTGTGCTTCAACAAATCCAGTATCCTGCTTTTTATGGCTTTTTAACAAGAAAACTCCCCAAAACACACACATATCCCCCCGCCCCCCAACCCAAGCTAAAGCACAGTTTAGAGTTAAGGCTCGTTCAGATTCAGCTAGATATGGAGGCTGTAAGGCACATATTAGTACATTCATGTTACTATTAAAAAGCCAGCCTATAAAAGCCCCCTGCCCCTGGACACACGAGGATACTGCATGTGTAGTCCTGTTACCTTTAACACAGATGGAAAGACAATTCAGAGCCTGTTTTAAAA